>NC_089257.1:72939684-73264585 GCF_963930625.1 Muntiacus reevesi
AACAGGGGTCACCCCTACAAGGGTAGGGTCAAGGATCAATTGAAGGATATAACGGAACTTGCTAGGCTGATGCTAAGGTTCCACCTCTTAGTAGGGCCTTGAGTTACAGAGACACACACATTTATCAAAACTGAGCAAATTTACTCAATTTGTTCATTGCATTGTATGTAAATCTTATATCAAGCAAAAAAATCTCTATACAAATATTTAACTCTAGTTACTGATATACGTACTGAAATGTTTAAAGGAAGTATACTGAAATGTTTAAAGGAAGTGTACAGATGTCTGCCAATTTCTTTGAAATGCATCAAAAATAAGATGGGTTGATATATAGAGGGATGCATAAATGGACAGTAAATGAATGCTACCATCAAGTAGCATCCAGGTGGTGGGTATAGGGTTTTAACTGTAGAATTCTTTCAACTGTATACATTTGAAATCTCATAATAAAAATAATATAGAGAAATATACAAGCATTTACTCTTTGAACTAATAAACCTACTTTTAGGATTCTGTTCCCAAAAATAATCTGGTAAAAACACAAAAAGATATACTATCATTTAATTTACACAGCAAAAAAAAAAAAAAAGATGTAAATCAACCCATATGTCCATCAGTAAAAAACCTGTGGAATGAACCACTATACATCCACACAACTATGTAACATACAACTATAAAAGGAATGAGGAATTTATATAGTGCTATGATGTGATCACTAGGGCATACTGTTAACTGAAAGAAGCAAAATTTGATACCATTTATGGAACTGAAGGTAAATATACATTCATGCACATACAGGCATCCCTTGGGTGAGTGTTTATATAAAGGGAAAAAAGGGAAGCCTCTTGATGAAAGTGAAAGAGAAGAATGAAAAAGCTGGCTTAAAACTCAACATTCAGAAAACTAAGATCATGGCATCTGGTCCCATCACTTCATGGGAAATAGATGGGGAAACAGTGGAAATGGTGACAAACTATATTCTTGGGCTCCAAAATCACTGCAGATGGTGACTGCAGCCATGAAATTAAAAGACACCTGCTCCTTGGTAGAAAAGTTACGACCAACCTAGACAGCATATTAAAAAGCAGAGACATCACTTTGCTGACAAAGGTCCATCTAGTCAAAGCTCTGGTTTTTCCAGAAATCATGTATGTAAATGAAGAGTTGGACTACAAAGAAAGCTGAGCACTGAAGAATTGATGCTTTTGAACTGTGGTATTGGAGAAGACTCTTGAGAGTCCCTTGAACTGCAAGACCAAACCAGTCTATCCTAAAGGAAACCAATCCTGAATATTCATTAGAAGGACTGATGCTGAAGCTGAATCTCCAATACTTTGGCCACCTGATGCGAAGAGCTGACTCACTGGAGAAGACCCTGATGCTGGCAAAGACTGATGGCAGGAGGAGAAGGGGACAGAGGATGAGATGGTTGGATGGCATCAGTGACTCGAAGGACATGAGTTTGAGCAAGCTCCAGGAGTTGGTGATGGACAGGGAAGCCTGGCGTGCTGCAGTCCATGGGGTACCAAAGAGTCGGACACGACTGAACTGAACTGAACTGACCGCAATATAAAGTAAACACACTGGGGCACTTCTGCGTACACTCTGATACACAACTCAGAAAGATTTAATTCTGATTTTTCTGATCCTTTACAATTTAAGAGTAAATATTCTTTTATGCCTTAAAATATTCTCAACCATAATCTCTCAGGGTATATGAACCAAACTATTAAGTTGATAAAGGAGAAAATTCAATAACGATATAAACAAAATTCAGCAGCAGCTGCTTTTTATAGTGCTGGTGAATTTGAAATTACAGAGTATTGCAGTCATCACCAGATAAGCTGCAGTTTTACAAATTATGTTGCTAAATATCTGCCTTCTACCTTCTAAAATGTTTTCTGAAAGTCACATCTTTTACAAATGATAGAACTGCTTTCAAGATTTATGAAGTAAACAATTTTTATACCCAGGTTTTTCTAACTAACTATGATCTACAGATTAAGACCAACTATTATCTAAAGAAATTGGGGACAGGGATAATATATACAATTAATCTGCAATTTAGAGACCATCCAATATTGAAAAATGAGTGTCTAGTAAAGACACTGGTGAGTTTTTAAAACAGGCAGAAAGGAAACAGCAAAAAAAAAAGAAAAGAAAAAGACCTAGACAGTTATTAGACTATCAAATTGATTGTACTAAGGGTTTTCAATAGCTCTCTCAACACAATTTTACAAACAAAAACCAATGTCTACTCAATGGTAAGCCAAGGAGGTAACTATACCTCATATATCTCCTGCTATCCCATTCCTGAGGAGTTCTTGATAACCAAAGCTACCAGAACTCAGATTTTCCAAAGTTCATTCATTAGGATCATCAGGAAGTATAGAATTTAGCCTCGTCTCAGGTTTTTTTTAAATCCTAGACATCTATTGGTTGAACAAAGTCAAGGTGGGCCTGAATGCCTTCCCTGCATTTAAAGATTTTCCAAGAGGATAACGCAATTCATTTTCCCAATATATTTCTTTTCATGCTAGCATTTCACAGCAAGAAATGAAAGACAGAGATAATGGTAGGGGCGAACCCACAATGAGATCATCAACACAGATTTAATTTCAATTCACTGGAAAACGTTTCTCAAAGTCACGGTCTGTCCACGGTCTGCATGTATGTATGTATGATTCATACCAAATATACATACATTTTCAGCTGTCATAATATCAAAATACACTTCAAAACATATTTTCCCCAATCCATTTACTTCTCTCTCTCTCTCTCTCTCTCTCTCTCTCACACACACACACCCACCTTCTACTGCCACAAAAACCAGGAGCCCCCAGCCCTGGTAGCCGTTGTGGCCTGGTAGGAATCAGGTCTCACAGCAGGAGGTGGGCGAGCGAAGCTTCAGCTGTATTTATTGTGGCTCCCCATCTCATTACCCCCTGACCTCTGCCTCGGGTCAGATCAGCATTATCAGGTACTCAAAGGAGCGTGAAACCTACTAAGCTTGAATCATTCAGAAACCAGCCCATCCCACCCCACTCCCGCACTGTCAGTAGAAAACTTGTCTTCCACAACATTGGTCCCAGGTATCGAAAAAGTAGGAGATGACTGACAGAGACACACATATCTTACTTTCCAGTTTTAGTGAGACCAAAACAAAACAGCTGTTGCTGGAATGTTTTAAACAGAAAAGTATTTTGCTAAATATTAATGCATTTGATAAAATGTGCTCCATAGCACATTAGCCCTGCATAATACAGCTTAAAAAAAAAAGATTCTAAACCAAAATAATTTTGATAAATGCAGAAAGCTTTATTCATCTCCTGCTTTTAAGAATCACAATGTTCATAAAAATATCAAAGGTTCTGAGAAGTCTTAAAGAACACTGCTTTACCTTAACTCAACATTTGCTATTTAACTATCTAGGAACACGTTTTCCCACCTCACTCCCATTTTATGGGGGAATCTGTTCCGCACACCACAATTTGGGAAATACTACATTAGAGTTGTCTCACATTTTAAGGTGTACTGAGAATTTAAATAACTTTTACCACTATATTCACTATGCTTTGCAAATTTAATCAATAACATTAAAATGCTTTCCTAGAAAAACTAAATTCTCAATCTAAAAAGAGAACCACGATTTTGATTGCATCAAATATGATTTCAAGTAATACATACCTGTATTTTGCTTTTTCATGAACCCAAACATACTCAGGATTTTTCAAACTCAAGCGTGCAAGGTCCTTTACAGATTTGGTTTGTGTAGCTGAGAAAAGCAAAGTCTGACGTTTCTTGGGAAGGTTTTCAATAATAGCATTCATGGTGTCAGCAAAGCCCATATCCAAGATTCTATCTGCTTCATCAAGAACTAAAAAGGGAAAATGCACACTGACTACAATATTTAACATACACATTAGGCTAAAAGCAATATGGTATTCTGGATAGGATTCTAGAACAGAAAAAGGGAATTAGTGGGAAAACTGGTGAAATAAAAAAAGAAGTTTCAAATTATTAAATAAATGCACCAATGTTAGGGCATCCCAGGTGGCTCAGTGGTAAAGAATCCGCCTGCCAATGCAGGAGACACAGGAGACTCGGGTTCAATCCCTGAGGGCGGACGATCCTCTGGAGGAGGAAATGGTAACCCACTCTGGTAGTCTTGACTGAAAAATTCCATGGACAGAGGAGCCAAGCGGGCTACAGTCTATGGGGTCACAAAGAGTCAGACACGGCTGAGAAACTCAGCAGGCACACGCACACACACGCCAACATTAGTAACTTACTTTGGCAAAGGTACCAAAGTTATAGAAGATGTTACAATGGGGAAACTGAGGGAAGGAAGGGTATAGAGGAACTGCCTGTACTATCACTGCAACTATTCTATAAAGCTAAAATTATTCCAAGACAAAAAGTTGATTTAAAAAATACACAATAGGTAACATCGTAAGTAGATGATGATTTTTATGTTTCACCTTAAAAGATAACTCTTAACAGAGTCAAATACTGAGGAATCTAATTTCATATGGAATAGAGTGCTTATCTCTTTGACTCTTTTGATTAAAAAAGGTCTCAGTTGTACTCTCTGGATTTAGAACTATATGTCAAAAAATTGCTTCAAGTTCTTTTCAAGATTTTTAATCAAAGTATTTATTCAGTAAAACATTTCTATCATTAAAATTTATGAGAGCTTGCTCCTAGGACTGAGACTATTTTCATAAAGATTCATTAGACTTACCTAATATTTGGAGATTGGTAGCATGAAAACATATTGTTTCATCCATGTGTTGAAGAAGCCGACCCGGTGTGCAAACAAGTATATTTATGTTATTGATCCTCTCAGCTTCATGCTTCAGATCCTGAAAACAGTTGTTTCCTTTGATTACAGACACATCACTGAGCAGCCTGTGTACCAAAACTATATAAGCCAGCTACATGTGGCATTTCATCATAGCAATGTGGATACTCTAGAAATAAAGGTAGCTTCTCCCTTATGTTTTTACAGCCTATCCAAATTTCTGGGCCAAATAAAAGTCCGCAGTGAAGATCTAAAGAACTCAGAGTTCCTCTAGATCTTAATCATATGCAAGATTTTGAAGCCATGAGAAATATATGAATGCTCTAAGTCTTTACTTCCTCCTGTATCTGCCAGAACTGACTTAAAAACAAGAATTAAACCCATTCTTTAAATCAGAATCCAGGGACAATAAACAGGCTCTGTGATACCACTCACTGCATTTCCTGGACTGCAAAAAAGAGTTGAGTTCTCCAATTTCTAGAAAATCCCTCCTCAAAAGAAGAGCCACAGAATGTTATTTGTTAAAGCTGGGTGACAGTACATGAGTATCTGAGGGCTTGTGATACTCTTTCTTTTCTTGTGCATGCTTGCATACAAATTCAAGAATTCAAGTATTTATCCTCACAACCTAGAAGGGATTATAGCAGAAACAAGTAGTCCAGGTAAACTAAAAGAAGGAGAAGTGAAGCAGCAGGCTTTACCAGGACCTAAAATAAACACTCCTCAAAACTACCTTCTATTCACCTTCCTCTCTTCTGCTGCTGACCCAGCAATGTCCTGAATTATTCAACCTCTCAGATATTTTACTGAAAGGAACTAGTCCACATACTGAAACGGTACCTTTCCCAATGAATATTAACAAATAGATCTTTCAGGTCAGTAGGAATTAATTAACCTCAGGGAATCTGATCAGTCCAGATACCCTGACAAAACAAACTTTCTGGACCTGCAAAACTCAAAGACTCTAGATGATAGTGACCACACCAGGATGCTACCACCTCCTGTCTAAGGGGCCAGCCTGTCTGTTTAGATGAAATCTCCACCTCTTCCTGGCCAACAGCCACAGTGCTCCAACATAAGGCACAGAAGGAAAGAAAGAAGGACAAGGATAAAAAGACAAACCTTTCCACCGATGATGAGGCCAGCTGAAAAGTCATGATTCTTCCCTACTTTTCGGAGAACCTCAAATGTCTGATAGGCCAGTTCTCTTGTAGGTGATATGATCAGAACCCCTAGCCCATCTGTTGAGGTCCACTGCAGGCGATACAAGGCTTCCAGCACCTCACAAAAGAACAAATTCACATTCAATAAGTCCTTCAGAGAGGCAGCTTTTTGACTGCCTTGCCACTCCAAATCAAAGGCAACTTTCAAGCAGAAAGCATACCGTCTCAATCAGAAGAAACTGCTTTGTTTCTTCTTTTACTTCTATTCGTCAGGAGCATCCTTCCCCAAGTCACAGAGGGAAGGAACAGAAGCCCTATGGCAGCTCAGCTGCTACCAGAGACACGCCATGAGGAGACTGGCAATCACTGGAAGGTCTGCACAGCCCACAGGCCATTAAAACACGTTTCAGAAAAATATTTGTCACTGTTTTCTGGACAGAAACCACATTAAAATAAACTCTGTGTAACTGCTATAGTTATACAGTGACTGAATTTTCGAGATATTGCTATAAAAAATTAGGACTTGAGAGAAAAATGATTTTGTAACACTTGGAACCAAAAACCAAACGTGATTTTTCTGAGTTGATTATTCAGCAGAAATTAAAAACTATGAGACCAACCACATAACAGATATAAGTGAATTCCTCAGAGGCTTTATTGTTTTACTGCTATAGAAGACAATGTCCTGGAAAAATCTCAATGAATGACTCAATTTCCTTAAAGTGAGCATATTTCAGCTTTATCCTCAGTAAGTGGCAAGCATAAATGCGACTTGCAGGTTTGCAAGAGAACAGAAACAGCCTTCCCCGCCACCCCACCAGGCTCACTGCAGAGCAGCACCTCCCTGACCTGCCACCCTGGAACACCCCATAACCTTCAGGAATTCAGGCTTGTGGACACATATAACAGTGTATTCCTTCAGTAAGTGATGAGTGCCCACGATGTGCAAGGTGCTCTATTAGGACATGGGGAATACAACAGATAACAAGAGAGATGTGGCACCTGTCTGATAAAGCCAGCGTTTTAGCCAGGGAAACCCAACACGAAACAACTCTTCACATAATTATCTATTTCTATCTAGGCACAAAATGCTTTAAAATCACGTAACCAAGGACCTGACCCAATATGAAAAAAACTACTTACTGGAACAAGAAAGGCCAAAGTCTTGCCAGATCCAGTCTTGGCAGCCCCGAGGACATCTTTACCTTGCAAAGCCAACCCAATGGTCTGCTTCTGTATCTCAGTTACCAAACGGTACTGGGCTTCTTGCAAACCTGCCAGGACAGATGGGAAGAAAATGACACTTTAGAGCATCCCTGATGCATGTGAGCATCCACAGTTCAGGGGTGCTGAACTATGCACCCCTCACTCCCAGAATTCATATGTTGAATCCCAACCACCAGTATTTAGACTGCAACTGTATTTGGAGACAGGTGATTAAAGAGGTGATTAAGTTAAAATGAGCCCATTAGAGTGGGCCCTAATCCAATCTGAAAGAAGGGAAGAAAGAAAGTAATCCAATCTGAAAGAAGGGAAGAAAGAAAGTAAAGTCGCTCACTCGTGTCCAACTCTTTGGGACCCCATGGACTGTAGCCTACCAGGCTCCTCTGTCCATGGGATTCTCCAGGCAAGAATACTGGAGTGGGCTGCCATTTCCTTCTCCAGGGGATCTTCCCGACCCAGGGATTGAACCCAGGTCTCCCGCATTGCAGGCAGATGCCTTACCCTCTGAGCTACCAGGGAAGCCAATCCAATCTGACTGATGTCCTTACAAAAAGGGAAATTTTGGACACAAAAACAAATACTAGGGGTGTGAGAACACAGAGGGACAACTACTTTAGGAATAAGCAGGGGGCTGACCATCCGTACACCAAGGAGAGAGGCCTGAAACAGACACCTCCATTATGGCCCTCGGAGGAAACCACCTCTGCCAGCACCCTGATCGCAGACTTCCAGCCTCCAGAACTATGAGAAAATAAATTTCTATTGTTTAAGCCACCCAGTCTGTTATTTAGCTCTGGAGGAAAAAAAAAAAAAAAAGGTGTCACACTTTTGTTTGTTCTCTTGCTTGTTTTAACTAACATTTTAATTACTTGGAGGCCCTGGCACCTTGGTTTTTTACCACGGTTTCTTAACCAGTCCAGAAAGAATGAGAATGACAAATCGGTAAAACTTAATTAACACTGTTTCTTGTTACAGGTTTTCATGATATCAAAATTACTTGCCAAAGTAAAATTTTTTCCCAGGTTAAACTCTCTCTAAACTTTTTTCCATTTATAAAAAGGCATCAATAAGTCCAACAATATATCCCAAGATCACTATGAACTTACCTTTCAGTGTTTTTTTGGACAAGGGAAAATCTGAAAATCTTGTAATTTCATTTACATTTATCTGAAAAGTAAAAGGGGACTACATTAGACAAGACAAAAGAACATACTACATAACTTGTTTTGCAACAAAACTAATTTTTGCCTAAACTGTGCTGCTTAGCTCATCCTTTGTACTACAGGAATAAATTCAAGCATCACTCTAGTTAAAAACCATCATTCCCTCTGGAAAAAATATGCCTTGAGGAAGCTATCATCAAAAATATAACTTTGCAATCATTTCTACTTTTTTAAAAAAAAAGAAAACTTCACTCAACATACACACATTACTACCACACACTCCTACCTTCAATATCTGCGAAAACCTCTAAAATGTTAACAACACAATAAGCATCACGTCATTTTTAGGAAGAAAATTTACTGTCAGCCCTTTCTTCAAAGAATATCAGTTTAGGAAGTAAGGGCAAAATGACTATAAACCAAAGACCATGATGAGAATAGGTCTTTTACACACTTTGGAGAATAAATTGAAATTAGGTGCAGAAATACATCTTGCTGGCACAAACCTCTCAAATCCAACCTGACAACTACTCATTTGGAGGTATACTGAGGAGTACTGTTTAACAATAACCAGTGGAAGTGTCTCTGTCCTGATCTGAAGCCACAATAAGTAACATTTTGCCCTTTAACTTTACATTATCTAATGTTCATCACTGACATTGTTTTATTAGCATAAACCCAATTTTCTGGATTTCATTTTATTGCAGATGCTGAAAGCAGGAACTTTGCAGATATGGGAATATATTGCCAAAATACACGATCCACAAAAGGAGAAGGCTGCATTTCTAAGGTTGATTTATTTAAATTACACTCCAGGAAGTAAAGGGATGACACCCTGTATTTCATTTTGGTCCACATATCGTCTTTCCCAAGAGTCTAGATTCTTAATATAGTCCAGACAGGGTTATTCTCTGGCCTCAAATGATGTGACACAAATATTAACACATTGCCTTAATCCCTACAAATCATTTCAGATAACATTGGAGAGGAGGCAGAATCAGTGTATGAGCAGTAAAAGGAGAAAAGTTTATTCAAATAATATCCTGTCCTATCAACGAACCTAAGTTAGGAGGTAACTTCCCAAACTGGACATTAGCTAAAAATCTGTTTTCAGAGCAAGTGGAGCGGTTAGTAGATGGGTAACACAACTCTTTAATCCCCATCAAAGGTACAGTCCACAGGCCAAGTGGGCTACTCTTTGCGACGCACAAAGTAATGCACCGCAGTGCACATCTTTCTAAAGTTTATCAACCTCCTAGAGGGAAAGTCTGGAAGAAGGAAGCTCTTCCAGCACTCTGCCAACCATTAGAACATAAAGCTATACACAAACACATAACACACACAAAGCTGTACACTATACACTTAGAAAGACGTCACCAAAGAAACAATAAGTTTTTACTTCACTGATGCTCTGGAACAAGGGTCAGCAAACCATGGCCCACAGACCAAATCCAATTCCTTTCCTGTTTTGTAAATACAGTTATCTGGAGCACAACTACAACCATTCATTTATATACTATGGCCCACAAAACTTAATATTCACTATTTGGCTCTTTACAGAAAAAGTCTGCCCCCCCATTCTAACAGTGAAAGTGAAAGTCTCTCAGTCATGTCTGACTCTTTGTGACCCCATGGATTACACAGTCCATGGAATTCTTCAGGCCAGAATACTGGAGCGGGTAGTCATTCCCTTCTCCAGGAGATCTTCCCAACCCAGGGATCGAATCCAGGTCTCCGCATTGCAGGCGGATTCTTTACCAGCTGAGCCACCAGGAAAGCTAACAGGGAAGCCCTGTTCTAGAAAACTGTCAATTACAGTCCAAAGAACACTTGGAGGCCACAGCAAAAGATGGCTATGGTTCCTACCAATTAAAAAAAAAATTCTCTTTCCCCTTACCTTCGTCCTTTTCTTTTCTTAGGGGAAAAAAAAAAAAACACTCTTAGAAAAATCATCAGTCTGTTCAGTAGCTCAGTCATGTTCAACTCTTTTCAACCCCATGGACTGCAGCACGCCAGGCCTCCTTGTCCATCACCAACTCCCAGAGTTTACTCAAACTCATGGCCATTGAGTTGGTAATGCCATCCAACCATCTCATCCTCTGTCGTCCCCTTCTCCTCCTGCCTTCAGTCTTTCCCAGCATCAGGGTCTTTTCAGATGAGTCAGTTCTTTGCATCAGGTGGCCAAAGTATTGGAGTTCAGCTTCAACATCAGTCCTTCCAATGAACACTCAGGACTGATCTCCTTTAGAATAGACTGGTTGGATCTCCTTGCAGTCCAAGGGACTCTCAAGAGTCTTCTCCAACACCACAGTTCAAAAACATCAATTCTTCAGCACTCAGCTTTCCTTATAGTCCAGTTCTTCAGGCACTCTGTCTATCAAATCTAATTCCTTGAATCTATTTCCCACTTCTACTGTATAATTGTAAGGGATTTGATTTAGGTCATATCTGAATGGTCTAGTGGTTTTCCCTACTTTCTTCAATTTAAGTCTGAATTTGGCAATAAGAAGTTCATGATCTGAGCCACAGTCAGCTCCTGGTCTTGTTTTTGCTGACTGTATAGAGGTTCTCCATCTTTGGCTGCAAAGAATATAATCAATCTGATTTCGGTATTGACCGTCTGGTGATGTCCAGAAAAATCATACACCCTCTAAAATCTGTATCATCATTCTTTTGAAAACAGAGAACAGACATTTCAGTGATGGTACTTACTAAGAACTTCTCAGCACTGGTGGAAAAGTTAGAGGGGGCAGAGGAAGGGAGAACAGGGTGGAGGCAGATATTACTTAACCCCGCTCCTTTAGTTCCAAATGTCTCATTTCTCAAAAAAGTGAATGATGCTTTTACATCCCAAAGCATCAGGGAAGAAGGTATTTAAAACTTCCTAGAATGCTCCACCTATTGCAATCAAGAGAAAAAAGCAATCTACTTCATATCACACCAGACTCAACTTTGACTAAGAAAAAAAAAAAAAATAGATTAGAAAGCAGAGTTCCTATACAGCATAGCTGATTACAATAAAAATCTAAATGAATCCCAGGTGCAGAGAACTTGAGTCATTCAGCAAGTGAAAACAGTTGCTGAACTAAAATAAACAGTTCAACATTTCTCAGTAAGCTTCAATCCTCAGCTCTATATTAGCCCCTTGAGAACACAAGGCCCTACATGGTGGCCTTAGAAATAAGCCCCCCAGAGTTCCCACTGTGGAAGATAAATGCCAGCTGTCACCCCTCTAGAGCCACCACTGAAAAAGTCATGCCTGCCTGGCCTGTGCCCAGTTAATGACCAACCACCACAGAGGTACCCTTTCCCGCAGGACAAGGCGTCCCTCTGAAGGGCAACTTTGGTTCGAGGACATCCTGTCAGGAGAAGCTTTCTAAAAACAGCGCTGCAGCCTGAGTGCTTCCTACCCACTCCTTCTGTCCTCTCTCCTTTCCCTCCCTATTCCTAGTCCTTCTCCTTTACCTTTACACTTTCCCCCAATAAATTCCAACTCACTTAATCCCATCTGGGTATCTGCCTCTCAAAGGATCCAAGATCTAGATTATACCAACAGCCTAGCCTCTAGATCAGAGAAGGCAATGGCACCCCACTCCAGTACTCTTGCCTGGAGAATCCCAGGGATGGGGGAGCCTAGTGGGCTGCCATCTATGGGGTCGCACAGAGTTGGACACAACTGAAGTGACTTAGCAGCAGCAGCAGCAGCCTCTAAATCCTTTATAATTTAGATATGGTCTCTAACTGCCTTCCAGAAACTCATCACTGCTTCCAGATAAAGTTTTTAAACATAGCTTCTGTATATTACTCCTACTGTTGCTGTAACAAATTACCAAAAACAGTGACTTAAACCAACATTTATTTATTAACCTACAATTCTGCAAGTCAGAAGGCCAAAACTAGTTTCCTCAGCTAAAATCAATGTGTTGGCAGGGCTGCATTCTTTTGGGCAACTTTAGAAGAGAATCCATTTCGTTGCTTTTTCCAGCTCCTAGAGGCTGCCCACACTCCTTGGCTTATGGTCCCCTTTATAGTTTTGAAAACCCAGCCAGCAAGGCAGTCAAGTCTCTCATTTCACAGCCCCCAGACACTGACTCTCCTGCCTCCCTCCTGCATGTTTAAGGACCCCTCGATGGTTACACTGGGTCCACTTGGATAATCCAGATCGGTCAACACATTTTAAAGTCTGCAATCCTTGCCAAAGAACTTAACCACAGGTCTGGGGATTAGGATGCTGACATCTCTAGGTCGTTATTCTACTTACTACAGCCTTCAAAGCCATTCAGTCTACTTGCAACTCCCTTCTTCAACCTCATCTGAGGCCAATTCTGAAACATATAACATATGCCAAGGAGTAGGTCCCCCTCAAAGTACACCACACATTTTCACATTTTTTTTGTATTTCTTCATGTTGCTCCCTCCACCTACAATGTCCGTGGCCAATCTTTTCTATCTGGAGAATACATCATTCAAGAACGAGCTCTACTCATGGCTACCACAAACTACTATACAGTCCGTGCCCTACACAAAGGCATCTGCTAAGGCTGAGGTGTGGAAGCTGAAATTCAGCCCACTTTCAGCTCCACAGGCCAGGCCTGAGGCTGCGACCAAGAGGAAGGGTAGCATGCCCAGAGGAAAAACCTTTCAATCGTAGGACCAAAATGGGCTCTGCAGAGAAAAACTGAACCTTTTCCCCTAATTATACTATCCCCTTGCTCCACAGCACTGCACATATTTACTGTCATTACATTTGTCAAAATATATCAACCCCACCACACCTGCCAAAGGATACAGACAGGTATTTTTTTTCCCCACCTATTTTTACCTATGCTTCAACAACTACCTGTCAAATTGTTTCAAATGTCTCTGAATCGAATTGTTCAATATTTCACCAGTGAGGCTACTAAACACCACCTGTGTACTGTCCAATGTAATAAAACTGTAATGTACAAATTCTACCATCTGAGAAGCCATATGCTGAGGATCTGCCCCTTTTTACCCACAATCTGCTCTGATTGTATCCCAGGACTGCTAACCCAGGCAACTGATTTCATACTGCATTTATTTCTTAATAAAATATTTCTAAAATTAAAAAAAAATAAAAACAGTATTTGGTGAGGAAAAAACTGCTCCTTCAACTTAGTGAAAAGACTGGGATTTAAATATTTCCGTGCAAAGCAGTAAAACATGGTGATTTGGAGCCCTGGCATCAGATCTATATCTCCTGGATTAGAACTTTTTCACTTACTGTTTAACGTTGTGCCAATTATTTAGCCTTCCTGTGTCTTAAAGTTTTGTAACATGTAACAGAAACAATCTCATAGGGTTGTTTGCTGTGAGGATATGGCAAGTCAACATGTATAAAAGCTTGATAAATGTTAGTAAATATTACTAAAACAAGAGATCAAAACGAGTGGATCCATGTTACCAAACAGAATAAAGTCACCTGGAAAAGGCCAGCATGCACTAAACATCTAAACACGAAGGGCCTTCTTAAGGACAAGCACTGCGGGACCCACCTTTGGGGAAAGCAAAGGGAGTGTATCAATGGCCCAGTGGAAGAACTGACAAAGAAGTTAAAGGCAGTCATCACAGCCTGCTGATGATATAATAAAGGCATATATGAAATGCTACAGACACACAGCAGCCCTAACCCTACCAGCGGAGGTCAGAAAGAAAAGTTGGTGGCAAATCTTGGAGGACAACTAGACATCCTCAGCGTTGGAGGAATGGGACTGCTCACTGCAAGCAGTGGAAACATCAAGGAGTCTGGCCAGCTCACAAGAGCGCAGGCTGCTCGTTCACGTGTGCCTGCCACATACCACTTGGCTTATACACATTACCGCACTTGAGCCCTACAACATTCTCAGTGGTTAACAATCTCTGTTCAATAAAGAAACTGAGACACAGGGATATTCAGAAATTTGGCTAGTCAACGCTTAAACTGAGTGAGATTTAAACCAGGTCTGCCTGATCATAAGGAACTTACCCTTTCACTGGACTAGAATATGCTGACATGTTGAAGTGTTTGAATGAAAATAACTGTGACCCAAGAAGGACTTTAGTCAGGAGTAATAATGGACTGGGATTTCATCTTGGAAAGCATCATTCTAGCAGCGGTATGGAGACTAGATTAGAAAGCAGTTAAGACCGAAGGGACAAACCCCACCACCTGCTTTAGTAACTGAAGGTTTGCTATGCCCGTTTAAGTATTTATAAGGCCAGCTTTTGTGTTACAATGGCAGAGTTGAGTAGTTTCACCCTCACAACCTGCAAAACTAAAATTGAGTATTCTGTCCTGCCTGCTGACCCACGTTAAAGCAAGAGCTCCTGAGGTAACCCAGGCAAGGGATGACAGAGCCTGAACTAAGGCAAGCAGTGGGGATGGAGAAGCACTGAGAACCCAAAGAAGCAAGGCTGATCACCAGTGTGACTAACAGAATGTGAGTGGTAAGAAGGAAGACTCCGGGATTAATCCTAGGTTTCCAGCTCAGCAGTCTGCTTAGGCTGGGGCCAGGATGTGGAAGCTTCCCAGGTGGCACGAGTGGTAAAGAACCCACTTGCCAGTACAGGAGACATAAGAGACTCAGTTTAGATCCCTGGGTCAGGAAGATTCCCTGGAGGAGGGCATGGCAACCAATTTCAGTATTCCCGCCTGGAGAATCCGATGGACCGATGAGTATGGCAGGCTACAGTCCATGGGGCTGCAAAGAGTCGGACATGACTGAAGCCACTTAGCACTCCGAATGTGGTAGCCTAAATAACGGTCCCCAAATATGTATCTCACACGACAAAAGTGACTTTGCACGGTGATTAAGAGCTTGTCGGGAGATTATCCTCAATTATCTGAGTAGACCCTAAATGTGATCAAAGCACCCTTACAAAAAAAAGAACATAGGTACTTGTGACACAGAACAGAAGGCAGCGGGTCTGTGGAGGCAGAAATTGGACTTCCACAGCCACAGGCCAAGGAAAACAGCCACCAGAAGCTACGAAAGGCAAGAAACAGAAGTTCCCCTATAGCCTCTAGAGGGAGTGTGTCCCACTGACACCTTGATTTCAAGCCGGTTAAACTATTTCAGACTTCTAGCTTCCAGAACTGTGACAGAATAAATTTCTGCTGTTTTAAGTCATCATGTTTGTGGTTAATTTGCCATGGGGGCAATACGGAAATACATAAAAGACTGTGAATTTAGGAGAAAGAGATAATGAACTCAGTTTTAGATTTGTGGCATTTAAGGTATTTTATGACACAGTTAAATAAAGACATCCAGCACCACCAGGGGGGGAAAAAAGTGATATGAAGTCAGAATAGCTCTGGGTAGAATACAAGGAGTCACAGAAATAAGCCTTGGGATTACATAAGAGAACAGAACAGGGTAAGAAGAAAGGGATGAGGCTCTCCTCTAGAGGCAATTCCAGTCAGATGAAGAAGGGCCCAAAATGTAATCTAACAGTAATTTACCTTACAAAGGCTTCTTGAGGTACTGTGTATACAGCAGTAGTAATAAAAATATAACAGGTAATATGTGGAAAATTTATGCATCAGACATTGTGCAGCACACTTTACATGCATACTTACTAACCACTCATAACTTTCAAACTTGGGAAAGCAGTACAACAAGGCCGTATATTGTTACCCTGCCTATTTCTTATATGCAGAGTACATCACACGAAATGCCAGGCTAGATGAATCCCAAGCTGGAATCAAGATTGCCAGGAGAAATAACAACCTCAGATATGTAGATAATACCACTCTAATGGTAGAAAATAAAGAGGAACTAAAGAGCCTCCTGATGAGGGTGAAAAAGGAGAGTGGAAAAGCCAACTTAAAACTCAACATTCAAAAAACTAAGATCATGGCATTCAGCACCATCACTTCATGGCACACATGAAGGAGGAGACAAAGTGAAAACAGTGACAGATTTTATTTTCTTGGGCTCCAAAATCACTATGGACGGTGACTGTAATCATGAATTTAAAAGACACTTGCTCCTTGGAAGGAAAGCTATGACCAACCTAGACAGTACATTAAAAAGCAGAGACACCACTTTGCCAACAACGGTCCGTCTAGTCAAAGCTATAGTTTTTCCAGTATCATGTACGGATGTGAAAGTTGGACCATAAAGAAGGTTGAGCACCAAAGAATTGATGCTTTCGAATTGTGGTGCTGGAGAAGACTCTTGAGAGTCCCCTGGACAGCAAGGAGATCAAACCAGTCAGCCCTAACGGCAGTCAACCCTAAATATTCACTGGAAGGACTGATGCTGAAGCTCCAATACTTTGGCCACCTGATGTGAAGAGCTGACTCATTGAAAAAGCCCCTGATGTTGGGAAAATTGAAGGTAAAGGAGAAGCGAGAGGCAGACGACGATGGTTAGATAGCATTACCAACTCAATGGACATGAATTTGAGGAAACTCCAAATGATAGTGAGCTTCCAAGGTGGCTCAGATGGTAAAGAATCTGCCTGCAATGTGGGAGACCTGGGTTTGACCTGGAAAGATCCCCTGGAGGAGTGCATGGCAACCCACTCCAGTATTCTTGCCTAGAGAATCCCATAGACAAAGAAGCCTGGTGGGCTACAGTCCACAGGATCACAAAGAGTCAGACACGACTTAGAGACTGAATAACAAGAATACCCATAACTAACAAAGGTAGATACTATTATTCCTTTTAAAGACAAGAAAAGAGAAGCAGAGTAACTTGCCCAAAGTCACTCATGAGGTGAGCCAAGGTGAGTTGCACATGCATGTTCAGTAGTGTCCGACTCTGCAACCCCACAGGTGAGCAAAAGCCAGAACCAAATCACCATGATAACTTAAAACCCCCAATCACACACCCAAAAATATATATATGTATATATATGTGTGTGTGTATATATATATATATATATATATATATATATATATATACACAAGCCCAAAACAAACTCTAAGCTTTATCTAACCTTACTTTTGATCTAAGGGTTATTTAAAGAAAAGCTATACCAGTATGACACATGATGACTTTAATTCCAGATATGTCCCATATTTTAAATCCCTGATTACACTGCACTAAAAAGAAGCAATCACTGAAAGGCTGAGTGAGGTGGGTGAAGGTCAACAGACATAGAATTTATGGGGAAGGAAAAGAAAGGGTAGTGGCAGCCCCAAGGAGCCTGAGCAGGTAAGAGAAGTCAAGAAGTCAAAATGATAACTACAGGGATGCTCATCTGGGAACATCAACTACATTGGAGGATGGTGAAGTATCAGAAACAGACCAGGAATCCAGCTTTTCTACGGCAATTCTCGGATGGGGACATGAAACAAGTTGTTGTCCTTCAGTTGAGAAAATGAAATAAGTGTAGGAAGGATGGGCGACATTCAGAGACACAATTCTAGCATAATGGTTAAAAGCAAAGGCTTTGGAATCAGAGAAACATGAGTCTGGGTTCCAATGCCACACCACTTACTACATGTGAGAGCTAAAGACAAGTTTCTTATTCTCCTGGATCCTCAAGGTTCTCATCTGTAAAAGGGAAATAAGACCCAATACCTCAGATCAAGTCAAATAATTAATGTAAACCACATGGTGAGTGGCTTACAATGTGTCATTATATACCATTAGGTTGTATTATTTTTATGAACATTGCAAAACCACTGCAGATGGTGACTGCAGTCATGAAATTAAAAGACGCTTACTCCTTGGAAGGAAAGTCATGACCACCCTAGACAGTATGTTAAAAAGCAGAGACATTACTTTACCAACAAAGGTCCGTCCAGTCAAAGCTATGGTTTTTCCAGTAGTCATGTATGGATGTGAGAGTTGGACTATAAAGAAAGTTGAGCACGAAGAATTGATGCTTTTGAACTGTGGGGTTGGAGAAGATTCTTCAGAGTCCCTTGGACTGCGAGGAGACCCAACCAGTCCATCCTAAAGGAAATCAATCCTGAATATTCATTGGAAGGACTGATGTTGAAGCTGAAACTCCAATACTTTGGCCACCTGATGCGAAGAACTGACTCATCTGAAAAGACCCTGATGCTGGGAAAGACTGAAGGCAGGAAGAGAAGGGGACGACAGAGCATGAGATGGTTGGATGGCATCACCGACTCAACGGCCATGAGTTTGAATAAACTCTGGGAGTTGGTGATGGACAGGGAGGCCTAGCGTGCTGCAGTAGTCCCTGGGGTCGCAAAGAGTCGGACACGACTGAGTGACTGAACTGAACTGATTACTATTACAGCAATTAATCTCCCTATGTTTAAGCACTACTACATTTTCCCCATTTCATAAAACCGCTGTAGTGAGCCAGAGGGCGGCCTGGTCGGTCAGGAGGCCTGGGCTTGGCACCCAGAAGACCACCTGTGGCCTCAACAGGGTCCCCGGGGGCACCTCTCATCCCACCCCCTTCTCCTGCTCCCCAGGCAAGGTCCCAGTGCCCGGTCGGCCCGCTCGCCCGTGCGGCCCAGTGCGGCAGGGACACGCGGCCCCGCGCCCCCTCCCCGGCGCCGGCCTTACCTTCTCGTAATTCTCCATGAGGCGGCTGATAACCTCGCGCTCGACCTGCCACTCGGGTTTCTTCTGCTGTTTCCTCATCTGCTTCTTTTGGCTCTGCTTGTGGCTGTGTTTCTTCTTCCAACGATTGAAGCTCCGCACCGGGTCGGGCCGGGCTCCCGTAGCCCGAGGGTCCGCTGTTTTTCCCATCGCGGCGGCGGTGGCGACAACCCACACCTCGGTGAGACTCGAGACCCCTCTGGCCAAGCGCGGAGATAACGCACTGAGAGGACGCGGAACCAGCGTGGGGAGAGAGGACGACTACGCAGGCGCGAAACCAGGAGCCCGCCCCCGGGCTTTTAAAACCGGGGCACGCGCGGTCCACGACCAGGGAAAACTGGATGGTGATTGGCGACTTGGAATTCGCGGGGCGGAGCGAATCAGTCTCGGGTGGAAGTGGAGGCGGGGCAATCTGAGGAAGAGGGCGGGGCTGAGTGGCTCCTAAAGCACGCCGTCGCTTTAAATAGGCGCACGAGCCCAGCTTGCTGTTACTATGGTGACGTCATATAACTTAACATTTAAAAGCCTGTTACTTTGCCCTGTCTTTTCCTTGGCAAACCGCAGGCTGACACGCACCGCCCAACCCCCAGTATACACACACACAAAATCGGTGAATTAGAATTGTGATCCTCGTTTTGCACGTTTCAGCCCAAGGAGTGGAATGATTTGCTGTTGTGTTAATTATTGTTGTTTTTAAATATTTTACCCTCTAAGTACAGAGTCAATGGGGATTCCCAGATGGCTCAGTGGTAAAGAATAAACCTAGGAGATGCAAGTTCATTCCCTGGGTCGGAAAGGTCCCCTGGAGTAGAAAAGGCAGCCCACTCCAGAATTCTTGCCTGAAAAATCCCATAGGCAGAGGAGCTTGGCGGGCTACAGTCCCTGGGGTCGCAGAGTCCGACACGACTGAACGAGCGAGCACGCACATTGTCTTTATTCCATAGCACTAATAGTTGCATGTATGCCTTTGAAATCCAACTTCAATTTTGAATGTTTAACATTTTGCTGACATACATTTTCATTCTCTTTATCATTTCTTGAAACGTGATAAATACCAATCTTTGCACCCGTTTGCATTTTTTTCATTCATTGATAGTTTTTAATAAGAACAAATTCCTTCAAGATACAATAAACAGAATCTAGTAAGTTTTCACTGTTTTAGGAAGTTTCTATTTTTAAAAAAGTTTCCAAAACTTCCATCTGTGCTGCTTTTTGTTTTTATTCTTTAATATGTATTTATTTGGCTGTGTTGGGTCTTCATTGCAATAAAAAGCTTAAGAGCTTTGTATTCTATCTCAAATGTGTAAAAGTTTGAGAGAATATATACCCCAAATAACTGCTAAATTTCAACATTGACTGTTTTTGCCTAATGACATTTTATGAGAACAAGGAAACATATACTGTTACATAATCATCTAATTGCTAAATTATTGTTATAAAATATGTACTTTGGGGATCTTATTTTGACTGCAGAATCAGAGGATTTCCCCCCTCCTTTTTTTAAACAAATCTGAGGTTTAACAAATAACAAATGTTGGCAAGAATGTAAGAAAAAGGGAACCCTCATACAGTGTTGATGGGAATGTAAATTGGTGCAGCTGGGAAACATTATGGAAGTTTCTCTAAAAACTAAAAATGGAACTATCATAGGACCCAGCAATTCCACTTCTGGGTATGTATCTGGAAAAAAGAAAAAACATTAGTTCAAAAAGATACATGCACCCCAATGTTCATAGCAGCATCATTCACAGTTGTCAAGATATGGCAGCAACCTAAATATCTGTCAAGAGATGAGTGAATAAACAAGTGGTAGTGTACATATATACATATACATATATATACATACACACATATGTGTATATGATGGAATATACATATACAATGTATATCCCATCCATATCCAATGGAATATTACTCACCCATAAAGAAAGAATGAAATTTTGCCATTTGCAGCAACATGGATGGACTTGGAGCACATTAAGCCAAGTGAAATAATCAGAGAGAGAAAGACAACTATTGTATGACATAACTTATATGTGGACTCTAAAAAGCACAACAAACTAGTGAATAAAACAAAAAAGAAGGAGGCTCACAGATATAGAGAACAAACCAGTGGTTACCAGTTGGGAGAAGGAATTGAGGAGGGGCAAAATAGGGGTAGGTGATTAAGAGGTACCAACCATTTAGGCTTAAAATAAGCCACAAGTACAATATAGGAAATATAGCCAATATTCTATAATAACTATAAATGGAGTATAACCTTTAAAATTGTGACTTGTTATATTGTACACCTTTAATTTATATAATATTGTACATCAATGATACTTCAATTTTAAAAACTTGATAGTTTTACTAAAATATGTTTCAGAGTTAACTGCTACCAGTTGATTTTTTTCCAGGCACAGAGTCTCTTTAATAGTAGTTCTTTGTTTAAGTTTTTCTACTGTCTATAATATAACTGCTTCTTTACATTGTTACTGAAATTAAATATTGTTTAATTTCAAGAGAGTCCCACAACAGCTGAATAACTTGGTCTAGGAATCTAAAAGATGATTCCATCTAAGTCCTCTTATCATGTAAAAATAGCAAACAATTTATGGTAAATCAATTCAATTATATGTCAACTTTTTACTAAAAAGGAAATCAACAAAGCATATGTTTATTCAGAAAAAGAAATCCCTCTGTTTCTTTGTGTCTTATCAACATCATCAGTCTGAAGTCATTCTAAGGACACAATACGTCTTTGGAATTTCAGAAATTGCATCTTAAGTTGGTTCCATCTTCTTTAAATCATATCCTCTAAAACTTGGCAGAGTCAACCTGCAACCACCTTAATCCCAGAGAGCCAGAGTGTATGAAACCTCTCTGACATTTTCAACAACAAAAACATATCTGCCTAATTAGCCAGAACACATAAACTATTTAAAAGAAGACCAAGAAGTTCTGGCCCACCACAGCTGCTCTGTTGCTAGCCACAGTCAGGAGTCATCAATCAATTAGCTTGTCTATGCACACATTTGTTCGTAAGGAGAGAAATACCTGTACTCTGAAAACTATCAGATGCTGGTGAAAGAAATCAAAGAAGACATAAACAGATGGAAAGATATACCATGTTCATGGATTGGAAGAATCAGTATTATTATTAATACTGATTATTAAGTTATTTCTCAATCAAAATAACTATACTACCCAAGGCAATCTACAGATTCGGTGCAATTCCTATCAAATTACCAGTGGCATTTTTCACGGAAATAGAACCAAAAATCTCAAAATTTGTATAGAGACACAAAAGACTCCAAATAGCCAAAACAATCTTGAAAAATAAAAACAGAGCTGGAGGAATCAGGCTTCCTGACTTCAGACTACACTGCAAAGCTCCAGTCATCAAAACAATTTGGTCCTGGCACAAAAATAGAAATATAGGTCAATGGAATAGGATAGAAAAACCAGAAATAAGCCCATGCACCTGTGGTCAATTAATCTATGAGGAAGGAGGCAAGACTACACAATAGAAAAGACAGTCTCTTCAACAAATGGTGCTGGGGAAACTGGACAGTTATATGTATAAAAAATAAAATTAGATCATTCTTAACTCAATACACAAAAATAAGCTCAAAATGAATTAAATATCTAAATGTGAGACCAGACACTATAAAACTCCTAGAGGAAATCATAGAACACTCTGACATAAATCACAGCAACATCTTTTTCAAAATATCTCCCAAAATAATGGGAAAAAGCAAAAATAATCAAATGAGACCTACTTAAACTCAAAAGCTTTTGCACAACAAAGGAAACAATAAACAAAAAGAAAAGGAACCCACAGGTTGGGAGAAAATATTTGCAAATGATGTGACTGATAAGAGATTAGCCTTCAAAATTTATGAACAGATTATTATACTTAATAGCATCAAAATAAACAACCCACTCAAAAAATGGACAAAAGATCTGAATAGACATTTCTCCAAAGAGGACATACAGATGGACAATAAGCACATGAAAAGATATTCAACATCGCTAGTTATTAGGGAAATGCAAATCAAAACTACAATGAGATATCACCTCACACAAATCAGAATGGCTATCATCAAAAAATCCACAAAAAACAAATGCTGGAGAGAGTGTGAAGAGGAGGGAACCCTTCTCCATTGTTGGTGGGAATGTAAACTGGTACAGCCACTATGTAAAACAGTATGGAGGGTCTAAAATAGACTAAACTAAATATTGAGCTACCATATGACCCTGCCATCCCACTCCTGGGCATATATCCAGAGAAAAACATGGCCCGAAATGACACATTCACCTCACTGTTCATTGCACCACTGTTTGCAACATCCAAGACATGGCAACAACCTAAATTTCCATCAACAGAGGAATGGATAAAGATGTGATACATACACACAATGGAATACTACTCAGCCATTAAAAAGAATGAAATAAGGCCATTACAGCGACATGGATTGACCTAGAAAGTGTCATACTGAGTGAAGTAAGTTATAGAAGGAGAAAAATAATATGACATCCCTTTTGTGAGGAATCTGCAAAGAAATGATACAGATGAACTTACTTATGAAACAGAAAGAGACTCACAGACTTAGAAAACAAATTCATGGTTGCCAGGTGGAAGGAATAGCTAGGGACTTTAGGAAGGTCATGTCCATGCTCCTACATTTAAAACGGCTAACCAATGAAAACCTGTTGTATAGCACATGAACTCTGCTCAATGTTATGTGCCACCCTGGATGGGAAAAGGGTTTAGGGGAGAATGGATACATGTATATATATGGCTGAGTCCCTTCACTGATCGCCTGAGACTATCACGACATTGTTAATTTGCCCAATACAAAATGCTTTTGGTGTTAAATAAATAAATAACACTAAAAAATATTCTAATTCTGCAAGTATGAAATAGAAACTAAACAATCTGATGTGATCAGCCAGATCAACCAGTCTGCACATTGCTTTTTGTGAACCTCTGCTCTAATAGTTTATAATTAATCATAACAACTGGGACTTTCCTGATGGCTCAGATGGTTAAGAATCTGACTGCAATGCAGGAGACCCGGTATTTATCCGTGAGTCAGGATGATCCCCTGGAGGAGGGCATGGCAACCCATTCCATTATTCTTGCCTGCATATTTTCACGGACAGAGGAGCCTGGTAGGCTACAATCCATGGGGTCCCAAAGAGTTGGATACAACTCTGCGACTTTCACTTCACTTTGCTTCATAATAATTGAAGCTGATTATAATTATATATATAATTTGAATCAATTCCAGCTTAATACCACTAAGGTTGCACCATAATAAAACTCAGAAAGAGTAACATATGAAAAAAAAAATAGTAATGAATAGTCTCCATATACCCTTGAATCACATTTGAGCCACAGAAAATACTAACAGCCTAACAAAACCATCTCCACTCATGGATGTTATTAATAAAACTTACTAGCTCTCACACGTAAGGATTCTGATAAAGAAGTCTACTAATAAAAAGACTTGAAAGCTCATGCTCTAATTATTTGTCTGAAAGTAATCCTCTATCACATTTTTCACTTCGTGAGAAATTGGAATTTAGGTCTTTTTAGCTAGTGATGGCCAGCAGGTGGCAGTCTAGGACCACATGCTATCTTTCTCTTAGGGTTAAACTAAATCAAATCTGAGCTTTTTTCTGGTCTGTGGCCGTCGGGGGCAGGGAGTGGGAAGTCCTCCTTGCTGTACTTAGCTTTTAGCTTTGCTCCAGTTGCAGCAAGTAGGGGCTGCTCTTCACTGCAGTGTGTAGGCTTCTCATTGCTCTAGGCCTGCTGGCTCAGTAGTTGCAGTGTACTGGCTAATTGTCCAGCCACATGTAAAATCTTCCTGAACCAGGGATTGAACTCGTGTCCTCTGTATTGGCAGATGGATTCTTAACCACTGGATCACCAGGGATGCCCTAATCTGAGTTTTTATAGCCAACACGTAGTTGTTTTTCCAGTCAGTTTATCTGCCTTTGTAACAGTAAGCTTTTAGAACATGGCCTACAATTAGTACTCCTCAGATTATCTGAAATACTTCTGAATTATTTCTTCTATCACATTATTTTCATTTAAATGTAACTGCCAACATTTATTGAATATCTAGTAAGTGCTATGCATTGCTAGATTCATAATATACATTATCTCTAAACCCTACAACAACCCATTTTTCAAATGAGATAACTGAAGCTAAGAAAGAGTAAATGACATATTCAGGGTCACTGACCACTGGTAATGTATTCCAGTGTGGCACTGAACAATATTTCTAATTTCTATCTGTATAATCACTGAACTCCTTTAATCTAATCTGTTCTAGGAAGAATTAAGAGCTTCACAACAAGTAGTTTATCTTCACCTGGAGCTAATCTTATTATTCCTAACATGAAACTGACTTTGGTTATTTAAGATGATCTCAAATCTAATTGTCCACTCAGTTCAGTTCAGTTCAGTCACTCAGTCGTGTCTGACTCTTTGTGACCCCATTGACTGCAGCACACCAAGGCCTCCCTGTCCATCACCAACTCCTGGAGTTTATTGAAACTCATGTCTATTGAGTCGGTGATGCCATCCAACTATCTCATCCTCTGTCGTCCCCTTCTCCTCCTTCCTTCAATTTTTCCCAGCATCAGGGTCTTTTCCAATGAGTCAGTTCTTCGAATCAGGTGGCCAAAGTATTGGAGTTTCAGCTTCAGTGTCTGTCCTTCCAATGAATATTCAGGACTGATTTCCTTTACGATGGACTGGTTGGATCCACTTTGTACTTATGTACTTATGTACTATTTCTGTGTATTTCTACATTTTGTATAGGTTAAATAAGAATCTTTATCAGGAAATTACCAGTTCAGCTCTGACATGTAGAGAGCTTGGACAGGTTTACTACATACCAACAAAAAAGTTACATTTCCTGGACCCGTGAGAAAACTGAGTTTGCTGAGCAAACCAGCAGCCTGAAATATGGAAAGACAGACAAATCCAAAGGCTCATAGCCAAGATTTGCCTATCTGAAGCAGAAGCTACTAAAGTCATAAAAACTGGTAGGAAAACTTAGATCATGATCTTGGTGAATTGTTGGAATCTGAATGCAGACTAGCATGAGTAGGAGTCGAAGGGCAAATCTCGGGGCAAAAGGCCTGGGGGGTGGGGGGCAGGAGGGAGGGTGGGGAACAGGGGAGGTTGCCAATCCCACCGGGTTCTCAAAGTAAAGATCTTATGAGTCTAGCCAGGGTGAGGGGAAGCATGATTATTATAACAACTTTACCAGAGCCTTGTCCCAGGTTCATGAGGGACGGACATTCTTCTCACTCCAGGCTTCTCATCTTCCTGTCTCGCCTAAAGTGACGTAAAGGCCATCTAAGAATAAATAATCTTGAAAATCATGGGCAAGAGACTTAGGTCCAATAAAAGGTTGGCAATGAATTGGAAGATTGTAGACCACGCTCCCCCTTCCTTACACCTTACCACTACTCTAGCAAGACTCCAGTGTAATAGTAGTGGGTTATAATTGAAAAAAACTGCAAGACACAAGTTCTTCTCTGAGAGAAGGTCAACAGAAGATATAAAATCAAAAACATAGAGGAATCTAATGCCTTTGGCACCTATAGCTACAGCAAACATTAAACAAAACTCAACTCCTAGCGAGATCATAAATTCTCACACACCTCAGTTCCTATTACCTAACACAACACACTAGGCTTTCAACAACAACAAAAAAAAAAAAAAAATGAAAAGAAATGCCAATATTCAAGAAAAAAAAGTCCAAAGAGGCAAAGCAAGCATCAGAACCAAACTTAGATATGAATCAGATGTTCCAAGTATCAGAAAAGGAATTTAAAATAACTATGACTAATATATTAAAGTCTCTAATAGAAAAAGCAGACAACATGAAAGAACAGATGAATAATGTAAGCAGACAGAAAGAAATTTTAAGAAAGAATCAGAAGGAAATGCTAGAAATCAAAAACATTGTAAGAGAAAATTTTTAAAAATGTCTTTGATGGGTTTACCAGCAGATTTGACAGCCATGGGAAGAAGATAGGGCAATAAAAACTTGAAGATAAGTCAATAAAAACTCTCCATGCTGAACTGAATAGAGACAAAACTTGACAATCAGAAAAGTGAATTTTAAAAGTGTCAAATAATTTTGAAGATATCACATGTGAACAGTTGGAATGCCAGAAGGAGAAGAAAGAATAGAAGAAATATTTGAAGTAACAATGGCTGCAATATTCCAAAATTAATGACCCCAAACCACAGATTTAGGAAGTTTAGAGTTACAAAGTAGAATAAACACCAAACCAAACAAGCAAATGAACTACATGTAGGGATATGTAATCAAACTGCAAAAAAACAAAGGCAAAGGGAAAATCTTCAAAGAAGTCAGAGGAAAAAAGAAATATACTTTGTGTACAGTGGAACAGGGTAAGAATCATAGCTTCTCATTAGAAATCTTGTAAGCAAGAAGAGAGTAGGGTGAAATACTTAAAATGTTGAAATAAAAATAAAATATATAAATAATTATTTAAACTAAATGATAAGAAAATATCCTATTTTTTTAGTGGGCAAAAGATCTGCTTGGCCATCTCATAAAAGAAGACACAAGATTAAGAAAAACATATAAAAAGAGGCTCAGTATCATTTAATATTAAGGAATTACAAATTAAAACAACAATGAGGTACACCTACTAAAATGGCCAAAATCTAAAAAAAACCCAAAATACCAACTGTTGGGGAAGATGCAATAGGGACTTTCATTCATTGCTGGTGGGAGTACAAAATAGTGCAACTATTTTGGAAGACAGCTTCTGATAAAATTAAATGTTGTCTTTCAATGTAACCTAGCAATTGTACTCTTAGGTGTTTATTCAACTGATTTAAAAATTTGTGTTCATACAAATACCTGCATGAAAATATTTAGTAGTTTTTATAATAGCCAAAAACTAGAAGCAATCAAGATATCTTTCAATAGATGAATGGATAATCAAACTGGTAAATCCTTGTAATGGAATACTATTCAACAAAAAAGAGAAATGGGCTCTCAAGTCACAAGACATGGATGAATCATACATGCATAGTACTATCTATGTGAAAGAAGGCAATCTGAAAAGGCTACATAGTATATCATCTCAATTTTTCAAAACCCATAGAACTTTACAGCACAAAGAGTAAACATCAAATGTATGCAAAAAAAAAAAAAAAAAAAAATGGGGGAAGCAGAGGGATCCCAGATGGACTGCAGAATGTGACCAAAAAATCTAAATGTATGACAAATGTTTAAAACAATCTCACTGAAAAGGGTAGGTGAGAAAGGTGCTGACCAAAGTAACTTTGGAAATGGAGTCTGCAAATCTAAGGCAAAAGGAACTGTACATAAACACTATACTCCAGTTTATCGAGTTGCTGCCCACAGGCGTGCAGGTTAACCATTCTGAAACCACTGTACATGTACATTGGAAGTGAACAACTAAGTAAATTTGTAGTGGATATTAGGAACCAGTTTTCTCACTGCTGTATTGGGAAGTTACATATAAACAAAGGGAGGAAGCTAGAATAATCCAGTTGTAACGAATGAGTGTTAGACACTTCAATAGCACACCTAGTTCTCAGATCTTCTTTTCTAACACTTTTTTTCAGGAAAAGTAACTAGGGCCCTTGGAGAAATGGTCTATTCTAGGAGTAAGGCAAGAAATAGACAAGAGGAGCCTGGAGCATCTTATAGGATCAGAAAGTAAGTAAGTGCACAAAACACAAAACAAAACCACCGTATGATGAGGTTTATCAAAGGGATACAGGAGTCAACCGAAAGTTGACTTAGCAATAGTCAAACCTGGAAAATTTTGAGCAAAAATAAAGTTGTATTGGATAGTAACCCAAAGCATAAAATAAATATCCGCAAGTCCTTTCTGATATAAATAAATGATTGCTTGATGGAATAAATAAATAAATGGAGGAGAATAGACAAATCTCCCATGCAGAAGAATATTAAACAATTTAAGTAGGTACTTACCCTTAAGGAGATTTAGCATAATTCTTCATTCATATCTGCACTGTGCATGGTGACTTTTTTCCAAAAAGTACAGCACAGAAAAGGAGCGAAAAGGGTGATTTTACAGTGAAGAAACCTGATAACCACTGCCTTAGCCAGGTGATAAAGATTAACAGCAACAGTGATAAGTCACATTAATAGTAGATACTCTTGATGTGGGTCTCTCTCAAGGCTCAGTGAGTCAAGTACCCACCTATAATGCAGGAGACACAGGAGACACGGTTTCAATCCCTGGCTCGGGAAGATCCCCTGGAAGAAGGCATTGCAACCCATTCCAGTATTCTTGCCTGGAGGATCCCATGGACCGAGGATCCTTGTGGGCTACAGTCCAAAGGGTTGCAAAGAGTTGGACACAACTGAGCTACTAGGCACGCACTCACCCTTGATGTGATGTAAAGAGAATGGCACTTTACTGTATGCTCTTCCTGCTAAAAATACATAATTTCAGTTCAACCATGAGAAAACATCAGTAAAACTCCAGCTAAGGATTCTATAAAATATTTGACCAGTATTCCTCAAAGCTGTCAAGGTCATCAAAAACAAGGAAAGCCTGAGACATTGTTACAGCCAAGAGGAACATAAAGAGACATCCCAGCTAATTGCAATGTGGTATCCTAGATGGGATTCTGTAACAGACATACACTGAAGAAATTTGAATAATTTTGAGTTTAGCTTATGTTATTTTATTAATTGTGACAAATATATTGCAATATGCTAGCAATAGGGGAAATTGAGTGTGGTGTATATAAGAACTCTGTGTACTATTTTCAAATTAATCCTGTAAATCTAAAACTGGTCTAAAGTTAAAAGTTTATTTTAAAAGTCTTTATCAGAATTTACATGTGCATCAGTAAATTATCCTAAATATCTCAGGTAATAGTACCACAATTGAACCTTTGAGATTGCATTTTTAAGTTGCATTGAAAAGGACTCATTTTACATGCAAAAATGCATATGAGCAAAATTTCGCATGCCTGCATTATTAGTTTCTGCATTGTTGTACTGTTAGTCATCTGCAACACAAACAAAAATTATCATTAGTTATTTTCTTGGGCTCCAAAAGCAGATGGTGACTGCAGTCATGAAATTAAAAGAATGCTTGCTCCTTGGAAGAAAAGCTATAACCAACCTAGACAACATATTAAAAAGCAGAGACATTATTTTGCCAACAGAGGTCCGTTTAGTCAAGCTATGGTTTTTTCCAGTAATCAGATACCAGGTAATCAGAGTGCCAAAAGAAAGCAGAGTGCCAAAGAATTGATATTTTTGAACTGTGATGTTAGAGAAGACTCTTGAGAGTCCCTTTGATTGCTGAAAGATCAAACTACTCAATCCTAAAGGAAAGCAATCTTGAATATTCATTGGAAGGACTGATGCTGAAACTGAAGCTCCAATACTTTGGCCACCTGATTCAAAGAACTGACCCGTTGGAAAAGATCATGCTGCTGGGAAAGACTGAGGACAGGAGGAGAAGGGGATGACAGAGGATGAGATGATTGGATGGCATCAGTGACTTGATGGACATGAGTTTGAGCAAGCTCCAGGAGTTGGTGACAAACAAGGAAGCCTGGCGAGCTGCAGTCCATGGGTTTGCAAAGAGTCAGACATGACTGAGTGACTGTCTAAAATTATTATTGGCACAGCCTAGATTTTCTAGATTTTTCTCTAACAGAGCTAACTGTACTTGAACTTTGTTGAGCCACTGATGCTGATGTTCCAGATGAAGAATGGCACTGCTGGCTTTCCTCCTGCACTCAGTGCAGTTGGAGACAAGGACTCCCTCCTGACTCCCACTCCCTGACCTTCTAGAACATGAGAAATGCTCGCCCTTGATAATCGGAACATGATTTAAAATCCTGCTGGGGCTGTGGAGGCTGACGTCAAGGTTCTTATGGGGGATCAAAAATGAGAAGCGCTGATTCTTCAAGAGAGTCACCTTATAAGATAATGACACCTGAGAACTGTCATAACAGTTTAAATCATGTGATATCAAGTTATCTTTGTTATTGACATGAAAGTGATGCCTTGAGTCAGATTCTTATTTAGAGAGCCCAGGATAACAGACGTCTGGATATTGGGGCCACTGCAATAACGGGTCCAATAATTGGAGCCACTTATAATAGCCTTATGAAGGACCACCAGATGAATATAGATTCTATTTAGAATGTATCTATAATGCAAAAAAATAAAAAACATATCCTATCATATTTTTGAAAGGATGTTTTCCAAAATTTTTAGAAAGTTGCCTCAACATATGCTAGAGTATGCTGAATGGCTCACATCCAAGTACACATTCTCTGTAACCCCAGGGAAGTGCAGAAACCTAGAGCAATAACTGTCTCCTGCTACTAGGAGTCCATGTCCAAGATACTCATGATTCTGGAAGAGAACAGCTACAGGGAAGGTTAAGAATTTACCCAAAGTGCTCTGTTAGGAATTAGGGACTGTTACAATTGCAGTTAAAGATAATCAGAGTCTGAGTTCTGCCTTTTTTTTCCATGTTTATATGACTTTAGCTGGGCACTTAACTTCTCTGAGTCTGATAGAAACCCTAAAACTACTTCACAGGGTTTAGGATTTAAATAAGAGAAGTGATAGAAATCAGAGGTCAATAAATCAAATTAATTGCTTGTGCTAAATCTAATGTTAATCCTTTTGAATATAATAGAAAAAGAAGAGCTCTTCTTTCTTTTGAGAGGAGGTGAAATGAGATTGATTAAACTATGAAGAGTTTTGTTTTGTTTTGTTTCATTTTGTTGAGAGAGGGAGGGTGTCAACTGTCCCCTTCTCTGCTGAAACTGAGAATAGAGAAGGAAAAGAAAGTGGATTCTTCCATATGTAATTATTTCCTTTGTTCTGCATGCCACCTTAGGACACTCCTTGCAGACAAGGAAGCTGAGAAATTGAATTTGTGTCTCCCCACACCATAGACAAGATAATACACAGGAGTTTAGAGAGAGCACTCAGCTCTACAAACTTGGCTTCTCCCTTGCTTCCTTTTGGGCTTCTCTGGTGGTTTAGCTGCTAAAGAATCTGCCTGCAATGTGGGAGACTGGGTTCAATCCCTGGGTTGGGAAGATTCCCTGGAGAAGGGAACGGCTACTCACTCCAATATTCTGGCCTGGAGAATCCCATGGACTGTGTAGTCCACAGGGTTGCAAAGTGTCAGACATGACTGAGCAACTTTCACCTTACTTCCTTTTTACTAGCCTATCCTTATCTCTCAAGTATCTCTTCTCTGGGAATGCTCTCCTGGAGAGAGGTGGAACGCTGAGAAGAAGAGGAACAGCTGAAAAACTTTGGCTGGTAGCCTCATACCTTGGACATGAGCCTCAACCTGTGGGCACTGATGCAAGGCAACTGAGTCAGCTTCATTTTCATCAACGGTGAGTATGAAAGCTACAGAAATAATAGTTTTAGTCAAAAATATTAGTATCTTGATTCACCCATTGCATCAATTTACTTGAAATGGTGAAAGGTACTTTCTTTCTATAAAACAGAAAAAATGAATACAAGTTTAAGTGAAAGTCATGTCTGATTCTTTGTGACCCCATGGACTGTCCGTGGAATTCTCCAGGCAAGAATGCTGGTATGGGTTGCCATTCCCTTTTCCAGGGGATCTGCCCAACCCAGGGATTGAACCCAGGTCTCCTGCATTACAGGCAGATTCTTTCCCATCTGAGCACACAGCACACCACAAGGTCATCAAACACAAGGTCTTTGAAATAGTCAGACAACAAGCCCTTTAAACAAACAGTGCTTGTACTACAGTCCTGAGTACATGTAAGGGGTCAGAGACATGCCGAAAAAATATAAATCTCATCCTCCTTCAAAGATGTTGTAAACGAGCAAAATATGAGTGTGGCAGTATTAAAGCAAAACAGGTGACTTTGTATTGGAGTCTCCATCTATATATGATGAAACTTAAGATGTTGGAGATGAACCAGAAATATTTTATTTGGAAAGACAAAAATAATTTCGGATTGATTTCAATGAAATATAAACCCTGGGGGAGGGAGAACTTAAGTCACTCCAAAGGAGTGTCTGATATTTATGAAGAGATGAAATTATTTAAGGATAAAGACATGAAAGACAATGTTACCTTCCCAAAGTCACTTTCACTGACAAAGACTTTAGTAAAAATTGCTTCAGCATAAATACAAACATTTAATGTGTCTGAGTAGGAAAGCCAACAGCTATCGAAACCTGCCTAGAAAATAGCAGAGCTGCTGTCCAGACCACATGCCCAGTCTAGCTCCACTGTTTGAATCACTACACTCTGTATCTTGTTGTCAGATAAGGCAGGCTCGAGTTCATATTTGCCATGTAATTACCAGAGTGATGTAGTTTCTCTAAACCTTTTCCTCATCTGTGAAATGGGGACACCAGTTCTAATACCTGGGGATTTCGTGAACATTAACTGAGATCATGCCTAAAGCCTCTTACTGTGTGTGCTTCAAACGTGAGTGCTGTTATTACTGCTTTCCTATCTTCTGAATATTGACATTGTTATCTTGTGAGATACTTTTAAGTAGAAGTGATATACTGATAAACATAAATTCTTTTAAAGAGTTTTAATCGCTGTACTGTATACCTCACTGTAAGATACTCCATAAGGTTTCTTCTGTCGTGAAGAATGTTTTTCTCTGTTGATTCGTATACGTTAATCTTGAGCCCAGTAACTCTGCTGAATACTCAATAGTAGCTCTAAAAGTTTGTAGATTTTCTTGGAAGCTTTGATGTTGTCAGTATCAGCAAGCAGGGTCTTAGGGTTTCCCTAAGAAGTCTTATTTTATCTCAGTCTTAAATGAAGGCTGCAATTTAAACACAGAAGGAAATGTCTGAGGAAAAGCCCCAACTCCCCACATCTCCATGGCACTTCTGTTAACCTCTTTGCTCCCCTGGGACTATTTCCACTGCATAAATACCTCCCTCCCTCTGAGTACTGTTGCCTAGAGGGAGTCTTCCCATCGCTGTCTCCCAGTCACAGGGTCATCTCTTTCTCCCTCCAAATTTGGTCTCATCTCTGCTTTCTGCCTGCTCTTTGGAACTTGTTTCCAGTTTCGCTTTCATCTGGGCTTCAAACTCTCCCTAGAGGTTCCAGCCTGAGCAGTGTCTCACACCACTTGGAAAGACAGGCCAGACAGCAGGCCTGGTAGACCAACACCAAACTGCTTAACTGCAAGTGGTAAAAATTGGAGGAGATGGGGCTTTTACGTCTCAGAAAGGTCACTTTATCTGCAATGTGGAGAGTGGATTCTGGGTGAGCAGGACCAGAAGTAGGGACATGGCTTGGAGCTGTTAAAAACAATAGGCCCAAAATGGAGTTACTTATGCTAAGTCAAATGTCAGCAAACTGATTTAATTACAATTTTTAATCTCCAAGAAATGGAAATTTAAACCAGTCAGCCAGGAATTATCTGATCAGCACTAGTTAGATAATCTGCCTCATGGAACCCTGCATGCATGCTAAGTTGCTTCAGTCATGTCCTCTTTGCAACCCTATGGACGGTAGCCTGCCAGGCTCCTCTGTCTATGGGTTTCTCCAGGCAAGAATACTGTAGCGAGTTGCTATGCCCTCCTCCAGGGAATCTTCCTGACCCAGGGATGGAACCTGTGTCTCTTAAGTCCCCAGCATTGGCAGGTGGATTCTTTGCTACTAGTGCCACCTAGGAAGCCCCATAGAATCCTGGTATTCCTTAAAGGAAAGTAACTTTACAACAACCAACCTACTTATTTCTCAGTGTAACTTACGTGTTCCTGCTCCCTTCTGCCTATGAAAGTTTTTCATTTCGTGCCTCTTCTTGGAGTGCCTTTCTGTCTCATAGATTTGATGCTACCCCAATTCAGCTCTGATTTTGCTCAAATAAACTCAAAATTTTAATATGCCTCAGTTTATCTTTTAATGGAGGTTATTGAAATAAAAACCAGACATGACATAAAAAGGCTTTGAGCAAGAACAGTGGCTGTAAGGAAGCCTTTCGGATATAAAATCTGCAGACTTGGAGATGAATTTTATATGGAATTTGAGGAAAAAGGATGAAGCTCAGAGTTCCAATGTGAGTGACTGTGTAAAATGATGGTGTCACCAGCTAAGTTGGAAACACTAAGGAAAATGTTTGTGGATGATGATGATAGGTTCAGTGTTGGTCACGCTGAATCAGGGATGCCCAATGGGCCATCCAAAGGCTATATCCTGAAGTCAGTGGTTCTGTCTAAAGTCAAAGACTGGAGGAAGGATCTGGAAGCCATCAGAGAGTGATGGGGTTGTCAGAGGAGGGCACTCAGAGAAGCACTGTTGGAGAAAGACATCCTTAAGGAAAAGTAACATTTAAGAGACATGCATAGCTACCAATTTTAGCCCTCAAATTCAAGTATGCAAGAAATAGAATAATATTTTGAGATACTGACCCTGCCTTTCATTTCTTGCACTTCAATCCCTTATGCAGAATAGACAACTAGAGCAGTCTACAATTTCCTATCTACATGGAAAGTTGTGGCCTCAGAGCACACAAAAAGAGAGTTAAGTTCTGGATTTTGAGTTTCCAAAACAAATGTCCAGAGATGTTCAGAGAGGCCACAGAGAGTCAGGGTCACTTCTCTCACTCCAGCTCCCTAGAATAATTAGCTGCCCCGGGAGAGGAGAAAGGGGAGGTTAGTAGAAGGGTTCAGGCTCCTATGGGCCCTCCCCCAGGAGGAGGATCCCTGACAGTCTCCACCAGTGATCAGCAAAACTTCAGGGATCTGAATCCGAAGAGGCCTGGGTTTACTTTCCAAGGGGAAGAGGAGTTTATTTATTCCTAAAACAGAAACTGACTTACCATCTTCAAGTATAAACTCCTTAAAGAGATTTTTGCCCATTTAACTGCTAAAATCGTATGAATTTTATATCATTAAATAGAAAAATTATCTAGAAGTGAAAATTTATGTAGTGTTATCCAAAACCAATTTTTTTCAGAGACTTATTGTAATTGCCATATATCTCACTAAAGCTTTATCTTTCTCACCCACTTGTTTGTCTTTATTTTATTCCCTCTTTTTGTTCATGTAATTTTAAAATTCCTGTTTATTGTAGCTGCTGTTTTAGTTCAAAGGATATAGGCACAATGTATTTTTGTGAATAACTATTCCAACCCTACTGCTGAAAATAAGACCCTGTGCAAGAAACAGTTGATACCAGGACTTGGCAAACCACAGTCCTTGGACCAGATCCAACCCACCTAAGGCTTTTACATTTTTAGCAGTCTAAAAAAATCAAAGAATCAGATTTCATGACACAAGAATATTACTTGAAATACAAGTTTCAGTGTCCATAAATAAAACTTGGGGGAATAATTGTGATTGTTTATATATGGCCTATATAAAGACAGAACTTAAAATTATAAGAAGAGGCATCCAAGCCAAAAATCTTCACTATCTGACTCTTTATAGAAAAGGTTTGCTGGCCTAGTCTATGTCTCTGTTATCATTTTCTTTTACTTGGAAAATCTGCTCTGCCTTAAGGAAAGAAAATGTTTAGAAACATTTTAACATCCTTAGAAAGAGAAGAAAAAAAAAAGTTTAAAGTCAACTTTCAAAAGAAGTGTCCAAATATACCAATTCATTTGGTTTCTGACTTTGTCTAAATTGATTTTTTATCTTTATATGATAATATAAGTGGGCTTCCCTGGTATCTCAGCGATAACAAATCCACCTGCCAAGGCAGGAGATGCAGGTTCGATTCCTGGGTCAGCAAGATCCTCTGGAGAAGGAACTCACTCCAGTATTCTTACCTGGGAAATCCCAAGGACAGAGGCGCCTATAGGGCTACTGTCCATGGAGTTTTTAAAAAAGTTGGACACAGCTTAGAGACTAAACAGCAACAATAACAGAGGGAAAAAAATTCAAAGATTCTAAGATTATACAATAGACATCTACAATAAGAATCTGATAAACTAGTTAATTATTCATAATTATTCATTTCTTTTTCTCTTTCCATTTTTGTATAATAGAAGGTTGATGTCATTAAGTAAAATTAATAATTTGGTTATGTGTGCTCTCCCCAGTTCTTGTTCACTCAATTGAAATGAGGAAATGCAAAAAGGTGTAAGATGTAATACTTGCTTTTAATGACCTTCAGTCAAGCAAGGAATGACAGCATATGTACACTGAAAGAAAGCTACATAATTTATAATTTGATGTATTTCAAATGTATCACACAAGCAACAAAGTCTTGAGAAAGATGTGCTCCAGCTTTGGGAAAATATTATTAAAAATTTAGGATCTTTATCTGAACATTTGAGGAATGAATAGGCTTGAAATGGGTAGGGCATAAACGATGAGAGAGAAGAGGATGGAAGCATTCCATATGAAGGGGCAAGGTATGGGCAAGAAGGCCTGTTGGTGGGAAAATATGAGATATTTCAAGAGATAATGAGTACTTTTGCAGCATAGGAATTCATGGAAGTAGGAATGTCACACTCAAATACTTATAGGTAACAAACTGGTAAGATAAATCTTCAAGTGGCTAGGTGGGGACTGCAGAAAACTGGAGAGTCCCTGGCTGGACTAAGGATCCTGAGAGTTGGACATACCCCTAGTTGGTACAAGGCTTTTAAACTCCAGAAGGAGAAGGCAGAAGTGAGATCCACAAAACAGGACGTTCTCAGCCCCAGCTAAGCATTCTCCTCACCCATCAGCATGACCTCAGGCCAGAGAAACATAGCTTAAAAGCAACATCCAGCTCCCAAACTGAAGCATGAATGGAGGAAAACAAACTGATCCCTTTAGGTGGAAAGACAATTCACTCACACTCTGTCAGAGTAAATAAGAGGTCAAGACATAGCTGCCTATGGTAAACATCATCAATGTTAAAAAGAAACTGCCTGGCAACCACACAAATACAAAGCACTCCAATAAAGGAGCAGGGGAAAGCAGTAAGGAAAGGTGACATTCAAAAGACAGATGAAATCTAATAATAAAATAACTGAGGAAAAGCCACAGAAGCATATTCCGTGGGTGACCTTTGTGTTGCAGAAGAATTTAAAATAAAAACACAAACTCAATGAGCAAGAACTTGAAAGGGGGAGGGTGATAAAACAACAGCTTGAGATGAAATGAGAGACTGCCAAGAGAAGGGAAAAAATGAAGAAGCCAAATGTATGACTCTTCATCCTGCTGACTACACCAGTTGTATTGCTAATCCTGTTCACTGTGCCAATTGTCTTGCTGTATCTCACTGTGCACACTGTTTGTTGAACCCAGGGTAAGCAAAGCCCGAGATCAGAGGCTGGAAGGAGATTCAAGGAGCTGTAGGAACTGCAGACACGTTTAGTTTTTCCTGGCTGGCACAGCGGCGGCAGCAGCAGCCATAACATAACCTAACACAATACAGCCTCTCTCCTGGCTGGTGCAGCAGCCGTAGCAATAGACACGCTATATTCTCTTTTCTCGCAGCTGACGCAGCGGACACAGCCGTATCAGAGCAGTAAGGCTGCAGCTTTCTAGGTGGAGCTCATACCGGCATACCGCACAAATTATCCCGTGACTGAGCGAGCACCTCGTGCCGGGCATGCACCGTGCTGCAAGTGATCTCAGCTGTTACATAAACCCCGTGACATGCATGCGCAGTGCTCTAAGTGATCTCAGCCGTTACATAGTCATTATTTACAAAACGTGGAGCAAGAGAGCCTGACCACGCCATCTTGGCTAATTTGCTCTCTCCCCACACCAAGTAGCACTGTTACAGAAATAACAGACAAGTTAGAACTTAATTGAAATAAAATATATCTGGTTGAAATTTTAATTAATGGCATAGCGGGAACACTTGGGATAATCACAGTGAATTCAGACAAAATAGAAGATGAAAACAATTTGAAATATGATGGCTGATATAGAGTGTAAGAATGATCAAAATAATTGTTGCTCCTCAAATAGAGAAACCAACAAATAAAACAACAACAAAAATGTTTTCAGAGGTTTAATGCAGGAAAATTTCTTGAGATGAATATACGGGAAAGGCTAGCACAGACCTGTTAATGTTAAGTCCTACCTTTGTCAAATTGCTAAATTTTTTTTTTTAAGGGATTAAGAATTAATTCTTTGGGCCATCAGGAAGGAAAAACAACTCATAAAGATGAGAACAAAGACTGCCTCAGATTTCTCCTATCAATACCTGTGCTAGAGGCTGGAAAATTTTTAACAACGTTCTGAGGTAGAGAAAGTATTCTTCCTTGGGAAGACCCAGACTGCTATAATACACATTTTTGTTCAATTTAAAGTCAAGAGGTAGACATTTTTAAATGTGAGAGAATTCCAGGAAAGTGGAGAATACCCCTAAATTGTTGCAAAGGGGACAATAAATACCTTCAACCAAAGCATGAGTTAAATGGAAGATGCTTAGAGGAAGAAATCATTGTTTTTTTTAAAAAAAAAAAAAAAAAACCTGATATTGATATTGATCAACTTATACAAAGATTAAAACTAAAAATGGAGAAACCATGATTGTAGAAAAAAATAAATATCATCAGCCACAGAAATTAGGGGTTTGGGACTTCCCTGGCAGTCCCGTGGTTAAGACTCTGCACTTCAATGCAGGGGGCATGGATTCCATCTCTGGTTAGGGAACTAGATCCCACATGCCTCGAGGTGTAGCCAAAAACAAAAACAAAAATTAGAGGTTTGGAGAATGGAACATTGAAAGAAGTGTGAGGGTACAAATCACATCAAGAGTCATAGGAAGAAGTAAATGGTAAACTACTCTCTCCTCAAAGCCTTTCAGAAGCTCACCATTTCACTCAGGACTCAGGACTTAGAAAAAAATACAAATTTCTTTTCATGTTTACCAAGTCCTGTTACTCCTGAACCTCATGTCTTAGTGCTGCTTCAGCCCTTGGGCCATCTTATCTTTTTGTCTTTAAACTTGTTCTATTAGAGTTTCCAGAGAAGCAAAACCAATTATGGAAACTGTGAGTCCAAAATCTTCAAGGTGGGCCGGTAGGCTAGAACTCTAGGGAAGAGCTGATGCTGCAGGTGAAGTCTGAAGGCCATCTGCTGCAGAGTTAGCTCTTGACTGAGGGAGGTCAGCAACTGACCGGATGACTGTGGAACAGCCAAGTTGACACATAAAATCAACCATCACACCTGCCTTAGTATTTTGTCACTGACTGCTTCCTCCACCTGGAACATTCCATCAGACCCCAGCTATGAGACCTATTCTGGTCATACTGCTTAAAATAGCAACAGCTTCCAACTCTCATTCTTGAATCCTTTTAGCCTGCTCCAATTTCCCACTGTGTTTCTTTTCCCGCCACCCTACAACACACTCCAAAATGTACTAAACTGTTGTATTTATTATTTATTTTTTTTTACTTGACCTTTTGTTACCGAACCAATTCAGTAAAGCCAATCTATTGACATTGGGGTTGTGGTGAAGAAAAGAGCAGCATTTATTGCAGCCACCAAGCAAGGAGTCCAGGCAGACAGCTAATGCTCAAAAGCCCAAAACTCCCTGATGGATTTCAGGGAAGCGTTTTTAAAGGTGGGGTGAGGGAGAGAGTCACAGAGTGTGTGACCAACTCTACACAATTCTCTGCTTTTGGGGAAGGTAGTAGAGTGATGTCACAGGTTCACATCATCAATCCCCAGGCACCAGTGGTCTGGGGGATACATACTCATGGTCATCAGGCAATACTGCTGCTTCTTTCTGGCAGAGGTCTCAGTATCTGCAGAACAACTCAGGAATGTACATCAGACTGTATGTCCTTCAGGAAGGAACAAAGATTCCATGACTGCTATATGGCTGCCCTATTGCTTAAACTGTTACCAGTTTTCCTAGCCCAATTGCTAATTTTTGTCACTACATGTTCACATTCTTTCAGTCATTAATTCTTGAGCCAGGATTCTGTGACTCAGGGGAGGCCTGGAGACTAAAGCTTTTCTACAAACTGCAGGCAGGCAGAGGACACTGAGAGGCGGGGATCTGTCCTGAGAAGGCCCATAGCATCCTATTTGGTTATACTTTCCCCCAGGTAACTCTGTGAAGTTAAGAGGTGGGCCTTCCAGGTGGCACAGTGGTAAAGAATCTCCCTGCCAATCCAGGAGACACAGGTGATGCAGATTTGATCCCTGGATTGGGAAGATCCTCTGAAGTAGGGAAGTAGGAAATGGCAATCCACTCAAGTATTCTCATCTGGAAAACTCCATGGACAAGAGGAGCCTGGTAGGCTACATATAGTCCATGGGGTCACAAAAGAGTCAGACAAGATTTAGCGACTGAACAACAAATTTTTATATAGAGATGAAAAGATACTTTTATTTGAAATATACATTGGTCACCCAGTGAAACACTGCTTATTATTGGATAGTGGAATTTTTAGTTCATTACTTTTTCTTTGTACTTTTCCTTACTGCTTAATATTTAAAAGTATTTTTGATCAACCACAATAGAGGGCTTCTCTGGTGGCTCAATGGTAAAGAATCTACCTTCCAGTATAGGAGACCTGAGTTCAATCCCTGATCCAGGAAGATCCCACATGAAGAGGAGCAACTAAGCCCATGTGCCGCAATTGAGCCTATGCTGTAGGGCACAGGAGCTGCAACTGAGTCCACATGCCTTACCTGCTGAATCCCATGCCCTGGAGCCTGAGCACTGCAACAAGAGAGGCCACAACAATGAGAAGCCCGAGACCCACAGCTAGAGAGTAGCCCCCGCTTGCTGCAGCTAGAAAAAGGCCTGCACAGCAGCAAAGATCCAGAACCATCAAAAATTAAAAAAAATATTTTTTAAAGTACAAAAAACTTAAAAAGTGAAGTCAATTTTTTTTAAGTCAATAATAGAAACACTAGCATGTAATGCACACTTACTATGAGCTAGAACTTCTGGGATTAGAATTTCATACCTTAAACTCCATCCTTACAACAACGCATGAGATGAGTGTGGCTAATGTTTTATTATTAGCATTTTACCTCCAACCACTTGAATATATTATAGTAATAAAAGTCAGAGTTCTACAAGGTGTACCGTGAGGAGTCTTGTCTTCCCACATACATTTCTTAATTTTTTCACTTCCCAGGAGCAGCCATTTTAAACTCTTATAGCTGGTTCTATTGGTATTTACCCTATATTTCTTTCCCTCTCAAACATGCTTATATAACTAATTCTTAATTTTCAGTTTTAGATGCTATCTCTTTAATTTCTACCATGGAAGATGAATATCTTTAAAGCTGCTACCACTTTAACAATGCATATAACTTTGTTAGGTCAATATTCTGTGTAATATTATGTCCTTGCAAATATAATTCACAGATAAGCCATGAGTATTATCTTTCTGGCATAACTTGCTCTTTTCCCTTAAGTTAATAACTGGGCTTTTTCATACATTGATTTTCAACTAAGGGTAGCCACCACCTCCAATTGTAGCTTTTCTGTGGTTCTGCAGTGTGAAGCAACTTGCTTCTTGGCTTCCCTGACTGCATAGGTTTTACTTTTCTTGCTTTCACGAAAACAATTAACACTGGTCTGTTTGCTTTCCAGCCTCCAGAATTTTCACCTAATTTTTGTTTTTTGATTTTTTTTTTTTTGTCCTTGTGGATTTGGGGCTATGTTAAATTTGGTTAGTTTCAACTAAGTTGAAAATAAAAAGTAGTCCCTGACATCCTTCTGTAATTCTCTCAGAGTTAAGGTCAAGTTTCTCATGTGTCACGTCATGGGACACCCTTGTGAACTGGTCTCCTCTCTGCATGTCCTCACCGCCCACCTCAGCAGGGCCACTGGAGAAGAAACCACAGGCCAGGATACTTCAGGTTACCCATGAAATAGATGACAATTCACTTTACCAGTGCTATTGCTGCCCCTGATTTCTCTGTGCCTGTCTTCCTTTTTGTAAGACAGGAACCACAACATTTATCTCATTAAATATGTTTTATCAGATCAGGTCAAGGAATCTATGCTACATTGTGAAAAGAGGCCTTTTTTAAAAAAAGGCTTTCTATAGAAACAACAAAGTATTGTCAACCGTGTAACTTACCTTAAGACGTACATAGATGACAGTATTTCCAGTTCTTTATACTGACATAAGTATTTCATCGCTCACTGTGGGTTAAGTTGAATTGCCGGTTTCCCACCCACAGTGTCAAAACAAAGGCAACTTAAAAGGAGAAGACAAGCGTTTTGAAACCGAAGAGTCTTAAATGTCATTTAAGTTTCAACTTTTGTCCTTAGTTACCTCACAGAAGCAGAGATTCAAAAGGTGAACCCCTTTCTTCTTGAACATTTTGAATGAATCTAAAAGAACCAGTAAAATGCTTAATTCTTAAAGTATAAAAGCTGCTATTTAGCCATAAAACAACTCTACTGCTAATTTAACATTTGTGATTATAATATGACTGAACCAGAAGGACATGAAAACTAAGATTTCCATGGATTTATATGCCAGTGTAAACCCTGCACCCAGAAAGCATACTAGATACAATTGTGTTGATTCTTGGAGTCTGTCTTTCATAATAATCTCAGTTACACCGTGACAATATCTCTAATATACAAACTCCACCTCAAATGAAAAACTTTCTGAAGAGACAATTATACATTGCATTATTTGCTTGGGAAAAGCCTATAACCACAATGAAAATGAGCCTGTTGCTAAGAACAAATTAGAACACTCATGAGTTAAGAGGTTTTCCTTGGTGGCTCAGACTGTTAAAAATCTGCCTGCAGTGCAGGAGACCAGGGTTTGATTCCTGGGTTGGGAAGATCCCCTGGAGACAGGAATAGCTACCCACTGCGGTATTCTTGCCTGGAAAATTTCATGGACAGAAAAGCCTGGAGGGCTAGAGTCCATAGGGTCGCAGAGTCAGAAACAACTGAGCAACTAACATTTTGAACACTTTCATGAGTTAAGAAGGCAAATGTTATCAAACAGATCTTTCAAGCTAGCATCCTTGAACCCTTGGGGACCTTGAACAGAGGTCTTTCAGTTTTCATATTTTGGGGCTTCCCTGGTGGTTCAGTGGTAAAGAATCCACTTGCTAATGCAGGGGACAAGGGTTCAATCCCTGGTCCAGGAAGATTCCACTTGCTAAGGAGCAGCTAAGCCTGTTGAGCTTAACTATTGAGCTCTGGAGCCTGGGAGCCACAACGTGAAGACCACGTGCCTAGAGTCCATACTCTGCAACGAGAGAAACCACCACAATGAGAAGCCGGCTCACCGCAGCAAGAGAGTTTGAAAATCAATAAATAAACATTATTTAAAATTTTTCATATTTTCATTTCAGTGATAGACCAAAAATTAATATAAACACTATAGGGATAATATTTTGAAAATATTTACCAGGCTATATTTTTGTTTTCCTAATTAATCTTGTTCCCCAGTACCTTATAATAGTAAAGTATTCATGCTAAGCCACATGGCCCTCCAGGAAAGAAGGTACAAACTAGAAGAACATTCTGTAAAATAGGGAGAATATAATAGAGACTGGGCTTCCCAGTGGGTGCTAGTGATAAAGAACCTGCCTGCCAATACAGGAGATGTAGGAGACACAGGTTTGGTCCCTGGATCTGGAAGATTCCCTGGAGGAGGGCATGACAACCCATTCTGGTACTCTTGCCTGGAGAAGCCCATGGACAGAGGAGTCTGGCAGGCTGCTTACTTCAAGATTAGGAAGGGAAGCAGAAACCCTCTGGAAAGGGAAGGAGTCAGAAGAAAGGAGGCAAGAGGCCAGAATCCATTGTGTCCTTCCTCACTGGTCTCCCAAACCTCACTTCTCCTTGTTCCTTTCTTCTCCATTCAAATTGCTTCTTCCTGGAATAAATCTTTTAGGGGTTCTTTTATGAGTGGTAAATTTAGTCGCTTTTGTCTTAAAATATATTGATTTTACCTTATTTAAGCCTTCCAAGTGAATGATAATTTAGATGTGAATAGAATTCCAAATTGACAGTTTTGAAACTATCATTCCATTAACTCTGAACTTGTTCTGTTGGAATCTATTGTCATTTTAACTGATGTTCACTTTCCGTGTAACTTTTTTAAATTTTCTGGTTGTTTTAATATTTTCTTCTTTTTTTAAGTATTCTGTAATTCTTTATCCTGAGCATTCATGTCTTTCATTAATTCAAGGAAAGTTTTGTCATTATCTTTTGAAATACTGCCTCCTTTTCACTCTCCAGTATCTCCTTGGAAATTTCTATTAGACACTGGACATCTCCTTTCTCTCTTCCATGTCTCTTAAACTTTCTATCCTATTGCTTTAGATCTATATTCTGTATATATTTCCTTAGATATATATATAGATATAGATATTTCTTTATATATTTTATGCCCTATATCTTAGGGCATAAAATCTCTATTTAGGGAATTCAGTTTTCAAGTTACAACTATATTTTTCAATTTTTACTTTTAGAAGTTCTATTTTTAAAGCTTGCCTTTTATAGTATCTCATTTCCCTATGCTTTCTATTTTTTCCTATCTCTTAAACTATTTAAAACATTTGTATTTTGTAGTGCTATAAGCTGAAGTTTGGGGAAGAGAAGTTTTGACAATGTTTCAATCTGCTGTTTATTGAATCAGATAACTTTCACAAATGGTGAGTTGTTTCCTCCTTTGTTTCATAATTTTAAAAATTAGGATTTATCTTCAATGGAGATTTTTTTTTTTTTTTTTGGTGAAAACTTGGATTTGGAAGTACCCTCCAAAGTAGCTTATTTGTTCATTCAATTTTTGCTTTTTCCAGACGACTGAGTGGTACCACAAATGGGGACAAGTTTTTACATTCAGTTCAGTTCAGGCACTCAGTCGCGTCCAACTCTTCGCTATCCCATGGATTGCAGTTTTTACATTAACTTTTCCATTTGAGGAGTGGAGACAAGGCAGGTTTTCCTAGGCCATTCTAGAAGTTCCAAATCTAAGCATGGAGTAAACTTGGGATTTTTTATTTCTTGTTTCTTTTGTTCATACCTAAAGACCTAGGCCAGAGAAGGCAATGGCACCCCACTCCAGTACTCGTGCCTGTAGAATCCCAGGGACGGGGGAGCCTGGTGGGCTGCGGTTTATGGGGCCACACAGAATCGGACACGACTGAAGTGACTTAGCAGCAGCAGCAGCAAAGACCTAGGCATTGACAATTCCCTTTGGGTCTCCCTGAGACAGTGGGGAGTTTTTCTAGTCCTTTCACAGAGATACATCCTTTTCAGTGTCCCTGCATAGGTTTAAAATTCATGTCCCTAAATATTAGAGTTAATTGCTAAGTCTGAAATTTACCTCTGCTCACCAGGGCCACTGCAGGCAGAGCTCTGTGTTCAAATAGCTCAAATAGCTATATGCTCAAGCCCATGTTCAAATAGCTCATTCAGTTAAACTCATGCTTAATACTTTTACCAGAGTCAAACTTCTTTTTATGGAATGATAATTCAAAATTAAAAGACATTTCATAGAAAAACAACTTTGGTTTCATAGAAAAGTCAATCCATCGAGACTCTCATTTATTTGTTTGTGTGAAAATGATGTGCTGCAGAGAAGTTATGAACTAAATTCTTAAATTGTTATAGGCCAATGAAAGAAAAAAACACAGGAAGCAAATATAATACATCAATGATAGGTTCAATCCAAGTCGAAGCTTATTGTTTAAGTGAGGTAAAGTTTTACAAGTAGTGCAAATAGACACAAGTGGTAGAAGAATTGAACTGAGTCATCACACAGCAAATGCTATAAAGTTCATGTCATCATAAAACAGCAGTTGCATTACATAAATTCCATCTTCTTACATAGATGCTTTCAAGAGTTCAGGACCATTAAGTGTAGTGGTAACATGCAATGAAAAAAATTTAAAAGAGAGATTTTTATTCCTTAGTCTTATGTTAAGGGAAAACACTATTTAATTGAATGTTTCCTTTAATTGTTGCTCATGTAGTTTAATAAAGCTACATGACTCAGGTTTATGCTTGACCTTATGTTTGTACATATTTAAGTGATCCTTAAATAAAGACACTTTAAGTCATCATTGAGGATCCAAGTAAGAAACAGTGATATATCAATTGGACTCTAGAGTGAGAGACAGAATCCCTACTTGCAAGCTTGGGTTTTCTGTTAGGCTGAACCATATGAAACTCACATATGGTTTGTTGTTGTTGTTTTTTTTAGTTACAAAAATTGCAATGACATACAGTAGCTTTTTAACATTAAGGAAGAAATTTAGCCTCTTTGAGTACCTCCTTTCTCATCTGTAGAATAGAGAAAACAGCTCTGATTTGCCTCAAAAAGTAGTTGTTTATATATTGAAATAGAATTTCTTTTATAGTTTCATATAGATCAAGTCACTTTTTCCCCCTTAGGGTATGTCCCAAGGAACCTGAGGCTTTTCTAATCAGACAATTGCTGTGTTTCCTCTGAACAAGTGAGATGCTTTGGTGCCCCCAACAACTAGGCAAGAGAGGAGAGCAGAACTAACTGAAAGTGAAACTTCCCCAAGAAGAGTGGAGGTTCCAGCTCCTCCCCATCACAAACCTCAAAGACAGCTTTTCCAGGCTTAAGAGTTTCCGTTCCTTCTATTCTTAACTCATCGCTGGACTAAATGTTTCTATCATTGTTATAAATGCCACTGTGGTGGTGGTGGTGGATTAGTCACTAAGTCATGTCCAACCCCAAGGACTGTAGCCCACCAGGCTCCTCTGTCCATGGGATTTCCCAGGCAAGAATACAGGAGTGAGTGCCATTTCCTTCTCCAGGGGATCTTCCAACCCAGGTGTCTAACCTGGGTCTCCTGCACTGTAGACAGATTCTTTCCAGACTGAGCTACCAATCGCCACTAGAATGAAAGCCAAAATATTAGCAGTATTACAAAGTGCAAGAAAAGCAAGACAGATACCCACATGCAAAGACCACAAAGATCCATCCCACTTTTTGGTCAGAGAGCGTGAAGCTGACACTTACACTATCACTATCTCCAGGATACACTAATTTTTAATAGTAATGACTCTCATTTTTATATACAACTGATGTATTTGTAAGATCTTAATTTGGTGGAAAAAGAAGACAGTCTATGCTCAATAGAAAATAAAAATGGACAGATAACAAGAAGTTATAAGACAAGATTCTTAAATATTGGAAGCCGATTGCAAGAATTTGGGATGAAAAATCATACATCTGCATATATGTGCAGATATACAAAGTCTACATGTAAAGACATGGACATAAATGTAAAAAATATACAACCTTTGACAGAGCAAAGACAAAGAAAATATTTATAGACACACAATGGAGGGAATAACAAGGTGTATCTGAACATGAGGAATTAAGAATTACCAGATGAGGTTAGCTTGTCGTTTTCAGTATACATTTACATTTGTGGCCAGGATGACCCCAGATTCAGATATAAAGTTGAGGTACAAGGATAATAATATCTCAAGTACCAACTTTGGATAGCCATGAGAAATAGGGAGCATGAAATGAGGAGATTTCACAAGGGGCTGCTGTGGACATGAATCATATTTACCACAAGAAGATGACTACTATTTGTGATGCTATCAATTTTATTTATATAAGGTGAGAGGGAAATAAGGAGTAGAAGAGAGAACAGAGTATAGATAGTTATCTTTTAAAATTCAAGTTATCTTTTAAAATAAAGTTTTTCTCTTTAATTCTGGATAAAACTAGAGATGTAAATATGTGATTTCCAGATTTCCCAGAAACTACAGTGAAAACTGAATCTGATTATTTCTCTTGCAAAGACTATATAATGTGAGTTTTTTTTCCATTTAGAATTTGTATTTTTCAGTAGCTAAGTGGAAGCAGCCACAAATGTAGGCTTCTGTCTGAGAATATTCTTCTTGGAATACTCTAGGAAAATACATGTGTCTGGCAGAAATATTTCTCAATGTTTTGAGCACCTATCCCCCTCAAAAATGGATCACAAATTCAGAAAATGAGTGTGTGGGCACACACATGCACACACACAGACACACACACCACCTCACCGCTCAATCCCTAAGCAAATGCTTTCTTATTTTGTCTATTCAAACACATCTGCATTTTTTATGATGGAGAAGGAAAGAATGGCTTTGCTACTTTGCCAGGCAGAGGGGGAACACACTAGCACCTCAAGAACTGTGCCCGCATCTGCACTTTTAAAAAAATTGTTCTCTTTTGATTTTTATTTTATTAATAACTATAACAAACATATATACTAAAAATAAAAACTAAGTCTTCTTCTGCCACATGAACTTATAAGTTTGAGGAAAGAGATGGGGTGGTTACAAGTCGTAGGAGTCTCTGACAGGGTAGGCATGTCCGAAGTATCATCCTTAAGTGGCTTAGGTTGCTTGTACTTAGAAATACTGTCTTTTTCAATTTTCCCCAAATCTGCCATAAATTCATTAATTACTCACTAATCAAATACACTCCCACGGTTAACTACTGTCTAGATCTACTCTGGTGTACATCTGGTGTTAGTAGAAAATGCAGAAAGGATACAGAGGAAAGGTCTTGCCTCATCTGCACCTTTGCAAGGTGACTCGGCTTTTCACGCCCACAAATAGCATCTGCATCTCCTAGACAAACAAGGTCACAGGAAAGAGGTAAATCTTCTGCCTCTTTCTGAACCTCTGGAGTATTCCTGGATTAGACCTCAGTCATCTTCCTTCTCTTCCCTTTCCTTTCCTCTTCCCTCTATGTCCCTTTGGCCCCAAACATGATGATCCATTAACAAGCAATACTCTTAAGAATATTATCATTAAAGAAAAGAAGAAAAAAACAGAAGCCCTAGAAGCTATTTAAGAATTTCCTACTCCCACATGGGAGAGTATTTTGGTTTATGTCAGTCTTCAGGTGTCAATTTAAGGGGGACCTTAATTAACATTGAACTTTCCGAGTTTGCTTATGGTTAGCCTTCCACTCTGGCCCATTTTATTTAGCTGTCCTCTTACATTTTGTACTCTTCTACTGGGCTGTAAAGTCCTAAAGGCCAAGGACTATAGTATTAAGCACTACAGTAAGTGGATGCTCATGAAATATTTAAGGGACAGGACAGAACTGTGCTATTCCTAATTCAGCCTCTGACCTGGGACACCACCCAGTACCCTGGAATGTGATCATCCTTTCCAAGCGTCATGGTGATTTTGACCACAGCAAAGGGAAACAGTCTCTCAGGAGAAACCAGAAGGCCGCCTTCTAGTTAGTCAACACACGGAAGACAAGCTGATTCATAAAATCCCAATGAGGCCACCATTAGACAAGTCAAGCAGCAATTGAATCATAAGAGCCATGTCTTAAGCTTGAATGTCCAGACTGTTTTGTTCATCAATTAGAAAATGAGCTACACACCTTAAGTATTGACAAAAAAGATACTGATTATTTTTTTATCTAAATACTCTTTATACAAAAATATATTTTGGTTTTATAACTATGGAAGAAATGAAACAAATCATAAACATTTTCTTCAATTTTATAAATATTTAGTATGCAGTCCTAAGAGTTACATTTATTTACAAATTAAATACACAACACATCCTAAATTGTCATGAATAACTATTTGAAGTGAGGATAGGAGAATATGGTTTTTCCCCCAAGAAAACCTTTACTATCATAACTGGCATAACAGTTACTCTTGAGATAACATGACTTCTGTTCTGTGTTAAGCAATATAACTGATAAAGCATTGTCACAATACAAAAAGAGAGTCTTGGCAGCTACTGTGGTTGGTAAATAAAGTTTTCTCTCCTGGCTTTTGGCAAGAAAGAAATATGCTACTTCTCTCTCTTAAGCATTTCAGCTTCTGTGTGTATGTCACCCTTGGCATGACGAAACTTCCTCTGCCAGCTAACATCCTTAAGAATTTTGGTTTCCCACAAAGTATCTTCCACACAAGGAATACCCAGTATACATTTGATGAGTGAGTAGATGAGTGAATTAATGCATCTCTCGACTTTGACATGGGCTGGATTTATGGTTGGCCTTCCATATAAACTTCTCAAACTGCTTTGATGTGATTCTCAAAACCTCTGTCAGAAGCAGCTTCTCCTCATGCCACCTGTTGATCTTGAGAGTTGCCAGATAAGCAACACCTCCTTACGGGTATGACCCAGGCTAGACTCTTACGTTACACTCTGGTCATCTGGCTCTGTAATGATCTAAGCAGTGGAAGCATAGAGCACAAAACATAATCTCTCCCTCTGAATTATGGCTGTAATGTTTTTCATCGGTTTTAATTCAGTGGTCACAGAATGTCTGATTGATATGCTTTCATATAAATGGAAACTTTAAAAGTATGACCCATCAACACAATTAGACTGACATATTCTGTTGTAAGTTAACTTGTTCACGCTAAGTCACTTCAGTCATGTCCGATTCTGTGCTACCCTATGGACTATAGCCTGCCGGGCTCCTCTGGCCATGGGATTCTCCAGGCAAGAATACTGGAGTGGGTTGCCATGGCCTCCTCCAGGGGATCTTCCCAACACAGTGATAGAACCAGTGTTTCTTATGTCTACCTGCATTGTGAGGTTGGTTCTTTACTGCTACTGCCGCCTGGGAAGCCCTATAGTAATTCACTTGGCCTGTTTTGATGGGCATCAGTACAGTAGTGAAAACTGACCACAGGACCTTCTTAAATTTTACTATTTACTTAAAATTTACTAACAAAACTCTGTATATGATCATCTTAATCTTCCTGTTACTTTTGTAAATTTTTTTTTAAGTTTTTTAATCCAAAAATATAAAGACTTTTAAAGTTGATTCTGATAATAACAAGTATTAGAATTAATAGCCTGCCTGCTTTGAAAAACTAGTTCAGAAATTCATATAACTTGTAAAAACTTTAAGATACCTTTTCTGTGTACTGCTTGAAACGATAATTGAATAACTCCTTACCACGTTCTTGGGATGCTCATAAAAAATGAGGGGTGGCATAATCATTTTGCAATATATACCTATGTCAAATCATTATGTACACCTTTAATGAATACAATGTAAATTAATACAATGTTATACAATAATTATATCTCAATAAAAGTGGAGAAAATGCAGGTAGAGTGATTAGTTGACCCTGTTTCTCTGTCAAATCAGAGAATGACAGTCTTGAAGAATCACTACTAATTCAGAATCTCTGAATATGCTCTTTGAAGGGCTCATTGTCCTGGGCCTCTTTTAAGTATCTCATTGGAAGATAGGGAGAAAATGCTCCTTTACCAGTGGAAGTGGGGATGCCAAGTAACCTAATGCAGCATTAATCCATGTGTATCACCTAAGGAGTTAGTAGCTGGAATAATTTTATATCTGGTTGAGTTTGCCTGGGAAGAACCAGCACTACTACTTAATATAGTACATTATAATATAACATTATATATATATATATATATATATATATATATATATATATACACACACACATATATATGATGTGTGCTAAGTTGCTTCACTTGTGTCTGACTCTGTGCGACCCTATGGACTGCAACCCTCCAGGCTCCTCTGTCTGTGGGATTCTCTGACCAAGAATACTTTAGTGGGTTGCCATGCCCTTCTCCAGGAGATCTTTCCAACCCAGGGACTGAACCCTTGTCTCTTATGTCTAACCTGCATTGGCAGGCGGGCTCTTTACCACTGGCATCACCTGGGAAGCTTATATAAGGGATAGATGTGCATTATTTAAATCCTCCTCACTAGACAAATGTAACTTTATTCAGTAGTATCTAATAATGGTACAGTAATACATTTTATTGTTTTTGTGTATGGGGAAGAGAAATCTACAACCATACTCAAAAAGAACTTAAAATCTAAGTTTTGCCAACTTAACTTGGTTTATCCTTTGATGAGTTACTTAATTTCTACAAGAATCAGTTTCCTCATCTTTAAAATGGGAATAATAATATTTATCCTAAAAACACAGTGCCTAGTGTAGATGGAGCTCAATAAATGTTTATTCCTTTTTTAAGTTGTAAAACGTTTTGACAACCTTTAATAAAAATAGAAACAGAGTCAGATTTTGCTTCCACAAAGTCAAAAGTCATTAATAAATGTATTGGGTCCACACATCACATTGTAAAAAAAATAAGAAAGATTTAAAAAGAAGTACAGAACTTCCCTGGACTTCCCTGGTAGCTCAGCTGGTAAAGAAGCTGCCTGCAATGCAGGAGACCCTGGTTGGATTCCTGGGTAAGCAAGATCCCCTGGAGAAGGGATAGGCTATCCACTCCAGTATTCTTGCCTGGAGAATTCCCCTGGACAGAGGAGCTTGGCGGGTTGCAGCCCATAGAGTAGCAAAGAGTCAGACATGGCTAAGTGACTAAGCAGAGAACAGCACAGAACTTCCCTGGCATCCAGTGGTTAAGACTGCACTTCCAATGCAGGGGGGTTGGATTCGATCACTAGTCTGATAACTAAGATCCCACATACATAACGGTGTCGCCAAATAATTTAAAAAAGAAAAAAAAATTTTTAAAGAAGTAAATGTCCTAGTTCTAGAGCTACAAAATGTTAGTGAAAATACAACTTCCCCAGCGGCTCAGTGGATAAGTATCCACCTGCCAATGCAGCAGATATGGTTTCAGCTTCTGGTCCAGGAAGATTCCACATGTCGCAGAGCAACTAAACCTGCGGGCAAAACTACAGAACCCAAACTCTAGAGCCTGTGCTTTGCAACAAGAAGCCACTGCAGTGAGAAGAAGCCTGCACCCTGCAACCAAGAAAGCTCCCACTCGCCACAACTAGAGGAAGCCCAGTGCAGCCAAAACAAACTTAACTAATTTAAATAAATAAATAAAATGTTAGTGAAAACAAACAAGCCGATGATGTTTAAGAAAAATTCAGTAGAGGAGCGACAAAATGTAATGGGCAAAAAGATTGGTTTTGGAGTTAGAGACAAGTCGGGTCACATCCTCGTTCTGCCACTTAGCTGTGTGACCTTAGGCTAGACACTTAACATCTTTAAGCCTCTTTTTCTTTATTGACAGGGAAATGATAATATATTTCGTTAGATCATCCTGTATATTGTGAGACATTCTTTCATTTAATGTAAGAAAAACATTGCCAACTATGCACAATGCTTTCTAGTAGAAAAGTAGAAATTTTATTTCAAGCTTATTGAAAAAGTTGCTTTAAATTGGGCAGTTTTAATCACATGCCACCCTGATACAGAGATAAAAAGAAAAACTTAGCAAAATAAATTAAAAATATTCTTCAAATTTTATATGGTGAGACCTTTCTGAATTACCTTTGACTCCAAGTCATAGATGTCTCCTTTTTTCTACACAATATTGGCCTCTATGCCATCATGAGCCTTGAAGACGGTTATTCCGTAAAAGATGCCTCCACTATGGCTTTCAGAATTTTCTTCCAGGTCATGTTTTGATGACTCTGTGCCACTTTCACACCACCAGGAGTAACAATCAAGTTTGCGCACAAGCGGGCAATGACAACAGTTATTATGCCTGCTCTCTTTCTGATAGTACCTAGGACAACATCGAATAGAACAAAGCTCATCAATTTTCTTTATGGCTATTTAGGGCTAAATGATTCTCTTTTTTTCAGAGGCTATGCTATGCTTAAAGGATGATTGGCAGCACCACTGATTTCTACCCATTAGATGCCAGTATCACCCATGCCCCTCATCTCCCACTCCTATCCCTGAGCTGTGACTATTAAAAATGTCTCCCTACATTGCCAGTGTCCCCTGGAAGGCAAAAACATCCCTAGTGAAGAGCCATTTATGTAGGATGTGCACTATGTACACTAATAAATCAGTTCATAGATCTTTGTGAGATAACAAGAGCCCAAAACAACTCTGTATCTGGGTGACTAATTCACACAGGAATAATTCTCAGAGACAGTGGTTACTTGTTTCAGCCTTCAGCCCTAGACTCACTTGTTCTCTCATTCTCTCTGGCATTGAGGATGAAACTTTGGTCTCAAGGGAGCAGCCCTCCAAGACAGAAGTCTTTGCAATCTCTGTAAAGCACTTTCCTAGACCATCAAAGTGACGCATTGGCCAATTCTCCTAGCTGCTGGGAAGGAACTGCAGAAATGCACCCGGGGCATCTTCCTTCTGTACTCTGTGAATGTGCATTCACCAATGGGGAAAGGGACTTTTAAGAAGAACTGAGTCTAATAGTGGTGTATTTGAAGATTTTTCTATTTCCAGAGTATTATTGGCCTATCCTGAAAGTCTATTTTGAGAATTCTATAACCACAAAAGCACCTTTTTTTTTTTTTTTAGCACTACACTGTTGTCAGGGGATGAGCAGAACTTTGGGAATCTTTAAGAAAGTAAAATTTGAACATCACAAAACTTGGTGGTGGTTACACACCGTAGTGTGCATAAGTATTACCTTACAGAGCTTGTTTAAAATGCAGATTCCTTCTAAACATCCAATAAAATGTTATTCAGCTTGAAAAAATAAGGAAATTCCTACAGATGCTATAACCTGAATGAACCTTCAGGACATATGCTAGTGAAATAAGCTAGACACAAAAAGGCAAGTATTTGGGATTTCCCTGGCAGTCCAATGGCTAGTACTTTGCCTTCCAATGGAGGAAGTGTGGGTTCCATCCCTGGCTGGAGATGCCTCATGGCCAAAAGATCAAAATATAAAACAGAAGCAACATTGTAATAAGTTCAATATATACTTTAAAAATAGTTCATATCAAAAAATATCTTAAAAAAAGACAAGTACTGTATAATTTCACTTAAATGAGATATGTAGAATAGCCAAACTCACAGAGACAGAAAGTTAAATGCTGCTTGTCAGAGCTGGGGTTAAGTGGAAAGGGAAGTTATTATAGCATTCAGTTTTGCAAGATGGAAGAGGTTCTGGAAATGGATGGTGGTGATGGTTGCACAACAATGCATATATTCTTAATGCCACTGAACTCTACACTTAAAAATAGTTAAAATGATACATTTGTGCTATGTACATTTCACCACAATTTTAAAATAGTATAAAATACTAAATTTAAAAAATCAGATTCCTGGTTACAACTAGTGATTCTGTTTCTGAATGGTCCATAAATTTGCATTTTTAATAAGCAACCCAAGATCTGATTCTGATCTTCAGATTATTCTTTGAGAAATACTAGTTTATCAAGGAGATAAATATAAGGATGCACTGAGGCCAGTTAGAAATGTATGATTTGCCACAAATGCCAAAATACAACTCCTTCAGTAGAGACAAGATTAAAAAATTGGTTCACAGGGAGAAAACTCTGAAAAATAATAGGACAGACCTCAAGGGCTACAAAAATGACTCTATATTTGATCTAAGAGAAGGCAATTGGTAGACACATGGGACCTTGTTTGATTGTACCTGTGGGTGGAGGTATGAAAGCTTAGTAAAGGGGAGGGATTCCTCACATGCATAAATCACCACTTAGGAAAGTGGGTAATTGCTTAGCATTTAGGCAATTATTCATGCAAATGAGAAGAGCATATGTATATATATATAAGAGCCAACAAAACAAAGAAAAATTGTTAGCACATTCTTGAGCCACCATGCCAGTCACACCATCATTTTCAGCTGCTAAGATGTAAGTACCAGCAATGACATGGTTTCCAACTGTTTGATGCTCTGACAGTCATGTGGGGATGCAAGAATGTTTCATTTAGAGAGTATTTTGAAAAAAGAAAAACTATGATGGAGTATTTTCCAGTTGACTTCATATTCTCCCCACACTAAAACAACATGACATTTAATAAATTACAGGGCTAAGAAAGTTTTTAAACTAATTCTCATTCTCAGTGTTAATATTAAGTGGGAATTCTAGAATTCTCCCTTCTATCTTCCAGTTCTTACACTTTTTGAGGCATACAAGTAACAAGCATATGATAAAGGGAACAGACAGATTATGAGACTTTTCTTCCCTTTTTAAAAAATGTTGTGTTAGTGATATTGTTATTAGTAATGTTTTGTTTTTGTATTGTTTTCATCTACTGTCTGGAACAGCTTCTGTTCATTCTTAGATTCATAGTTCAAGGTATTTCAGGAGAAGAGCCTCTATTTTCAGAGCTTCTAATCTCTCCTATTTCTCTTGAACTTTAATATGATAGCTCTCAGATGGATGTAATGAAAAGTCATCATCTTAGATCTTTGTCTGTGAAGTTAAATAGAAATGCTGATGCTCTCAATTGCTTATAATTTTAAAAATCAATAAACTTTTATATGAAAAAATTGAACCTACAGAAGAATGCATGAGTTTTAAAAAATAAGAATAATTAAGATACAGTTGCTGCTCCACAGGGTTTACCATCTAGCTAGGGAAGAAAGGTATGTAAACAAAAAGTACAGTGAAAAATTAACTCCAGGGCAATGGTAAAGGTCTGTATGGGTAGAGTGAGGCTTGAGGGAGGGTGTCATCAGGAAGGGATGAATCACATGGGGAGGCTCAGGAAGTCTTCACAGGCAAAGTGAGCTGAGTCTTTAAAATGAAACTCTGTCTTTAAAAGGTTTAAAATCATCAAGTTAACAATCTCATCAGAGATCAAAATTTTAAATATATGAAAAAGTAGTGAATAATTTGGCATTAAGTTGTGTGGGACTGATTAATAGATCTCAAAGCTTTTGGAGAAGTAGGGCAGGTAGGCTGGAGAAGGTGCAAACAGAAGATATAAAGTGAAGTTGAGCACCTGTCTCATGCCTCCCACCTGGACTGGTGATCTGTTTCACCATAGATAATATCCCACTGAAATGTTGTGAAGTAATTAGCCTCCAACTAAAAAAAAAAAAAAAAAAAAAAAAGTTAAAAAAAAAATAAAAATCAGAGCAAAAAAAAAAAAAAAAGTGAAGTTGAGCCAAGCCTTACGATGAGCAGGATATATATTATATTAACAGTGGAGGAGATGGAGGCACCAGGCGGAGAAAGCGGCTAAGCAAAGACAGGGACCACGAGGAAACAACTGACTAGCATGGCTGGAGGAATGACAAGATCAGATCAAGACGGTGTTTCAGATGCAGGCAGTTTGGGAACTGTGAGAAAGGGTGAGGTCCTTTCTCACAGATCCCTGATCCAGGAAATCACATACTGAAAGCAAAACTTCAAGAAAACAAGTCTAGTTTCAATTTTGAAAATGGACTCCAAAGAGCCTAGAGTGGAATCTGGGAGGCCAGCAGAGAGGCTGCTCCAATCCTCCAAAAGGAAGGTGTTGAGGGCCTGAGAAGGGGCGGCAGCAAAGAACTGGGTAGCAGGGGACTGGGTCAGTCACTGCCCCTGGTGGTGAATAATTACATTCGTATTTCTCCTCATACTCTTCAGAATGATGCATCAACATACATGTCATCTATAAGATGCTACAGAAAAATCTGAACCAACTTTTTGGCCAACCCAATATATATGTCCAGCAACTTTATCTGATCCCTCAGAAAAGCCAAGTAGTTTCTCAAAGGACTGAAGAAGGAAATGGCAACCCCCTCCAGTGTTCTTGCTTAGAGGGTCCCATGGGCAGAGGAGCCTAGCGGGCTAGAGTCCCTAGGGCTGCAAAGAGTCAGACACGAGTGAGCAACTTCACTCTCTCAAAGAACAGAGAGTTAGCAATGAGTGCAGCATGTCCCAGAACCCAGGTTTTTCAGTCCAAATCACTTTAATACAGGGTTTCTCAACCTCAGCCCTATTGACTGAGTTTTGGACCAAATAATTCTCTGTTGTGGGGAGCTGTCCTGTACACTATAGGGATTTCATCAGCATCTCTAACCCTGTAGTAGTTGCCAGCAGCACCCCTTTCCCCAGTTTTGTCAATGAAAAATGTCTCCAGACTGTGGCAAATGTCCCTGGGGGCAGCAAAATGGTTGAGAACCACTGCTCTAATATGTCATTTCAATTTTTATAAGAATAACATCTCCTCTTATGCTTTAACTAGGCAGATACTTTCCATTACTTTTGCTTGTAAACCTTCAGCAAGTGCTGCTCAGACACTGAGTCTTCGAAGGATGAAAAGAGTCTAGACAGCACGGTCCCTGCTTTTGTGATCAATTCATTTTGGAAAGAATGGCTAAAATTCATTACTGAAAGTTTCTCTTCCTTGAAGCATCATTTCAAGGTGTCTTACCTTGACACACTAGTTCTGTCTGGAATTGTGGTGATGATTAGCTTGATACTCTTGTCCTAGAAAGTTGTTTGTTTTTTTTTTTACTCCCTGAGACCCCATCTTAGTCCCTGTGATCTTGCTCTTGAGGCATGTCCTTCTTATTCACTTCTTTATTTGTGATCCTTATCTTCTTTCTTTGTCCTATTTATCTGCTTTATGATCTTTTTTTAAATTCCCAATCCCTTCCAAGTCAGTCTCATTCAACTTAGCTTCATATGATAGCCTTATTTCTCTAACTTGATTGTATGACCTCTGAAACCCCTATTAACTTTTATCAACATTTCTTTTACAATTATGAACTTTGAGTCTTCCTCTTTAATCAAAAACTGATTTTGTCCTCATGATCCAAATTTCCTCTTTGACCAAAGGTAGTCTTTTTCCCTCTGACTCTGGGGTCTCAGGACCCTCAGGCATTGGCATTCAATTGACCTCTATATCCACTTCCTGACCACTTTTCTGGCTGTCTTTCTTCAGAACCCTTCTCTTTAAAAGTCCTCTTCTGGACATTCACATTGTCTTCCCTTCTTATCATCTGTAAACCAGGACACTTGCTTATAGAAAAGGGATTGGGCCAAACCTCCTCAGTAGAAAAATCTCTCTGAATTCTAAAGTGCAATAATGATATACCTAAAAGAAATACAGAAAATATCAGAAGGTTGGGTTGGATATGAGGGAAGGATGAATGAAAGGAAAATAGGTCCTCTTTAATCAGCATAAAAAAATTCATCCCTTCCCCCAATTTAATACAGTGAAAATAACTGCCTACCTTCAAAAATTAGTCTAAACCAGATCAACTACCAACAGAACATCTTATTTTCTGTCCTAGACCACAGGTACATCTCAAGTGCATATTTACTTATACTAACAGCATTCTTATGTTTCCCAATATCATTCCAGAATCCCAATCTCCTTTTCCCTTAAATCTGTTAGATCAGTCTTGCTTCTTCTAGAAACAGCCTTTCTTTCTTCCATATAAATCCATGAAGTCTTGCTCGTTATGGTTATTAGGTATTATTAGGAACAGCTATCTTTACCCACGGGTGGAGATCATATGTGTTCCAGCATTCAGAGTCATGTGGAAGGAAGAGGCTATAAAATCAGACTAGAGCAGGTGTGCCTTGTAAGTATTTACAGCTCCTCTGACTTAAGGCTAATCTGCTAAACTAAACTTAAACTTCACATTTTGAAAAAACTGAGTTAACAGCGACATTATGTTTGATACACTGAGTTTACATTTGGACCATTCTCTAGACTACTGAGGTGAAGATGGGGAGGTTCACAATTTTATCAACATGGACAAATAAGAATTTTTTATTGAGTTTAAATTTACATGACATAAAGTTTACCATTTTAAATTAAATAATTCAGTGACAATTAGTACACACCATGTTGTACAAATACCTATGTCTAGTTCTAAAACATTTTTAGCACTCCATTGAAATATGACTTTTAAATCAACCTGGGAAACTATATATGGTCTGCACAATATTTGCAGTAGGCATTCAATTTCAATTTTCTTTTCTCATCCTACTAGTACCTTGTAACTCACTTTATAACATATGATGGCTTTAGTGAAGTGGGAGTACAAAGATGACAATGAGTAATGGGAGAAGCCCCATCTAGCCAAGGTAACCTGCCTCTTTGTAAAACTGCTAGGTAACATAGATCCATATAGAATATACTCTTCAAAAAGAGAAGTGTAGGATCTTGGGGCAAATAACTGCTTAAAATGACGATAGTAGGATTTTGGAGGAAATTAAACTAAAAAGAGAAACTAAAATTAAGATGTAAAGAACCATGCCTGACTCAATAAATAGTTGTCGAATGAATACATGAGCAAAAATAATCTTAAATGAATTAATGAAATAAGTCAGAATGAATGAAGGTATGCATACATTGGAAACGGATACAGGATGCAAGAAGGAGTGTTTCAAGCGAATGATTTGATAAGCCATGAGGAAAGGCATAGTAAATGCTTACTATGTCACTGCAGTTGGACCAGCCTTAAAAACAAATAGGAAAGAGATGTAAAGAATCTATCATTTTGTATTCAAATATTTACACTGTAGGCAAAAGATCAAAGTTTACATAGCTTTTGCTGTTATCATATTTAAAAATTTAAAAGTAGGGGGACACTTTATACCTAGAGAAAACAGTTTCAAGGAAAAAAATTGATTGAATTCCAGTATTTAAGGTCTTAAAAAAGTCCCAGAAGTAGAATGGCATCTATTATTATACACATTACTGTTTATAAGTTTATATTGCTCTTCACGCAATCATAAATTAACATGACCATTTCTTAGTCAGCCTTGTGATACTATTCCTAGTTTGTTTATTTCTTTGTGTGTTGAGTCATTTTTCTTTCCTATGACTGTTAGTTGAAGTATGCTATTAATTTTTTAGAATTGTCTATACAGAAAAAAATTATCTAGTAAACCCCTTGATTAGAAGAAAATCTAATGTGATACATACCATCATGTGATTATTGGCATTATAACATAGACTTAATTAAAGCACTGGCACATTTTCATCTACACAGTAATTAGTTTAATAGGGTTTCACATGACCTAGAAGTTACTCTATTCCAAAAGAGTACTCATTTCAGCTCCATTATACTCAATTTAGACATTCCAACTCCAGGACAATCAGCATATATGGCATATTTTTATCTATTTCAGGGAAATGCTATTAACTACAGGGAGGTCCTCTATTTCAGATAATTCTTACCCACCCACAGGCTTGGCTAGAGGATTCAGCATGCTTCTTAGCTGTGTTCTTTCAACGGCTCATATTTAGAAGTTTATGTATCATTATCCTGTTTGAAGGTACTTGATAACATTCTACTTGTACAAAGTAACATCCAACTTGTCATTTGACAATTGTCTTAGCCTGTTCAAGCTGTTAAAACAAAATACCAAGGGCCCTAAAACAACAGAAATTGACTTCTCACAGTTTTGGAGGCTAGGGAGTCCAAGATCAAGATGCCTACAGACTCAGTGTCTAGTGAGGACCACTTCTTGGTTCATGGACTGCCATCTTCTCTCTGTCCCCACAGAGTGGAAGGCTCCAAGGAGCTCTCTGGGCGTTCTTTCCCGGAGTACTAATCCCATTCATGAGGACCTAATCACCTCCCCACATTGCTACCTTCTAATACCATCACACTGGGGATTTAGGTTCAATATATAAATTTTGGGGGGACATAAACATTAGGTATGTAGCAACAATAGCCCTCTTAAACCACATGAAATAATAAATAAAACCAAGGGAAACAATCAGGTGCCACAGAAAAGGTGGTGGGTTAAATCCTGAAATTTGTGTAGTTTATATGCTATTTGAAGTGTGTCCCATAAATTAGAGCAAATGACTAGCAAAGGCAAGAAGGATCAAAATGTACTTAAAATAAATCCAAATTAAGTTAAGGAGGTTAGGTTGGGGATGGGGTAGGGGACTTGATTATTTAGATTTGCCTAAAATCTTGCAACCAGACATTAGCTTGGTGCTGGTAATGAATTTAGAAATAAGAAATGAAATTGTCAAACTTTGTGTCATAGAATTTGCCTTCTTAAATCACAATACAAGTTTTAAAGAACCCTGGTGGCTCAGAGGATAAAGAAACTGCCTGTAATGTGGGAGACCTGGGTTCAATCCCTGGGTCGGGACGATCCCCTGGAGCAGAAAATGGCAACCCACTCCAGTATTCTTGCCTAGAGAATTCCATGGACAGAAGAGCCTGCCAGGCTACAGTCCATGGGATAGCATAGAGTCAGACACGACTGAGCGACTAAGACACAGACACACGCAGACAGTCTTGGTGTTGTGCTAGTTACACTAAGCAGATAACGATTTTGTCTGGTTTAAAACCTAGGATTTTTTCTTGTTGTTGTTTTAATTAATTTATTTTTTATTGAAGGATAAATGCTTTACAGAATTTTGCTGTTTTCTGTCAAACCTCAACACGAATCAGCCATAGGTATACATACATCCCCTTCCTTTTGAAACTCTCTCCCAGCTCCCTCTCCATCCCACCCCTCTGGGTTGATACAGAGCCCCTGTTTGAGTTTCCTGAGCAAATTCCCTTTGGCTATCTATGTTACACATGGTAATGTAAGGTTCCATGGTACTCTTTCCCTACCTCTCACCCTCTGCTCCCCTCTCCCCATGTCCACAAATCTATTCTCTATGTCTGTTTCTCCATTGCTGCTCTGTAAATAAATTCTTCAGTACCATTTTTCTAAATTCCATATATATGTGTTAGAATACGGTATTTATCTTTCTCTTTCTGACTCACTTCACTCTGACTCAAATGCATTCCTTTTTATGGCTGAGTAATATCCCATTGTGTATATGTACCACAACATCTTTATCCATTCATCTGTTGATGGACATCTAGGTTGCTTCCATGTTCTGGCTATTGTAAATAGTGCTGCAATGAACAATGGGATACATGTGTCTCTTTCAACTTTGGTTTCCTCAGGGTATATGCCTAGGAGCGGGGTTGCTGGGTCATATGGTGATTTTATTCCTAGTAAAACCTAGGATTTTTGAATCAAAAGAGAAAAAAAAATCCAAATATGCTAATAAACTTTCTTTAAAATGTACAAGAGAAAAAAACCTTTAGTTTAGTCTGAGCCATCATTTGATTTACGCATGTATTAATTAACTTTAATGGTTCAGTTAATTAGAGGCTGCAAGAGGCTATTGTGTAACAGCTGATGGGAAAAGGAATATGTAGTTCTCAATCTTGCTCATTTCACTCTGAGTGGATGTTTCCTCCCAGCGTGGAAGGAACTGAACTCTGTCTTTTCTGTATTAGAATTTTCCTTTATTCTTCCTGTTTCACTTTCCCCATCTGTCCATGAAATCAAGCTGGGCTTGAATAAAAAGTGTTCTGTTATCTTCTCACCTTCCTTGGACTTTCAAATTACCTAGCAAGCAATCTCCTCAACTGAAAGAGCAATATCATTTTTGATGGATTAGCACCATGGAAGCCAACAAGTACAAGTCTTTGATTTTGAAGAAGTTGATTATTGAGAACTTTTTAAAAAATCTACTGAGAGTTGGGATAGCATTATTTCCCTCTGGATTGGCAGTGGTTATCAAAGTCTCCATCCCACCATCATTGTGGGTGCTCTTACTTACCCTGATTTATTTACGAATGAGAAGATGCTCTGAGAACAAACAAAAATTATTTATTTTTGAGTTGTTCCTTGATATATGCACAAGGATTGTTACAGAAAGGGCACTGTCTTTTAAAACGAAAAGCAACTGTAATGGAAGTAGGCAGAATCACTATTCAGAAGAATTTCCAAAGAATGAATATTGAAAAGTGTCAAAACTGATTACTGATTTAAGAAACATCAATGGCCTTATTTTTATGAAACACTTTCAAAGTTCTTGAAGAACCTTCAAAATTAGTTCTTTGATTCCTCTAGATTGTGAAACCACCTTCCATAGAAGTCTTTCAGTAACAATTTTAAAGTTTTTATCCAAATATGCATACTGTGATTACCACTGAGTTAAGAGTGTGAATGTATATGTACACACAGTTGTGACTATAACTATATCTAACTATATATATATATATATATATATATATATGCAAATGAGAAAGAACTTTAAGATAATCAAATGTGGGAAAATAGTCTTTTAATTAAGATAATAAGATTATAAGTCTTTCCATTTTACTACTTCAATGTCTTCTTGCTTTATTTTCAATTAAAAATAATTTTAATTCTTATATCATAAATATTTTGAGGTAAGTTCTACCCACAAGTAAGATTTCCTTCATCTTGGAGACAGAAAGAGATGGCACCTGAAAATCCTTTCTTATCCCAGAAGCCAGCCAGGTGCAAAGAGAAATCAGAGTGGAATGCAACAGGCCACCTGTCTGAGGAACATACTGTCTCTCTCTCTCTCTGACCTTTTCTATTTCATACATTATTTCATTAGAGCTAACTAAATGTTAAGCACATTATATACATCATCATGTTTAATTCCACAACTTTACAAGGTGGGCACTATTATTACTCTTATTTTGCAAGATCACATATCTAGCAGACTATGTAGCCAGAGCCTGAACCAAGGTCTCCCAGCTGATGCCCTGAGAATAAGATTTAAACTCCCTTGCCTTGAACTTTCTTCTTATCAGGCCCATACCTATCACTCTAACCTCATTTTGTGTCCCTTTTCCCTGCTTTCCTCCCCATGCTACTCCCATATTTACTTCAATTCAGAGACATCAGCCAGGGGATGTCAATTGCTCTCCTGCCTCAGCATCTCTGCATTTGCTTCTGCATGTAAAGCGCTCCTCCCTGCTCCTCTCCAAGGTTGGATTCATGTCACCCTTCAGATCTCCATTATGTGTAACTTCAGGTTGGCCCTGCAGAGCACCCCTTCCTCCCCAAAACGGCTCTGCATCACATCACCCTGTTCATTTTCTTCATAGTACTTAGCACATTTGGTTACTCTTTTATTTATATATGTATGCACTGTCCGTCTCTTCCCTCAGAAGTGCGGCCTCCATGAGGACAGAGTTCCTGTCTCTGTACCTCTTTGTTTCCAGTACCTGGCACTGGGCCTGACACAGCAGTTGAGCAAATACGGTTAAGCCAATGCTTAACCAACAAGTCACACTACCTGAGGCAGGGAATCTAATAGATTATTTCTTGTGTGAAGATGACATAGGTTCAAAAAATTTTGTAAATAGCTAATAAATCTACATTTTACCAACATTTTATTCAAATTTAAACTACCTTGAGGACATCTGTATATTTATTTTCTCTGTTCTTTCCAAATATGACTTTTAAGACTTCAGACTTCAGCTCAAACATTTCCCTGATCATCCTCACTGGAGCCAGAACATCTGTCCATCCGTAACCACACTATTATTTTGGATCACTTATCACACTCTCAGTTCAGTTCAGTCACTCAGTCGTGCCCAACTCTTTGTGACCCTATGGACTGCAGCATGCCAGGTTTCCCTGACCGTCACCAACTCCCGGAGTTTGCTCAAACTCATGTCCATCAAATCCGTGATGCCATCCAACCACCTCATCCTCTGTCATCCCTTTGTCCTCCTGCCTTGAATCTTTCTCAGCATCAGGGTCTTTTCCAATGAGTCAGTTCTTCGCATCAAATGGCCAAAACATTGGCTCTTCAGCTTCAGCATCAGTCCTTCCAATAACACACTCTATTGCATGGTAATTTGAACATTCTTTGCATTGCCCTTCTTTGGGATTGGGATGAAAACTGACTTTTTCCAGTCCTGTGGCCACTGCTGGGTTTTCTAAATTTGCTGGTGTATTGAATGCAACACTTTAACAGAATCTTCTTTTAAAATTTGAAATAGCTCTCTTGGAATTCCATCACCTCCACTAACTTTGTTCATAGCATTGCTCCCCAAGGCCCGCTTGACTTCACACTCCAGGATGTCTGGCTCTAGGTGAATGACCACACCATCATGGTTATCTAGGTCATGAAGATCTTTTTCATACAGTTCTCCTGTGTATTCTTGCCACTTCTTAATCTCTTCTGTTTCTGTTAGGTCCTTGCTGTTTCTGTCCTTTATTGTACACATCTTTGCATGAAATATTTCCTTGGTATATTTAATTTTCTTGAGATCTCTAGTGTTTTCCATTCTATTGATTTCCTCTATTTCTTTGCATTGTTCACTGAAGAAGGCTTTCTTATCTCTCCTTGCCATTCTCTGGAACTCTTCATTTAGTTGAGTATCTCTTTCCTTTTCTCCTTTGCCTTTTGATTCTCTTCTTTTCTCAGCAATTTATAAGGCCTCCTCAGAAAACCATTTTGCCTTCCTATATTTTTTTTTCCCTTGGAGATGGTTTTGGTCACCGCCTCCTGTACAATGTTATAAACCTCTGTCCACAGTTCTTCAGACATTCTGTCTTCCAAATCTAATCCATTGAATCTATTTGTTATCTCTACTTTATAATCATAAGGTATTTGATTAATATCATACCTGAATGGCCTAGTGGTTTTCCCTACTTTCTTCAGTTTGAGTCTGAATTTTGAAATAGGGAGCGATGATCTGAGCCACAGTCAGCTCCAGGTCTTGTTCTTTGTTGACTGTATAGAGCTTCTCTATCTTTGGCTGCAAAGAATATAATCAATCTGATTTCAGTATTGACCATCTGTATAGAGTCATGTATAGAGTCATCTCTTGTGTTGTTGGAAAAGGGTTTTTGCTATGACCAGTACATTCTCTTGGAAAAACCCTGTTAGCTTTTGTCCTGCTTCATTTTGTAGTCCAAGGTTAAAGTTGCCTGTTACTGGCAGATATCTCTTCACTTTGATTATGCCCCAAATCCTTCAAGCTAGGCTTCTGCAGTATGTGAACCAAGAACTTCCAGATGTACAAGCTGTGCTTAGAAAAGCCAGAGGAATCAGAGATCAAATTGCCAATATCCACTGACTCGTAGAAAAAGCAAGGGAGTTCCAGAAAAGCATCTACTTCTGCTTCATTGACTACACAAAGACATTTGACTGTGTGGATCACAACAAACTACGGAAAATTCTTCAGGAGATGTGAATACCAGACCACCTTACCTGTCCTCTGAGAAACCTGTATACAGGACAAGAAGCAACAGTTAATACCAGACATAGAGCAATGAACTGATTCAAAAGGCTTACATTGTCACCCTGCTTATTTAACTTATATGCAGAGTACATCATGGGAAATGCTGAACTGGATGACTCATGAGCTGGAATAAAAATTGCCAGGAAAAATATCAACAATCTCAGATATGCAGATGATACCACTCTAATGGCAGAAAGTGAAGAGGAACTAAAGAGCCTCTTGATGAAGGTGAAAAAGGAGAGTGAAAAAGCTGACTTGAAACTCTACATTCAAAAAACTAAGATCATGGCTTCTGGTCCCATCACTTTATGGCAAAGAGATAGAGAAAATTGGAAGCAGTGACAGATTTTATTTTCTTGGGCTCCAAAAATCACTGCAGACAGTGACTGCAGCTATGAAATTAAAAGATGCTTGCTCCTTGGAAGAAAAGTTATGACAAAACTAGACAGCATATTAAAAAGTAGAGACATCACTTTGCTGACAAAGGTTCATATAGTCAAAGCTGTAGTTTTTTCAGTAGTTGTGTATGGATGTGAGAGTTGGACCATAAAGAAGGCAGAACACAAAAGAACTGATGCTTTTGAATTGTGATTGGAGAACTCTTGATAATCCCTTGGACAGCAAGGGGATTAAACCAGTCAGTCCTGAAAGAAATCAACCCTGAATACTCATTGGAAGGACTGATGCTAAAACTGAAGCGCCAATACTTTCACCACCTGAGGCAAAAGGCCAATTCATTGGAAAAGACCTCGCTGCTGGGAGAGGTTGAGGGCAAGAGGAGAAGACTGCAACAGAGGATGAGATGGCATCACTGACTTGGTGGGCATGAGTTTGAACAGGCTCGGGGAGATGATGATGGACAGGGAGGCCTGGCGTGTTGCAGTTCACAGGGTCGCAAAGAGTCAGACATGACTTGGCAACTGAACAACAAAAATCACACTCTAAATTTATGTTGATTTCTTTCTTATTTTTCCCCTTTGCTCATTAGAATGTAATGTTCTTGCGGGCAGGAACATCTTTATCTTAACACTGTACATGTAGCTTCTAGAACATTTCTTAACACATGCTAGACTTTCCATAAATATTTGTTGAATGAATCAGTACACTGACATGTATTCTAGCTTTAATTCTTAAAGTTTTTAAATGGATTTCCTTTGGATTCTTTCTAAATAGACAATCATCATTTATAGTCAATTTTCATTCCTGAATGTTTTACTTTTTCTTCCTTTATTGCATTTGTCTAGAACTACCAGAATGATGTTATCTAATATAGGTAATAGCAGATACCTTTGATTTGTTTTTGCTTCAGTTACTCACCACTGATTATGACACTGGTATTATTTGGGACAGACAAATATTTACCACAGCAAGGAAACAGGCTCCTAAACCTAAGAATTAGGATTTAAAATTTAGTTTAAATAATTAACTTAGTTCTAACAAAAAGCAATCTTGAATTTTATCAGAGAACTTATGATCATACGTTATATTGATACTTCCTTTTAACTCCTAATAAGGTAAACTATGATAATATTAAATTATTCTTGCACCTGGAATAAATTCTACTTAGTCCTTTAATATATTGCTATGTTTGATTTACTGGTACTTTTCTTCAGAATTTTTTCTACTTCTATAGTCACAAGGGAAATTGTCCAGTCTTGTTTTTTTGTTTTGTATTTTGTTTGTTTACCTAGATGTCTCAGATGTTGCTGTCAGGATCACTGTAGATCCATAAAATGTCCTGGTATATGTTTTACCTCTTTTGAGTTTTGGGCAGAGTCACAGCTGTTTGTACCAATCTCAGAGCCCCCTGCTCCTGTCCACTGTCCTTCAGGTGGGATGGGAACAATGAAAGTCCCTTCAGTAAGGATGTGGGGTGAGGCAGAATGTTTAGGACTAAGAGGAATAGTAAATGTGTGTGTTGCTCCGTGTCTTGATTTGGCAGGTCTTTTGGGTTTTCTCACCTAGATTTTGAGACCTAGGTCTCACATGTATTGAATTGAGAACAGGAGGTTCTTGTCCCTTTGCCTTATATAATACTTTGGAATTAGGACCATACTTCTGCTATCAATCCCAGCAGGTCTTGGGGTCTTGTTTAAATACACCTGGAGTCTTTATAAATTTTGCATTGTGTTTCTTTCTTTTTTTCCATTTATTTTTATTAGCTGGAGGCTAATTACTTTACAATATTGTAGTGGTTTTTGCCATACATTGACATGAATCAGCCATGGATTTACATGTGTTCCCCATCCCGATCCCCCCTCCCACCTCCCTCTCCATCCCATCCCTCTGGGTCTTCCCAGTGCACCAGCCCTGAGCACTTGTCTCATGCATCCAACCTGGGCTGGTGATCTGTTTCACCATTGATAGTATACTTGTTTCAATGCTGTTCTCTCGAAACATCCCACCCTCGCCTTCTCCCACAGAGTCCCAAAGTCTGTTCTGTACATCTGTGTCTCTTTTTCTGTTTTGCATATAGGGTTATCGTTACCATCTTCTAAAATTCCATATATATGTGTTAGTATACTGTATTGGTCTTTACTTTTCTGGCTTACTTCACTCTGTATAACGGGCTCCAGTTTCATCCATCTCATTAGAACTGATTCAAATGAATTCTTTTTAATGGCTGAGTAATATTCCATGGTGTATATGTACCACAGCTTCCTAATCCATTCGTCTGCTGATGGGCATCTAGGTTGCTTCCATGTCCTGGCTATTATAAACAGTGCTGCGATGAACACTGGGGTGCACGTGTCTCTTTCAGATCTGGTTTCCTCAGTGTGTATGCCCAGGAGTGGGATTGCTGGGTCATATGGCAGTTCTATTTCCAATTTTTTAAGGAATCTCCACACTGTTCTCCATAGTGGCTGTACTAGTTTGCATTCCCACCAACAGTGTAAGAGGGTTCCCTTTTCTCCACACCCTCTCCAGCATTTATTGCTTATAGACTTTTGGATAGCAGCCATTGCATTGTGTTTCTATTACCCAAAGAGCCATGATACCACTTTGTCCTAGGTAGCTGTATGCAACCATGTAAAGGGATATTATAGAAGACTATTCAATACAGTACCATACATTAGATATAAATGGAAAGGGCAAATATCAGTTATTTTCAGTTGCTCAGTCATGTCCGATTCTTTGCAATCCCATGGACTGCAGCACACCAGGTTTCCCTGTCCATCACCAACTATATGAATATATAAATATATTAAGGGTGAATAAATAAACATATAAATAAAAATATTAAATATATAGTTGTAACTGATTCACACTGATGTACAGCAGAGACCACTAAAACATTGTGAAGTAGTTATCCTCCAATAAAAGTAAATAAATAATATTTAAAAAATAATAGTATTTGGATTATAGATAATTATACTTTTTTTTCATTTTTCCATACTCTTATATTCTTACATAATGAACAATATTTGAGGGAACAATCATTCCTTCTCTTTTCTGAGGGAACTTCCATGACCGAAATAACTTCCTAGCTTCTCTATCTGATATTCGTTTATTCCTTCTTAGGGTAGATGGAGAAGCAAATCATCTTTAGAAGATGGTTATTGTTGCTGAGCTTCCCAGTGGCTCAGGGTTTAAAAGAATCTACCTGCAATGCAGAGGATGTGGGCTCCATCCCTGGAAAGGAAAAACCCCTGGAGGAGAGCATGACAACCCACTCCAGTATTCTTGCCTGGAGAATTCTAAGGACAGAGAAGCCTGGCAGGCTACAGACTACAGGGTCACAGAGAGCTGGGCATGACTGAGCAACTGAGCATGCACAAACATTGTTGTTACTGTCCAGTCGCTAAGTCACGTCCCACAATTTGCCACCTCATGGACTGCAATGTGCCAGGCTTCCCTGTCCTTCACTGTCTCCTGGAGTTTGCTTAAATTCATGTTCATTCAGTCAGTGATGCTGTCTAACCTTCTCCTCCTGCCCTTAATCTTTCCCAGCATCAGGGTCTTTTCCAATGAGTCGGCTCTTTGCATCAGGTAGCCAAAGTATTGGAGCTTCAGCTTCAGCATGAGTCCTTCCAATGAATATTCAGGGTTGATTTTCTTTAGGATTGATTGGTTTGATCTCCTTGAAGTCTAAGGGAATCTCAGAGTCTTCTCCAGCACAGTTCAAAAGCATCAGTTCTTTGGCACTCGGCCTTCTTTGTGGACCAAATTTCACATCCATAAATGACTACTGGAAAAATCATAGCTTTGGTTATATGGAACTTTGTTGGCAAAGTGATGTCTCTGCTTTGTAATATGCTGTCTAGGTTTGTCATAGCTTTTCTTCCAAGAAGCAAGTGTCTTTGAATTTCATGGCTACAGTCACCATCTGCAGTGATTTTGGAGCACAAGAAAATAAAATGTCACTGCTTTCACTTTTTACCTATCTGTTTGCCATGAAGTGATGGGAGCCAGTGCCATGACCTTATTTTTTTTTTAATGTTAAGTTTCAAGCCAGCTTTTTCACTCTCCTTTTTCACCTTCATCAATAGGCCCTTTATTTTCTCTTCACTTTCTGCCATTAGAGTGGTTGTCATCTACATATCTGAGGTTGTTGGTGTATCTCCCAGTAACTTTGATTCCAGCTTGAGATTCTTCCAGTCTGGCATTTCACACGATGTACTCTGCTGTGACAAATCTAGACAGTGTATTAAAAAGCAAAGACATCACTTTGCCAACAAAGGTCCATATAGTCAAAGCTATAATTTTTCCTGTAGTCATGTATGGATGTGAGAGTTGGACCATAAAGAAGACTGAGTGTGAGGATAAGGGGGCAGCAGAGGATGAGATGGTTGAATGGCATCACTGACTCAGTGGACATGGGTTTGAACAAACTCAGGGAGATGGTGAAGCACAGGAAAGCCTGGTGTGCTGCAGTGCATGGGGTTGTGAAGAGTCAAATGTGACTTAGATACTGGACAACAACAACTCTTCATATAAGTTAAACAAGTGACAATATGCAGCCTTGACATACTTCTTTCCTAATTATGAACCAGTCATTTTGCTTCATGTCCAGTTCTAACTTGCTTTTGACCTGCATACAAGTTTCTCAAAAGACAGTTCATCAATAATGAACTGTCAACAGTTAAGAATTTTTAACAGTTATTGTGATCCACACAGTCAGGGGTTTAGCATAGTCAATGAAGCAGAAGTAGTTTTTTCAGAATTTGCTTATTTTCTTTATGATCCAACAAATGTTGGCAATTTCATCGCTGGTTCCTCTGCCTATTCTTCCCTGGCTTCTTGTGGCTCAGATGGTAAAGAATCAGCTGCAATACAGGAAACCTGAGTTTAATCCCTGGGTTGGGAAGATTCCCTGGAGGAGGGCAGGGCAATCCACTCCAGTATTCTTGCCTGGAGAATCCCCATGGACAAAGGAACCTGGCAGGCTGCAGTTCACAGGGTTGCAAAGAGTCTGACATGACTGAGGAACTAACTAAGCACTTGATTGCCTATTCTAAACCTGCCTTGTACATCTGGAAGTTCTTGGTTCATGTACTGTTGAAGCCTAGCTTGAAGGATTTTGAGCATTACCTCACTAGCATGTGAAATGAGTGCAATTGTGTGGTAGTTTGAACATCCTTTGGCATTGCCTTTTTTTGGGGATTGGATTGAAAACTGACCTTTTCCATTCCTGTGGCCACTGCTGAGTTTTCCAAATTTGCTGGCATAATGAGTGCAGCACTTGAACAGCATCATCTTTTAGGATTTGCAATAACTCAGCTGGAATTCCATCACCTCCACTAGCTTTGTTTGTAGCAATGGTTCCTAAGGGCCACTTGACTTCACACTCCAGAATGTCTGGCTCTAAATCAGTGACCACATCATCGTGGTTATCCATGTTATTAAGACCTTTTTTGTGTAGTTCTGTGTATTCTTGCCATCTCTCCTTAATCTCTTCTGCTTTTGTTTGGCCCTTACTGTTTCTGTCCATCTTTGCAGGACAAGTTCCCTTGATATTTCCAGTTTTCTTCAAGAGATCTCTAGTTTTTTCCATTCTATTGCTTTCCTCTATTTCTTTGCATTGTTCATTTAAGAAGGCCTTTCTTATCTCTCCTTGCTCTTTTCTGGAACTCTTCATTCAGTTGGGTATATCTTTCCCCTTCCCCCTTGCCTTTCACCTTTCTTCTTTTTTCAGTTATTTGTAAAGCCTCCCCAGACAACCACTTTGCCTTTTTGCATTTCTTTTTTGTGGGGATGGTTTTGATCACTGACTCCTATATATTGTTAGGAACCTCTGTCCATAGTTCTTCAAGCACTCTTGTCTATCAGATCTAATCCCTTGAATCTATTCATCACCTACAGCATATAATTATAAAGGATTTATAAATGATTTAATATATAAATCATTTTGTATATTAAATGATTTATCTTTAATTTATATATTTAATATAAATATATCTAAGTTTATATATATTTTTGTATTTATATATTATATATAATTATATAATATTTAAAATTTATATAAATATATAAAAATAAATATAAATTTATTTATAAAATATATTTATATTTATAAATATATATATTAAATAAATATATATAAATTACATATATAATTATATAGTATTTAAATTTCATGTAAATTTATATATATAAATATAAATTTATTTATAAAATAAATATATATATAGTTATATTTATAAAATATATTTAATTTATATAAATTAAATATATTATATTAAAATAAAATATAAATTTATAAATGATTTATTCTTATCTGAATGGTCAAGTGGTTTTCCCTACTTTCTTCAATTTAAGCCTGAATTTTGCAATAAGGAGCTGATGATCCAAACCACAGTCAGCTCCAGGTCTTGTTTCTGCTGACTGTATAGAGCTTCTCCATCTTCAGCTGCAAAGAATATAATCAATTCGATTTTGGTATTGACCATTTGGTGACATCCATGTGTAGCGTCATCTCTTGTGTTCTTGGAAGACGGGGTTTGCTGTGACCAGTGTTCTCTTGGCAAAACTCTGCTCTCTTTTTCCCTGCTTCACTTTTTGCTCCAAGATTGAACTTGCCTGTTATTCTGGGTCTCTCTTGACTTCCTACTTTTTGCATCCCAATCCCTGATGAAGAAAAGGACATCTTGTTGGCTGTTAGTTCAAGAAGGCCTTGCAGGTCTTCAGAGAACCGTTCAACTTCAACTTCTTCAGGATCAGTGGCTGGGGCATAGACTTGGATTGCTGTGATTTTGAATGGTTTGCCTGAGAAACAAACTGCTATCATTCTGTCATTTTTGAGGTCGCACCCAAGTACTGCATTTCACACTCTTCTGTTCACTATGAGGACTACTCCATTTCTTCTAAGGGATTCTTGTCCACAGTAGTAGATATAATGGTCATCTGAATGAAATTTGCCCATTCCTGTACATTTTAGTTCACTGATTCCTAAGACGCTGATACTCACTCTTGTCAACTCCTGCTCGACCACGTCCAATTTACCTTGATTCACTGACCTAACATTCCAGTTTCCTATGCAATATTGTTCTTTACAGGATTGGACTTTACTTTCACCAGCAGACACATTCACAGCTGAGTGTCATTCCTGCTTTGACCTAGTCACTTCAGTCTTTCTGGAGTTACTAGAACTTGCCCTCTGCTCTTCCCCAGTAGCATATTGGACATCTTCCAACCTGGATGGCATATCTTCAGTGTCCTATCTTTTTGCCTTTTTATACTGTTCATGGGCTTCTCATGGCAAGAATACTGGAATGGTTTGTCATTCCCTCTTCCAGTGGACCACATTTTGTCAGAACTCTTCACTATAACCCATCAGTCTTGGTGGCCCTGCAAGGCATGGCTCATAGCTTCATTAGGTTATGCAAGCCCCTTTGCCATGACTGTGATCCATGAAGGTATAGTAATGTCTAGAATTCCTTGATCCATGCTTTTTGACTCAATGAGACTATTTCATTAGAAAGCCTTAAGCATTTGGTGGGCATTCTCCCTACAACCTTCCTAGCACCAATTATATCTTTTCCCCAGCTCCAAATCTTCCTCTGTCACTCTGCCTTAAGGACACAACTTGGAACTATTGATACTAGTGAGCCCATGTGGCTGCAGAACTAAGTGGCATCCTTCCATCAATTTAGCAGTAAAAAAGCTGAGATTTTGTTTTATTCTTATTTTTATTTTTCAGTTTTCCCCAAACCCAAATAAATAGGTGGTACTTTTGTTGTCAGAGAAAATGTTACTTTTAAAGTTATAGGCAGCTCTGTGTGTGAATGTTATTAATAGGTACCATTTATTGAGCATCAACTTTGTTACCTGCTTTATGTATATTTTCGCAGTGATTTTTTAGATAATCATATAAGACTGGATCTATTACTATCCTTGTTTTTATAAAAGAAAAAAAAAAAAACAACCCAAAAGCTAGCATTCAGAGAGCTTAAGCTACTGTTCTAATTTGTATTCTGTAATTGTGTATTCAGGATGAACCAAAAGGGAATTTTCTACCTAGATTGCAATACTATTTGCTGGAAAATTGTATAGTGAAAACTGAAATGAACAATTGTGTGAGCTCCTGGTAACTCCCTTCTCTGAGTTTTCCATCTCTTGTGTACTAATAAAGGCCTGTCTGTTGAAAGAGAAGATACCTCTGAGAAAAACCTATCTAAAATCTACAGAGATGATTTTAAATGGTTTACTGCAGGCATAAGTGACTTTAGGTAACAAAAATTCAGAAATTCAAGCAAGTTTGTGATCAGTACTTCTCTTGGCTGGATGAAGTAAGTGTCAGTGAAGAGAAAAAACAAACAAACAAAACCAAGACTTCTGCTGGAGATTTGGCCAAGAGATTGGAGAAAACAGGAGACAATGAGAGATTTCAAAAGATCATTGCTACAATGAGAGATTTCAAAAGATCATTGCTATCTATCTAGCTGCTACTATTAAAAAACCAAACTGATCGGCCTCTCTAGATGAGAGGCTGGGCAGGAGGTTATCAGGTTTACCAGATACTAAGGATGAAAACAGCTGTTTGGAGCTGGCTGAGCCCATAAAACAACCTATTGAGAATTACTTTCACTTTACTGTATAATATTTACTAAGCACTAAATTTATAGTTCCATAGAAACTGCCTGTATGGCTTCCAAGGCAACCTCAGTGCCTTATAAATTTCTCAGTATAAAACCTCAACATAAATATTTCTCCATCATAGGCCTCTTTATGCCATAACCCAGGGCCAAAACATGCCTGGGTGTTGATGTTCATGGTGGCCATTCAAGGTTCTGAACACAACTCCTACTCTCTGTCTATCCTTTGCTCTGGCTATCTTATCTAGTCTCAGGATTTTGGCAATCATCTTTAAGCAGAGGACTTCCAAATTTACTTCTCCATCCCTGTGCCAAGAATTTCCAGTCTCACATTTTTCACTTTTGCTCAGTATCTCCACATGGATAAATTGCAAGTAGGCCAAACTCTATGTCTAACACTGAACTCCTGATCTTTTTTTACAAGCCTTATGATTCCCCTATAATCAAAAAAACTACTCTCCTTTAAGATACTTTCCGTGAAACCCTGCATCCTCTTTGTGCCTCTTTCTTTCTTAACTCCAATATCTAATGAGTTACCAAGTCCAACCATTATCTTTGGACACCCATCCTTCTCCCTATACCCACTTCCACTGCTTAGTTCTGATCCCCCTTCCCCTTTGGTCTGCATCCGCATTCTGATCCTACAGGGCCTCTTGCCACCATCCCTCTCGACTTTTTCTTACCGACTGCTGCCAGAATCATCACCCCAAGGTTCACTTCCAATTTTACCATTGTCATTCTTAAAACCTGCACTGACTACTCATTGCTTGCACAGTAGAGTCCAGGTTTTTCAGCATGGCAGTCATCATCCGGGTTCAGCCTTATTTACTCTACGTCCCATGTCCTACCTCAGGGGCTTTTCAACCTTTTCAATTATTGTCCCCCAAGGGGTCTTTTAAGGTTTTCTTTTTTCTTAATCTTCCCTCTCATGACATTTTAATGCTATAGCTATACTGTCTGTTTATGAACTGGGTAGGTGTCTCTGTACTTTACGTTTTAAAAGTAAGATGTTTCTGCCCTCTAAGAACCAATTATTGCTCCATGAGGGACAATACTGTCCCTATTTAGAATGCATACTCTAACCAAAATACATCATTTACCAATCTCTGCATATGCCCCTATTTTTTCTAGCTTCCAAATTTTTACTCACTTTCTCCATTAGCCAAAGGAGTTGAGGGACTATGAGAAAATTCTTAGAGTCTACTTCTGGTATCCAGTATGCTGCTCCCCTAGCCTGGAATAGAGTCACACATCTCCCCCCCTACCCTCCATTTCTTCTTACTGAAATATGACCCTTTATGTTGTAACTCAAATACCATTTCCTCCACCTGAAGCATTCACTTGGAACTAACTTCTTCCTTCTGCGCTGTACTAGGACTTACTTTATACATCTACTGTGTTCTTCTTTGTTATGGAGTCATTTTTCCATTTGTGTTACCTCCTTCACTGTATTATAAACTTCCTAAAGACAAGGATTATCTTCACAGTGTATGTTGTTGTTCACTCGCTCAGTCATGTACAACTCATTGCAACCCCATGGACTGCAGCAGCATGCCAGGCTTCCCTACCCTTCACTATCTCCAGGAGTTTGCTCAAATTCATATCCATTGTTGATGATGTCATCCAACCACCTCATCTTCTGTAGCCCCCTTCTTCTCCTGCCCAGCGGAAATTCTATCACCTTCACTCACTTTGTTTGGGCCTTAGTAACGCTTCCTAAGGGCCACTTGACTTCACACTCCAGGATATCTGGTTCTAGGTCAGTGACCACACCATCGTTGTTGTCCAGGTCATTAAGACCTTTTTTGTATAGTTATTTTGTATATTCTTCTTAATCTCTTCTACTTCTGTTAGGTCCTTGCCTTTTCTGTTTTTTATTCTGCCCATCTTTGCATGAAATATTCCCTTGGTATCTCTAATTTTCTTGAAGAGATCACTTGTTTTTCCCATTCTATTGTTTTCTTGCATTTCATTCCTCTTAGGCATTGTTTACTTAAGAAGGCCTTTTTCTCTCACCTTGCTATTCTTTGGAACTCTGCATTCAGATGGGTATATCTTTCCTTTTCTCCTTTGCCTTTTGCTTCACTTCTCAGCTATTTGTAAGGCCTCCTAAGACAAACATTTTGCCTTGTTGCATTTTTTTTTCCTTTGGGGATGGTTTTAATCACAGCCTCTGTCCATAGTTCTTCAGGCACTCTATCAGATCTAATCCCTTGAATCTATTTGTCACTTCCACTGTATAATCATACGGGATTTAAGTCATACGTGAATGATAGTTTTCCCCACTTTCAATTTAAGTCAAATTGAAATTCAAATTGACTGCAAATTCAAAATAAGGATCTCCTTATTGCAAAATTCACAGTGTATTGTGCTTTCTTATAGTAGGTGGAAATCAGTTAATTGCTACACCAGGAACAAAGAGCCTGTGTCTATATTTTAAAAGTTCCATAAGTATGCTGAATAAATGAACACACTAAAGAGGAGAAAATATGGACATCATGAAGAAGACACATTCCAAAACCATCATTATTGCAGAGATTATTTATAAAGGAGTTCTGTGAGTTGTATAATATTAGTGAACTGAATTAGTTCCTGCTTCATAGAAGTAACACACAGACACCCACGGAAATTTATTTAAATGGCTACTTGCCTAGACATATCTTAAATAACAATGATCAAGGTGAGTAGAGGATCTTGAGGCCAAAACATAAATAACCATTTTTGACACGTTTTTGTTACAGATACAAAATCTTTATTATGGCTTTTGCTTTGAAAAGGGATGATGCACATGGAAGCAAATTTTAAATGTTAGTAACCATCACCACTACATAAGAAGTGACCAAATTAAGGCTTTGGGGCAATAAAGTTGATCTGATGAGATTATTGTGTGCAAAGTGAAGCCAAAAGAAACAAAATGCTTTCTGAAAAAGACTTGACAGTTTAAAAAATGCGTATTTTTGAATATATTTAGAAATTTCCATGATATCTTGGAATAATGCTTTCTAGGGAAAGCTATTTCTGTGGTTTCATAGGATTACATTTTACTTTAGTCAGAGGATTAGATGTTTTAAAGTGGCACTTCTATTACTTCCCTGAAACTGTTTATTAAGAAGATTATCAAATCTTATAGAAAACTACAAACAGGTGCTTTTTAACCATGCTTTGGGTATGTCCTCTCCTGAAATAACCATAAACGATTTTGATTTTTCTAAAGTCTGAGAATGACTTTGTGAGATAATGAGTTGCTGGTATCCGAGAGGTGGGAGACTCGGCAAAGAATTAATTTCCAAGGATAAACTAAATTCAGCCTCGTGGCTGTACAAGTTCAATCCTTCTGGGTCTTTCTAAAAGGAATAACCCTTTGGCCTGTTCTAAAGCTCCTAAGCGCAATTCTACTTCCTATGGGCTCTTTATTAGAAAGGAGAATTAGTTGTGAAACTCTCTTTTTCACGCCTACTAGTCAAGTTCAAGTTTTGTGGGCAAACAGCAGCCAAAATAAAGACGCTGGAGCCAACACTCAAGCCTCCGCCCCACTTCGGGGCTAAATTATGTGCAGGCTTGTTAGTTAAACAAGTCTGATAGGGGGTGGAGGAGGGAAAGGGAGGAGCGCGGAACGGCCCGCCCCTTCGGGATGGATGGGATTGGCTCCCTTTCCCCCTCAGCGGTTCATTTTGCATCTCGGTTGGATACGCTGAGAGCAATGTGTCATTAAGGTGTCATCAAAATTAGTCCTGTAGGTGTGGGCTGCTCCCTAGGTTTGTGACTTTAGATTTTCAAAGGGACGGGCTTCATTGGCTCTAGAGTCAAGTACCTGAAACTTGAGAAATGTCATTGTAACAGGAGGCGCCCAGGAGCTTAAGGGTAATGCACACACAGTCTAGAAAATGACGAAAGTTCCTCAGGGGTTTGATTGCAGTTTCCTAAACGATGAAGAAGCCAGGAAGATCCTTCAGGTGCTGGAAAGAAATGAGGCGCTTCAGAGAGCAGAGAAGGAGAGGATCAGGTACCGAGCTAACTCTTTGTTCCCCCGAGTCTGGTGCATATTGAGGGGGGCGGGCGCGGAGCTTTCGCGGGGCACCTGTCTGAGGCTCGGGGACGCGCAGCCTCCGCCCCGGGCGCGCGGCGCGGCAGGGGGAAATCGGAAGAACCCGGGAGGCCTGGCGGGTGCTCTTTCCAGACGCCGCCTCCCGGGCAGGCTGGTCCGCGAGCGCCGCTCCCGCCGCGCGGGGCGCGCCCCTGCCCTCGGCGCGCGGGCGGGCGCCTCGGCGCGTTTCTCTCCGCGTGGGTCCCGCGCGGCTGCCCCGCCCCTCGACCGCGACACGTGGGCGGCAGTCGCTGCTTGGCGTCCGTCCGAGCGGGGTGGCGGGTCGCTCAGGTGTCCCCCAAGCCGCCGCGTGGCGTGGGCCGGGCGGCCCGGTGAGAGCCGGCGGGGAGCGCGGTCTCGGCCGGCGCGGACGCACGTGCTTGCAGAGCCCTCCGGGTCATCCACTCTCGCCGCTCACACTCTTGGAGAAACCTCCCCTCTCCACCCACGGGGGCCGTCAGCGAGGCCCAGGGGGGCTGGCACCTCACTGAAGGCCAAGTGTTTCCCGCCTCAAGGGTTGGACTTCGAGGAACTAGCCAAATGGTGTGGAGTGAACCTAGCTGGGACTGGGGACGCTTGGGCTGGCTAGAATGGTTTGATCCCCTCGTGTGTGGTGCTTGGGGAAAATGAGTTGCTGCAGACGTTCACCCTTGACCTTACTGTGCAGTGTTATAGGTGAGGGATTAGTTACCAGGGAATGAAATTCGGAGATAATTACCGGAGATGTAAAGTAACCATTTTTTTCTGCTGGGGAAGTATGGGATACGTCCTGGAATGAATTAAAGACTGTCTCATCTGTCCTGGATTAAAGTCACCCAAGGCCTTCTCCAGTGGACTGTGGAAGAAAATTCAAAGTATCACTCTCGGGCCAGTAGTGTGACATTGATTGGAATTTAGAAGTTTGTGAACAACTTGTTGGTGATCTATGTTCTGTGTTGCCACTTTCTTCCAGGCATCACACTTACCCACCCACCAGTACTCCAACAGAAAAAGCTGCAAAGGTACTCCTCACATAGGGAAACCCTTGCTGGTTTTGTAGAAGGAATTAGAATACACTGGTCCCAAAGCCCTGTCTTCACCAGATATGGCGAAATCCACCCCTAGCCCCCAGAAATGACTCCTGTGGAGAGAAATGAATATTTGAAGTTTGAGTATGTGTATTTCATACTATCATAATCTGCCGTTAGAAAAACAGGCTCTATCATTTCCTCAGACTGCAGAACTGTGCTCTCCTGAGCCCAGTACACATTCACACACACACACACACACATACACACACACACACACACACACACACACACACACATGTGCTTGTACCCACATATGGGCACATGCAATATACACAGGCACACCCAACCTTGGAAAGGAGAGCTTTAGAACTGCATGCAGTTTGCTTTCAACACATACTCTCAAGAGGACTCAGTGTGTGTTCTTGGAAGTGTTTCTTGTTTCTGGAGAGGATTGGACTTAAGTGGACCCAGTATATTTGGGGGAAAAGTGAGGGAAGAATTAGGAAATAATGTGGAGGATAGCTTCCATTTAAGATGTTATCAACATCTTGCTAACTGTTCATGAAGTATAGATTTTAGAAATAGTAATGTCATTTATTTTAAAATTCAAGGAAATTTTGACTTTTTGTATTTGACCTGATGCTTGCCTTGTTGTATTTTCTCTATAGCAGCCCATGGTGCCCATGGCAGCTGACCTTTGGGGGAAGTGGAATTACACTTGGGTGGCAAAGGCCCTTAGGCTAGGCCTTAGAAGGAAACCTAAAACACATTTCATGGCACTCATATCCTAACTGGAAAATCAGCAGAAAAAGCCACAATGCAAAAACAAAATCAATACTGTTAACTACTAAACAAACTTTGAAAAATAATAATAATAAATAAATGACACCATTAAAATAGAAAAATAACTTAAGGAAAGCAGATACTTGAGCCCAATGCTCGAGGCAATTATTGCTAGTATTTTATTTTCCGCTGGTTGATTCCTGAGTCCCACTGTTAAATATTTGTCACTGGATAGCGGTCTCCATCTCCATTAGATCATCTGCTAATGATCTTGCATGCCTCAGTTTTAGTAGCAGATACTAGCATGCAGAAAAGGCCTGCAATGACATGTCAACTTGGCTCTTCTGCTCAATTTTTTATCATCATATTTTCTTAATCAAAAGTCAAGACATGTGACATATAAATCAAGGGTATTATTTGGGAGAACGTACAACAATCCCAAGAGATGCTCAGAGGCCTTTTTAACTATACTGAGAAACAGTCTCCAGATCTCTTGACCAGGACAAAAAGAGAAGGGGTTAAATGCGGAAGCTTGGAATGTTTGCTGATTGAGGCCTGTCTATGATATCGTTGAGCCGTCTACAAGACAACTAAGCAATATCCTACAGTTAGAAATATAAAACTACAGTACCATGCAAGGCCAGAGGTATCCAGAGGTGGACGTTAACGGCATAGAACTATCTGAGTTCACTGTGCAGGAGATTGTAGCTCCATCTATAGAACTGAGCTTCCCCTGATCTTCCTTCATTGGTACCAGAACTCTCTGCCTCCACCTTACTGGGTAGGTATTTGCATTACATATTATAATGATTCAAATATATGAAGAGTTTATTCAAATTTTTAAGAAAACACAAAGATTCAAATTGTTAAATAGGCAAAACATAGAAAAAAGTCATTTATACTACTATTTGGAATATATCCAAACAGTAAATAAAATATATGGGAAAATGTTCACCCTAACAGTAATTTAAAAAAAGAAAATTGAAGTAATCTCATGATACCGTGTTGCACCTTTAAAAATAACAGAAAAGACTTGGTGAAGTGAAATGGATACATTCTGCATGTTTTTAGTGGCATTCTAAGTTGAGTACTATCTTTTTGGTGAACAATATGGCAATACCTATGAAGACATGACTTGCTGTTGACCTAGTCATCCAATTCTTGGATGTTTCTCATTAGTAGGAGATTGAGGTAAAGAAGATGACCACACCAACATTTATTAAGTGGTGCCTTTTTAGGTAATAATAGTTATTATTGTGATAATAATAATAATAACTAACATTTACTGGTCTCTTACTATATACTAGGCACTGTATTAAACATGTTATATATGTTTAATTAATCCTCTCAATAACCTTAGGTACACACTTTAATTCCATTTCACAAACCTGGAAACAACTTAAAAACAAAACATAGCATATGTTATGTTATGTTAGAGGAAAAACAACACATATACTCTCAGATATTGCAGTTTTACCTGTAAGCAAAAGAGTGGGAATTCTCAAATCTAAGTAAGAATGTAGTCATTACAAAGGACAGTTATGAAAACATCATTATGTCCCATCCAGTGTGATATTTTAGTTCCATATTTCTAACTACCTTGGTTGTTTTGTATGCACCTCAAGCATTTCATGGATGCAGTGGTAGAAAAATATGTATGAGGCATTATTCTGTGAAAAAATAGAACACAAAATACTGCTTATGTTATTATTTCAGTTTCTTCTGGGCATCTGGGCACGTGCATAGCAACTAGAAGGAAAATAAGTAAAAATCTGTTCATCTCCTTTCTGTGACTCTATAGGGCCTGCTGTAGCTCCTGGCCTGTGGGGAACATTCAGCAAATGTTTGCTGAAAGGTGTAGGCTTGCCCTGACAGCTGGGGCTGGGCTCTTCTGCCCTCAAGCCCAACACTGCCAAGATGGGAAGGCAGACCTGGGGGTAAGGACGCAGGAATCCTGGGCACATGCCACCTGGCTCTGGGAAGGCAGATGAGGGGAAGGGTGTAGGATTTATGGCTTAAAGGAGACGGAGGCCCTAGTCACAAGGTTCCTGTCTGTATAGCCCCTTGTAAATACTTGGTGAAGGAATTAATGGTCTGCACTGGTTGGAGTCAGAGGTTTCTGCAGTACCTTGCTTTTCTTCCCATTTCTCAGTCTCTGTTTCACCTTCTTTTCATTGCCCAGTACCCTCTGCAGGATGGGATTTCTCCCTCCTGAACCCTGTCATGGACTATAATCACTCCATTAGATGTGTCCTCCTCAATCCTGTGAATTTGGGATCTGAGCTACAGGAATTCTCTGAGATCCAGTAATAGAAGTGAAAATTACCACTTAAATTCCAGTCCGTCAATTATACTTCGTTTTGGATTGTGGAAAGGCTTTTTTCCTGGAAGTATTCACTTGGGTATGACTTTTTAGGCCTGGTACATTCTGTGGTTCTAGCTGCAGTAAAGAAAAATGGCTAAGAGTTTAAATCACGATTGGCAAGTGAAAAATTTCCCCTTACTGCTGTCACATCTTGGAGGAAATATATATTTGTGTGTATACATACATGTGTGTGTGTATATATATATACATAAATATGATAAATAGAATAAAATGTGAAAAGCAGCTTACATTTTACAAATCTTTGGAAAACACAACTACCTATCACCCTCACCACGCCCATCTCATAAGTGTGACTGAAAGTACTAAGAGATTATATCAAGTAGTCAGCTCACTGAAGAGACAACATCAGTGTGTCTCTTCATCAAAATGTGTGTTTATTTCTATTTAGAAAACTTATAAAGTATAAGATGTTATAGCACCTGATGTAATTAAGTTAAAAAATGGCATGTCTAGATTTACACTATCTTTGCTCAGTGGCAAGACTGCAGCCCAGGAGGGTTTTCCCACGCTTAACTGTTTCAGTTGATTCACACTAGTGTCCCTGAGTTATGGCTCAGTCTTGAGGAGGTCTGTATATATCAAAGTGGTGAAGTAATTGGTAGCTGGTGGCAACTGCAGCATCCTGCAGAGATTAAAAGTCAGATACACAGGTCTCCTGTCTCTCTTAGCCTTTCTGCCTGCTTTCTCCTCTCCCAGCAAGTGAAATCTGCCTCTGGCAAGGATAGACTCAAGAAACATTGGATACCTATTTATGGGGCATCTGTTATGTGCCAGACACTGTGCTGACCTTGAGGATACAGCAAAGAAATTCTGCTGCAAATGACTTCAGTCTAGGAAAGTTTTTGATTGGTGGTAAATCCTGTAAGATGAAGCGTTCATGTACATGTAGCTTGCTCTCATGGAGCCCTGCATGGCTGAGGAAGGGACCATGAGAACTGCCTGGAGGTCATAGGGATGCCCTATAGGCCAGAGTGTTCTGATAATGTAACAAAGAATGAGGTCAACATCATGGATCTCTGAGGTGTCTGCACATTTCAGTAACATGCAGTTTAGTTAATTCCTTTAAACCGAGGGGAAAGCTTTCTCTCAGACAAATTCTCCTGTCTAATTGTTCCTTAGATTGATCTCTGTGAACAATACATGTGGAGCCACTATAATATTATAGTTCCACACCTAATCTGTAAAAATAACTAAAAGAGTTAATGCTCAGAATAACTAAATAAGGTGAGTTTACAGCTTATTGTACAAGTGAGTTTGTTTTAGTGAACTTAGGGATCATTGACCCTTCATAATTTTTACTTTTTGAGTTTTTTTTTTAATATAGCCAAACTGAAAATATATTGAGTAGATCAAAAGTTAGATGTGGGTCTTTTCAACTGACAGTGGAAAAAAAATTGAGACACTTAAAAGAGATAAAAATTATGCTTGGCTGCATTTCATTCTTACAATGCAGAGGGATGAAATGCAGCCATGTGGGAAGTCTGCTTGAGAGAGTGGTGATGGCAGATAATGACAGGACCCTGGTAAATAAGGGCTTTCCTAGTGGCTCAGCAGTAAAGAATCTGCCTGCCGATGCAGGAGACATGGTTTCAATCCCTGGGTCAGTAAGATCCCCTGGAGAAGGAAATGGTAACCCACTCCAGTATTCTTGCCTGGAAAATCCCGTGGGCAGAGGAGCCTGGTGGGCTATAGTCCATGAAGTGGCAAAAGAGTCAGACATGACTTGGCAACTAAACAACAACAACAAATCCCAAGGTTGACGATTAGTGCCCTGGTTAGGTTTTGTGACATTATAACTCATAAAGTGAGTTTTTATCCTCATTCTAATCTAATAAAGCAGGTATTTTTTTTCAAAAGCTAGCAACAACGGCAACAGTAAAAATTGCTCTTATTTATTGACTACTTGCTCTGTGCTAAACTCTTCATGTGCATTATCTCCTTTAATTATTTTTACAACAATCTAATGAATTAAGGGATATTTTTAGCCTCCATTCAGAAGTTTAAGGAGGATAAGTAACTTGATTGAGATAATATTGCTAAGAAGCACTGGATCTGTGGTCTGTGCAGTACTGCTTTCTACATGAAGTTGAAGTGATTATCCTTACATTGTTATGTAGCTAGTAACAGAACCAGCACTGAGATCTTTGTACTTACAGATCTTGCTATTCACTGACCATGAAAATACAGAACATACAATTCTAGGTAATCATGTGTCCTTACTAAAAGTTGGGAATATTATTGCTAAGGAAAAGAACATAATGGATATTGGAGGATCACTAATGGTATTTGCCATATATATAGGAAAATTGCCAGTAACTGTTGTCAAGGAAGATAATCAATAAACAATATAATAGGAATAGAAAGTACTTTTATTTGAGCCAAACTAAGGACTTATAGCCCCCCAAACAGCCTCTCAGATAACTCTAAAGAACTCTGGAGAAGCATGGTTTTCAACACAGTTTTGTATATTTTCAGAGCAAAGAACATCAAACAAGTCAAGAATACATTCCTTCAAGTAAAAAAAAAAAACATATCAGCATGTACGTAGTGAGTCAGTACAGCCTTAGCACCTGGAAAAGGAGTCTTATCATTTAAATGGTACTAGTATTTGGTATCACCCCACTCCAGCACTCTTGCCTGGAAAATCCCATGGACAGAGGAGGCTGGTAGGCTGCAGTCCATGGGGTTGCCAAGAGTCAGACATGACTGAGTGACTTCACTTTCACTTTACACTTTTATGCATCGGAGAAGGAGATGGCAACCCACTCCAGTGTTCTTGCCTGGAGAATCCCAGGGATGGGTTCGCACAGAGTAGGCCACGACTGAAATGACTTAGCAGTAGCAGCAGTAGCAGTATTTGGTATCCCAGGAAGGGAAGCATTTAATCTCTATTTTTAACATGCATATTCTTTACTTTTGCACATTCTGCCCTTTTCTTTAATAGTTAAAGCAGATATACAGTGTCTGTACACACAGACTGTTTTAGTTAGTACAAAGTTCAAGTTTACTCATATATAAGCCAGAATGACTTCCCCGTATTGTAATATGTGAAATTTTCTCTTATCACTGTTTGTTTTTTTAAAAGGTATATATGCATTTTGCAAGGATATACTGTAAACTACTAAGATGGTTATCTCTTAGGTGTGATATTTATAGGAACTCTAACCATTTTATTATTATTTTATTCCTTAAAATTATTATAGATTTTTTAATGATTTCTTTTGATAATAAAGAAATGCAGGAGATACAAAATAACTACTTTCCTTCATAAATATGACTTTAAATATCTGAATATTTTTCTGCCCTTTTCTTGATAATGTTTTATGCATTTTGTAATGTTAATGTATTCATGGGTAAGTTCATTTCTGTACATCAGTCTCGGGGTCCTGTGGTCAAGGATTGTCTCAGGGATGGAGCGCCTCATACACCTAGTAGGTACTCAATTCCTATTTAAGTCAACCTCAACTTCTGTGAGGGAGCACAAAGTGAGGGAAGGATGGATCTGGGGATACGACATGAAGGACAAAGAAGTTCAAATTAAGGTTAGTCAGAAAATATTTTTCTTCCTATTAACACATTTGAGTTTTAAAACGGAGAACCAGTTGGCTAAGAGCCTTGCTGAAGCATCTCGGGTCTGTTTTTCTGCAGTTAGTTACTGCACAGGCCATAACATTGAGAGCCTTAGGCTCACTTCAGTCTCCTCAGGAATGTTTCCTTATTGGCATTGCCAATGGCCCTGTCCAAAGGCTGCACTCAAAATACCAACTTGGCATGCCACAGGAGCCAGCTTCCTCATTCCTCTGTGTGTTAGACTTTCTAATGATGAAAGAGGAAATTAGGGACTACAGCGAGACAGAACTCACCACTTTCCCAAGAAAGGTTGTGGTGTTTTATATTTATATCAAGTTTGCCTTGGTTTCGACTTTAAAACAACACATGTCATGGCAGCTAAGGAGGGAGCGCTCTGATCTGAGCTGGGGCGAGGGTAACCTGGCAACCACTGCTCTGCTCTCCAGATCTGCGGTAAAGAGCTGTCCTCCCGGTGTCAGGAAGGGCGCGCCCTCTGAAGGCACTGAGTAGACTCTGTTCCAGGTCTCTCCTAACTTCTGCTAGTTCATGGGCTGGGGGCAGTGTAACTCCATCTTCACATGGCATTCTCCCTGTGTGTGTGTCTGCCTCTGCTGTCTAAATTTTACCCTCTTCCTAAGGACACCAATCACACTGAATTAGAGCCCACACTAAAGACCTCATTTTAACTTGATTACCTTTGTAAAGACCCTGTCTCCAAATATGATACTAAGGTTTAGGACTCCAACATATCTTTTTTGGAGGACACAATTTAATACATAACAGTAAGGCTCGTTCTCTATTTTAAAATAACTTACTGTAAACCACTATATCGACAATCTAAAGAAGAAACACATGTGATCATATCAATTGATGCAGAAAAGGCCTTGATAAAAACTCTTGGCAAGGAAGAAATAGACCCTGCTAAAAGGCATCTACAAAAAATCTTTTAGCTAACATACCTAATGGTGTAAGACTGCTTTCCCCCTTAAGATTGAAAACAAGACAAGATGTACAGTCAACCTTACCATTCCTATTTAACATCATACTTGAGGTCCTAGCCATGCAGGGAAGTAAAAGATACATATATCAGAAAGGAAGAAGTAAAACTATCCATATTTGCTAATGACATGATTGTTTATAAAGAAAAAAATCTAGCAAAAGAAAAAAATCCTAGAACTAAGAAGTGACTTTAACAAGGTGGTAGGATACAAGATTAATATATAAAAACCTATTGTATTACCATATACTAATAATGAACAATTAGAAATCTAATTTTTATGGAAGAACAAAGGAACTGAATAGACAAAGCAATTTTGAAAAAAAGAAAATTGAAAGAATCACACTAATTGATTTTAAGACTTACTCTAAAGTCATAGTAATCAAGATATCATAGTAATTGTGAAGGAGAAAATATACGATTTAATGAAACAGAATATAGTCCAGAAATAGAGCCCCAAAATATAGCCAATTGATTTTTTCACAAAGGTACGAAAGCAATTCAATGAAGGATAGTCTTTTTCAACAAATGGTGTTGGAATACTTGGACACAAGGCCAAAAACAATTTCATCACCTCAAAATTAAGCTCATTAAATAGTTACTCTTTGAAAGATAAATACTACGTGCTATCACTTATATGTAGAATCTAAAATATGACACAAGTGAACTTATCTATGAAACAGACTCACAGTATAAAGAACAGACTTGTGATTGTGTTGCCGTGGGAGAGAAGGGTGGGGGAGGGATGGACTGGGAGTTTCAGATTAGCATATGCAAATTTATATATATGGAATGGATAAACAGCAAGTTCCTATTGTATAGCACAGGCAACTATATTCAATAAGCTGTGATAAACCATAATGGAAAAGAATATGAAAAATAATGAATCACTTTGATATGTTAACAGCAGAATTAACATAACATTGTCAATCAACTATACTTCAATGAAATTAATTTTTTTTAAAGTTATTCTTTATTCCTGCTCCCTCCAATTGCTGGCAGCCACCAATCAGCTTTCTGTCTATATGTATCTACCTCTACTGGACATTTCATGTAATAGAACCTTCCATGTGATGTGTAACCTTTTGTGCCCACTTTACTCAGCATGTTTTGACATCTGTCTACCTTGTAGCATCTATCTGTACTTCATTCTTTTTTTAAATTGTTCTGATTGATATTGCATTATATGCATATACCACAATTTGTTTATTCATTCTTCATAAACGTTTGGGTTGTTTCCACCTTTTGGCTATTGTGTACAGTGCTGCTATGAACATTTATCTACAAAGATTTTGAGTACCTGTTCTCCTTTCTTTTGAATATGTACCCAGGAGTGGAATTACTGTGACATTTGGTAATTCTGGGTTTAACATTTTAGGAACCATCAAAACTATTTTCATCCACACTCACTTTCATATAATTGTAATAGTATTATGTATATTTTTTCTGTGTAATATCTAACATAAAAATAACCCCTTCAAATTAAAGACTCTTAGTCAACATTATTTTTTGTGGCTGTATACTATTCTACTATGTGTATTTTATAATTTAATTAATCATTCTAATACTTTAGGTACTTCAATTTTCTCTGTTTTTTTGTTTGTTTGTTTGTTTCTCATTGCTACTGTTAACAAGTCCAAGTTCATACTGCTTACTATACTACAGGCCTATAAATTGAGAGACAAGTTGTTAGGGCTACTTTACTTAGAAAGCCAGCAGACCAAGAAGATGATGGACTAGTATCCAAAAGAATCATCTTACCTGAGTTAGAATTCAGGCTTCTTTTATACTAGGAGGGGAGGGGATGTGGCTGGTTGTTGCAAATTTCTTGATGCCAGGATTCTTTGTTTTTGCATATGTACATTTAGGTGTGGTCACAATGTTCTTACAAACCTCCAACAAGACAAATATTAGTCTCTGTTCTTCAGCTTTTTATCTCTAGATGAGTGGGGAAAGTGTTATGCCTTTAAAGATAAGAGCCTTGAGAATGGGCTATCCTGATATTTCAAGTTACAGGCAACATTATTTTATAAACGGTTCAGAACCAGCATGACTAAACACAAGCAACAGAGCACAAAGTTTAGAGATAAAGGAACAGATTCAATATGGAGTCAGGTTTGTTATGCTGTTACACTATGTTAAATAATGCCATTACAAACATTTGTGCTTATATCCTTAATTCAATTAAAAGTGTGCCGCTCAGATAAATTCTGGGCTTCCCTGGTAGCTCAGCTGGTAAAATCTGCCCGCAATACAGGAGACCATGGTTCAATTCCTGGGTTGGGAAGTTCCCCTGGAGAAGGGATAGGCTACCCACTCCAGTATTCTTGAACTTCCTTGGTAGCAATGCAGGATACCTGGGTCTTGTATTCTTGCCTGAGAATCCCCATGGACAGAGGAGATTGGCGGGCAACTGTCTGTAGGGTCACAAAGAGTCGGATCCAACTGAGCAACTAAGCACAGCAAGGTAAATTCCACAGTGTAAATCATTATTCGATAATATAAATATTTTCTAAATTCTTGTTATGTGTTGGGAAATGATTTCCAAAATGTTCTACCAAATTGTACTTTGACTTGCAGCAGAAACTATCCTTCCCAGGACTGAATTGTATTATTATTTTTAATCTTTGCTAATTTTGTAGGCTAAAAATTCTTATACTAGATTTAATTTCTGAAACTGTGGTTATAATGAATTTGAACTTTTTTCATATGTTTACTATTAATTTACATTTCATAATTTATGAATTATCTATTTATACTTTTGCCTATTTGTATTTCAGAATTTATATTCAGAATGCTTCTTGTCACAAATAACAAGTCTAATCATGCCTTTAATCCATTGAGAATAAATTTTTTGGAAATAACAAAGTATCTGGAAATAGGTCTGCTAGCTGGTTTAGTGGTTTAGGATGTCAGGTCGGTCCCTTTGCAATGAAAGATGGCTACAACTGCTCCAAACATCACATCCATGTTCAAGGCAGGGAGGGTGGGGATAAGGGTGCAGCCAACTACATCTGTCCATTTGATTACGAAAGTGAAAACTTTGCTGAATGCTTTCCCAGCACACCTCCCCTTAACCCTCATTGACCAAATCCAGGTCATAAAGTCACATATTGCTGCAAGGGAATTGAAAATCAAGGAGTCGGATTTAAATGTTAGGCTTAAACGTCATTGTGATCCATCCTCTGGGACTGCACATTTTGATGCCCACAACAAAATCAAAAAGGGGGGAAACTAGGGGAATGGATTCTAGAAAGCAAACTCCACTATATGACACAGAGTCTTAATGGGGTTTTTTCTTATTGCTTTATATGTTTCTCTATACATGAAGGAAATTGACTTGTCCTATTTATGACAAATATGGAGAAGGAAATGGCAACCCACTCCAGTATTCTTGCCTGGAGAATCCCAGGGACAAAGGAGCCTAGTGGGCTGCCGTCTATGGGATCACACAGAGTTGAACACAACTGAAGTGACGCGGCAGCAGCATGACAAATATATTTCATAGATTTCATTGCACTTAACTTCTACTTATCTAATAAAAGGATTTTTTTAAGTTTTTATATGATAAAATGTAACCAGTCAGTCCTAAAGGAAATCAGCCCTGAATATTCATTTGAAGGACTGGTGCTGAAACTGAAGCTCCAATACTTTGGCCACCTGATGCGAAGAGCTGACTCATTGGAAAAGAGCCTGATGCTGGGAAAGATTGAAGGCAGAAGTGGGCAACAGAGGATGCGATGTCCATTGACTCAATGGACATGAGTGTGAGCAAACTTTGGCAGATAGTGAAAGACAGGGAAGCCTGGCATGCTGAAGTTCATGTGGTTGGACAGGACTGAGTGACTGAAGAACAATTAAGTTTAAATTTTTTTCTTTTTGTTGTTTTAGAAGCAGGCGGTGTTAGCCAAGCCCTACAGATTAGAATCCTCCAAGAGAAACTGGGACCTTGGCAGACCTGTCTGGGGATTTGGAAACCTGGGAGAGACAGTCGCTACCGGAAGTTCCTCATAAGGCAGAGGGAGGAGGAGAAATACCCTGACTTTTCCCTTCTATACCTCCAGTTCCTCCCAGTGCCTGGCTGAAGCCAGCTGGAAGCCTCTAACTTCTGGTTGAGCCTGAGAAGTGTACTTACAGGGGTCATCTCCCAGCAGCACAGAGCAGGGAAAGAAATTTCTCATCCTCTTCTTTTTTCTTCCATCCCTATTGTCTTCTGTCATCCTGTAAATTCTGCTTTTTCTCACTTCCCAGTCTTATATTGCTAAGGCTCTGTTTCCTTGCCAGAAAATTCTCTTGAGTCTTCTTTCTGATTATCCTGCACTCACTGTTCATGCCCCATTTGCCCTTTCACAGTTTCTGTCTCTTGCTTCAGCATCTTTGGGGAGTGGCCCTGTTCTTCTCTTGACTTCTCTGTGCTGCTGCTTCTCCCCATCCTTCTGGGTGCCGTGGTCCGTCTCCAACACACTCAGGTTAGTCAGGGTCTTTGGATAGAAAGGAGGAGTCACTCAGGGACCCTTAGATAGAGAGGGCTTTGCCCAAAGGTTACATGTAGGCTGAATCTGGAATTTGAAGGATTTGGGAAACCAAGGCAACTCTAGGGACCAGCTGTTCTGCTTGCCTGTCCCAGCCTAGCCTGTCCTTCTCCTAGGATGTCTTTGATTCCCTCACTTCATGCTGCTGCATTTTTCAACTGGCTGACTCTACACGTTCTCCAGTCTGGGTTCTGATGTTCATGGCCATTGTGCCAGGTCCCCTGATGCACGCTTAGCCTGACTGTGAATGGGCTGCCCTAGGATCAGGAACCCAACCTGTGGCACCTTCTTGGGAAAACTTATTGCTGGATTTCCTAAATGGAAGCTGTAGACCATTCCAGTTCAGCTCAAGGTGATAAAATGCTGATTTGGTAGGTACTAAGATTCACCCATCTGGAGGGGGTTGCCCCTGGGTTCTCTGTACTCACTCTGCGTCTCCTCTCTGTATGCCTACCTGGGCACGAAGATACTTTTGATGTATCTGCTTGGCTTTCTTGATAAATAAGTCTTGAACTGTAGGCTCTGCCAAACCAGAGATTCTCAACCCTGTCTGAAATGACAACCACCTGGGGAACTCTCCAAACGCCTGATGCCATGACCCACCCGGACATTCCAGCCAAATTGGTCTGTGATCAGGGAGGCATAGATGTTTTTCAGAGCTCCCAAATAACTCTAATATGCATAAGAGATCCCATCTTGGTTGCCTGGACGTTAGGTTGTGACTTCACCTGTCACCTCTTCCCTGCAGGCCACTCCTTTACATAAGTTGAGGGACTGTTGATTTCACAGGAAACCCTGCAGTTTAGGAAGGGAAAGCCTAGAGTCTTGGAGGGCTATGCCTGACACAAATGTAAAAAGCCTCATTTCTAGTACCTTCCCACTTAACAATTACTTGGCAGGATCAAAAGGACCTTCTGCCCCTGGACTGTTTAGTCTGACAATTGGAAGAATTTCTTTTTCACTTTCTGCTGTTTTTGTTTTCTTTTACTGCCTACTGTGTGGTTACACAAACACGAACGCTGTAATAGTCAGGAGCTGATTAGCTCCTGGCTGTGAACTCCCTTCCTTGAAGCGAACCCTGGTCGTACTTCATATTGGCTGTTGAGTGGTTATGTTCAATGTGAGAAAATAGGACATAGTTAAAGAAGGACAATACGGAAGTCCAAAGAGTTTCTGAAAAGGTAAAGCGTCCTGGTTCTTTTGCAGGAAGGGGGACCCCTTCCAGGGCCCGAAACTGGGCTCTTGTCTAATACTCGGAAATGAATTGTCCAAGGAGACACATGTGCTGACAAGACAAGAGATTTTACTGGGAAAGGGCACCGGGTAGAGAGCAGTAGGGAACATGGCTTGCAGTCTCGGGTTTTATGGTGATGGGTTAGTTTCCGGGTTGTCTTGAGCCAATCATTCTGACTCAGAGTCCTTCCTGGTGGTGCACGCCTTGTTCAGCCAGGATGGATGCCAGAGAGGATTCTGGGAAGTGGTCAGACAGGTAGTGTCTTCTTTTGATCTTTCCCAAACTCTTCTGGTTCCTGGAGGCTTATTAGTTCCCTGTTCCTTACCAGGACCTCCTGTCGTAAAACAACTCATGCAAATGGTTACTATGGTGCCTGGCCAGGGTGGATGGTTTCAAAAAGGAAGGAATTAGATCTCTTTGCTGATTCTGTGATTATTCAGGAATATGTGATCGGTAACATTTTAAATGTATGCAGTACTTTAAAGCTTCCCATACTCACTGGATCCTCTCAGATATCCTTTAAAGTGGAAAGATGGAGAAGGAAATGGCAACCCACTCCAGTATTCTTGTCTGGAAAATCCCATGGACAGAGGAGCCTGGTGGGCTACAGTTCATGGGGTCGCAAAGAGTTGGACGTGACTGAGCGACTGAGCACAGAGTAGAAAGAGCAGATATTATTTCCTTATTTTCCCAGGTGAGATATTATGATCCTTATTTTTCTCTTTTCTCAAAATATCTCAAGACCGTGTAACCCCCAGGGGTGGATGTGAGGCTGGAACACAAGACTCTGTGCCCTGTGGCAGCTGTGCAACGTATCCGGTGGCTTCACGGGTGGACTGACCCAGACCCTGAACAGTGGAGACATGTAGGTTCAAAGGGAAGTTAATGCCTTAGCTTTGAGGCAGTTAAATAGCCGTCGAGAGAATGTGTGGGTTGTGCTCCTAGATTGCAATGATGTGTGGGGTCAGCGTGGGACCCCTGTGAGCTCCATCACCCCCACCTCTACAGCCGCACCAAATGAACCCACAGTCTAGGTGAGACCCACGTGCAGTCCACGTGAAACAGCTTCTTGATGAGGCCCCCCCACCCCCTTTTCTGCTGCCGATGGCTTGCTGCTCTTCAGCCCCTCAATGAGCTTCCCAGAGGTGGAGCTCTGAGACAGGCAGAAGTGACTGTGGGACCAAGCAGGATAGCAGACAGAGCCCCCACAGGCTCCAGAGTGGCCTAAGGAATGTCCTAGTGGTCCCCACTAAGTCCTCTAAACAGCCAGCATTTTGATTTAAACCGTGTCAGAGCCCAGGGAGCAGCATAGGTTTTTCTTTTCATTTGTCAGTTTTTAAACTGCAGAACTTTTTGCAGTCTGTTTTAAAATTTCTGTCGTGTGTTTTATATGTGGTCCTCTTCCTTTCTTCCAGATGCTATAAGGTACATGCTCATGACCTTTGCATCATCCGCACTTGAGTTGCTAAATCACTGCGTTTGCACTTGAGCCTACACTTTGCAGCCCCCTTCAGCATCACTGAAGGCCAAGTGAGAACTCTGTCTGCTGAAAGTTGTCACCTCAGTAGTTGCTGTTGGGTCCTTCACTCCTCAGAGCAGAAGAATTGCTGGGGCTTGGGAAGGGGACTGCTGACGATGGCCTTCTCAGTGAGGGAGTAGGTCAGGAGGGCCCGGCCATCCCTGCACTGGGCCTGCTTGTTTGTGTGGTTAATGCAGGTTTGTGTGCCCAGTGCACAGTGAGGCCAAGCAGGCTTTGGACTTTGGAGCGGAGAAAGGTTTATTGCAAGACCAAACAAGGAGATGGGGTGGCTCATGCCCTACAACCCTGAATTCCCCAAAGGGCTTAGGCAAAGCACTTTCAAAAGCCAGGTGAGGGAGCAGGGTCTCAGGGGTCTGTGATCAGCTTGTGCACGCTGCACAGTTCTCTGGCTGATGGAGAGGTAGCAGGTGGGGTCACAGGGGTTAACATTGTCAGTCCTTAGGCTCCAGGAGACCTGGGGCTGTGTGCTGGTGGTTGTCAAGTAGTTAACATCTTCTGTTTGTTGGAGAGGGGGAAGTTTTTTTTTTTATATATCTGCAAAATAACTTAGGAAATGTGTGTCAAATACTATCTAGGTACTTGAGAGAGGAGCTAAAGAGGGCCCCATGTCCTGGGAAGGCCCCATGGGGTCCTGCTTGGGTACAGTGCCTCTTCTTCCTCAAGAACATCCGTTCCTCCCCTATTCTCAGCAGCCCCCAATCTTGCACCCCACCAAACACTCTTAGTCGCAGGTTAGGCTATAGCACCGGCTGCACCAAAGACAGCAGGAAAGGCCAATAAATTAGGTCATGTCTGTCTGTCCACAGCTGTTTAATTGCTTTGCCGCTGCCATCCAGGCAAAACTCTTTAAAAGGTTTATGAGTAACACATTCCCTCCAGGGGAGCTGCCTCCACCTTCAAAGCCACACAGTCCCCACCCTTCCCTAGCTCTACCTTGCACTTTGTACAGCCAGTTTCCCTGAGCTCCAGCTCCAGCTGCTACCCCAGCTTTTTTCACTTTTTCTGTCAACTTGCAGCATCTTGTTCTGGGCCTCCCAGATCCTTAAGGAGAGTCAGAGGGAACAAAATGATACACTAATGTACATTTTTTAAAAATTATAAGCAATTTTAATGTGTCTAAAAGCCAATGAAGTATTGTGTCACAGTTTCCAAACAGTGCTGCAAAACAATTACAGTTTTATCATCAAAGTGATTAAAGTGCTTTTCTCTCCTTACCTCATCTGAGCTTATCTCAGCTATGCTATAGGCACTTAGAGGTACCAGTCCGTAAAGATGGCAGATGCTACACCTCCAGGAGCCTAGGTCTCTTGGGGAGGTAAGCCAGATCCTCGCTATTCATGTGGATCTGCCTTCCTTCTTAGGAGATAGGTTGCCGTTTGGGTTTTCTTTTTATTATTGTAGAGCAGTCAGCTGTCAAAGTTAAGTGTTGAGGGTAGCATTGCAACTTCACCTCTTTCTCTCGGACCTGCCAGATATGACAAGCTTCTCCGTTTGCAACATTACGTCAACAGTCTTGGGAATATGTTGCTGCCTCAGGATTCTTCTCACAGCATCGGAACTCAGAGTCAGGTCCTCTGTGTTCCTCTCAAGAGTGAAAGCAAAAAAGAAAGAGAAGAGTGAAAGCCCCATAGAATAGAACTTTTTTCCCAGGGTGTTGACTCAACAACACATCTGTTAGGTAGCAACACTCATTTATAGATTCAAGGGATTAGATCTGGTAGAAAGATTGCCTGAAGAACTATGGATGGAGGTTTGTAACACTGTATAGGAGGCAGTGACCAAAACCATGCCCCAGAAAAAGAAATGCAAGAAGGTAAAGTGGTTGTCTGAGGAGGCCTTACAAATAGCTGAGAAAAGAAGAGAATCAGAAGGCAAAGGAGAAAGGGAAAGATGTACCCAACTGAATGCAGAGCTCCAAAGAATAGCAAGGAGAAATAAGAAAACCTCCTTAAGTGAACAATGCAGAGAAATAAAGGAAAGCAATAGAATGGGAAAGACTAGAGATCTCTGCAAGAAAATTAGAGATACCAAGGGAACATTTCATGCAAAAATGGGCACAATAAAGGACAGAATGGCAAGGACTTAACAGAAGGAGAAAAGAATAAAAAGAGGTGGCAAGAATACACAAAAGGATTATACAAAAAAAGGCCTTAATGACCTGGATAACCACAAGGTCACTAACATAGGCTAGACATCCTGCACATGTGAAGTCAAATGGGCCTTTAGGAAGCATTCGTATAAACGAAGTCAATGGAGGTGATGGACTTCGAGCTGAGCTATTTCAAATCCTAAAGAGGATGCAGTTTAAGTTTTGCACTAAATATACCAGTAGATCTGGGAAACTCATCAGTGGCCACCAAACTGGAAAAGACATTTTTGTTCCAATCCCAAAGAAAGGCAATGCCAAAGAATGTTTAAAGTACCACACAAATATGCTCATCCCACATGCTAGCAAGGTCATGCTCAAAATCCTTCAAGCTAGGCTTCAACAGTATGTGAACTGAGGACTTCTAGATGTACAAGCTAGGTTTAGCAAAGGTAGAGGAACCAGAGATCAAATTGTCAACATCCATTGGATCGTAGAAAAAGCAAGGGAATTCCAGAAAAACATCTACTTCTGCTTCATTGACTACCCTAAAGCCTTTGACTGTGTGGATCACAACAAACTGTGGAAAATTCTTAAAGAGGTGGGAATACCAAACCACCTTATCTTCCTCCTGAGAAACCTGTATGCAGGTCAAGAAGCAACAGTTAGAACCAGACATGGAACAACAGACTCGTTCAGAGTTGGAAAAGGAGTATGTCAAGGCTGTATATTGTCACCCTGCTTATTTAAATCATATGCAGAGTACCTCATGTGAAATGCCAGGTTGGATGAATCACAAGCTGGAATCAAGATGGCTGGGAAAAACATAAACAACCTCAGATATGCAGATGACACCACTGTAATGGCAGAAAGTGAAGAGGAACTAAAGCTCTTCTTGATGCGGGTGAACGAGGTGAGTGAAAAAGCTGACTTAAAACTCAACATTCAAAAAACTCAGATCATATCATCAGGTTCCATCACTTCATGGCAGATAGATGTGGAAACAGTGGAAATAGTAACAGACTTTATTTTCTTGGGCTCCAAAAGTCACTGCAGACAGTGACCTCAGTCATGAAATTAAAAGACGCTCCTTGGAAGTAAAGCTGTGAGAAACCACTGCATATTAAAAAGCAGAGACATCACTTTGCCAACAAAGATCCATGTAGTCAAAGCTATGCTTTTTCCAATAGTCCTGTATGGATGTGAGAGTTGGACCATAAAGAATGCTGAGCACCAAAGAACTGATGCTTTTGAACTGTGGTGTTGGAGAAGACTCTTGAGAGTCCCTTGGACTGCAAGGAGATCAAACCAGTCAATCCTAAAGGAAATCAACCCTGAATATTCACTGGAAGGACTTCTGCTGACGCTGAAGCTCTAATACTTTGGCCACCTGATGTGAACAGCTGACTCCTTGGAAAAGATCCTGATGCTGGGAAAGATTGAGAGCAGGAGGAGAAGGGGGCAACAGAGGATGAGATGATTAGATAGCATTGCCAACATAATGGACGTGAGTTTGAGCAAGATTCAGGAGATAGTGAAGGACTGGTGATAGTGAAGGGAAGCCTGGTGTGCTGCAGTCCATTGGGTTGCAAAGAGTCAGACATGACTTAGTGATTGAATAACAATACTTAAGATCCTACTATGGGCTTAGTACCAAATATACTAAAGTTCTCTCTACAATCTCTTAATGTAATGAAGGAGATGGATTTGAAAACAGTATATTCACTATAATGTGGTGGATAATAAGACACTTTCACAGAGGGACAAAGAGGTCATTAACCCTATGTGTGGTCTCAGGGAAGACTTACATTTAAACAGTTGGACATGGGTACCAAATCACTATGCTATTTAGATTCTTGTGGATTTTTAAAATTAATTTATCTTAATTGGTGGACAATTATTTTACAATATTGTGGTAGTTTATGCCATACAGCGACATGAATCAACCACAGATACACATGTGTCTGCCTATCCTGAAGCCCGCTCCCACCTCCCTCCCCACTGCACCCTCTGGGTTGTCCCAGAGCACTGGCTTTGAGTGCCCTGCTTCATGCATAGAACTTGCTCTGGTCCTCTCTTTCACATATGGTAATACACATGTTTCAATGCTATTCTCTCATATCATCCCACCCTTGCCTTCTCCCACAGAGTCCAAAAGTCTGTTCTTTACATCTGTGTCTGTTTTGCTGCCTTGCATATAGGATCATCATTACTTATTTCTAGATTACATATATATGCATCAATATACAGTATTGGTGTTTCTCTTTCTGACTTACTTCACTCTGTATAATAGGCTCCAGTTTCATCCACCTCATTAGAACTGACTCAAATGTGTCCTTTTTTATAGCTGAGTAATATTCCATGTGTATATGTACCACAGCTTCCCTATCCATTCATCTGCTGCAGGACATCTAGGTTGCTTCCATGTCCTAGCTATTGTAAACAGTGCTGCAATGAACATTGGAATGCATGTGTCTCTTTCAATTCTGGTTTCCTTGGTGTGTGTGCCCAGCAGTGGGATTGCTGCGTCATATGGCAGTTTTAATTTCAGTTTTTAAAGGAATCTCCACACTATTCTCCATAGTGGCTTTCATTCATTTCAGCTTGCATTCCCACCAACACTGTAAAAGGATTCCCCTTTCTCCACACTCTCTCCAGTATTTATTGTTTATAGACTTTTTGATGGCAGCCATTCTGACTGGCATGAGATGGTACCTCATTGTGGTTTTGATTTGCATTTCTCTGATAATGAATGATGTTGAGCATCTTTTCATGTGTTTGTTATCCATCTGTATATCTTCTTTGGAGAAATGTCTATTTAGTTCTTTGGCCTACCTTTTGATTGGGCTGTTTATTTTCCTGGTACTGAGTTACATGAGCTGCTTGTATATTTTGGAGATTAATTCTTTGTCAGTTGCTTTGTTAGTGGGCTTCATTCCAAGGGTGCAAGGATTCTTCAATATTCACAAATCAATGTGATACACCATATTAACAAATTGAAAGATAAAAACCACATGATTATCTCAATAGATGCAGAGAAAGTCTTTGACAAAATTCAACACCCATCTATGATAAAAAAAAAAAAAAAACTCCAGAAAACAGGCATAGAAGGAACATACCTCAACATAATAAAAGCCATATATGACAAACCCACAGCAAACATTATGCTCAATGGGGAAAAAATTGAAAGCATTTTCTCTAAAATAAGGAACAAGACAAGGGTGCCCACTCTCACCACTACTATTCAAAATAGCTTTGGAAGTCCTCACCACAGCAATCAGAGAAGAAAAGGAAATAAAAGGAATCCAGATTGAAAAAGAAGAAGTAAAACTCTCACTGTTTGCAGATGACATGATCCTCTACATAAAAAAACCCTAAAGACACCACCAGAAAACTACTAGAGCTAATCCGTGAGTATAGTAAAGTTGCAGGCTATAAAATTAATACACAGAAACCCTTTGCATTCCTATACACTAACAATGCAAAAACAGAAAGAGAAATTAAGGAAATTAAGAATGGTCCCATTCACCATTGCAATGAAAAGAATAAAATACTTAGGAATAAATTTACCTAAAGAAACAAAAAATACATTATCTCTCGATGAATATTATCTCCTACCAGTTAAATTCATTTTGGGCCTGTGACCAGGATTGGGGGTGAAGGGAGGAGTAAGCAGATTTCAAAACAGAATTCTGACAAGGGAGATTGAAACTTATTCCCCTGCTCCAGATGGCCTGTAAAGGAATCTGGGGAGAAGGTGAAAGCAGGAGAGGAGGGGACTGATTGGCCTACAGGAGCCACCCCATGGCCAAGCCAGGGTGAACAGCCTGCCGGACAGCAGGTGCTCAGCCAGCAGAGGAAACTGCAAGGGGTTTCATTTCCTCGCCTTCAGCTCTGGACTTCTGTCAGGAGGTTTATTTCTCTCCAATTGCAAGTAAAAATAATTAAGACTGACTGATCATTAAAATACCTTCTCTTCCCCTTCCAAAAAGAAGCAAGACCTTTTATTTCGAGTGTTTGTTTCCCTCTGAGACATTCAGCAGCACCATTCTCTTCATTCTGGACTCAGCAGAAGTGTATTTCACCTTCAGCAAGTCGGGGGTGATCCCCTGTCTTCCATGTGCCCTGCCCACCAGCCTAGGGCATTGGGATTCTTGTCCAGAAGCTGTCTAGAGTCACTGAAAAGAGAGGCAAAACCATCATTCTGCCTTGTGCTACTCAGCACCCATCAGGTAAGCTGCTGTACGCCAGGCTGAAGGCCCTGGCAGACCATTTGGCCCTGGGTCTTTCAGACTTTGCTTGACTATGTTGGACGCACACCTCTCGGTTCAAAGCAGCAAGACTGAGAATGGTATCTTCAGCAGGAACGATGATAAAGAAAAAGTATACCCTTTTCCAAGTTTATCATAACAGTAATTTATTTAAATAAATCCCAACATGTTTTAAGATCAAGATTCGTGATATTTTTATTAAAATAAGAAATCGTTGACAAATATTTTGAAGACCTACTATTTGTATGGGCTATGCAAACTTCTTTGGTAAATACAAAGTGCAGAACCCGAGGAATTTATAACCTATCATTTGGGCGGACAAGTTGTGAAATTTTAAGTAATATTATAAGGTTACACATGACTAAGTACCTGATGGGTGGTACAGACAGTAGGATTTTAGCACAAGAGAAAGATGGATAGTAGCTGAAGTTATTAGGAAAGACTTAATAAAGAAACTGGCCTTGAGGGGTGGTTGGATGTGGATAAATGGAAAGTGTATAAAGGGAGAATAATTTTCAATTATGACTTGTTAATGCTTCCATTGAATCAAATGTACATAACAAACTACTTGAACTTTAATTTCTAGCTGGAATATGTAAAAAAGGAAAATCTATTCATATCAATATTAGAAACAAAAGTCCTAAGGGAAAAGGCTGATGTTTATGTATTGTGGGAAACCACTGGCTTGCAGGGCATTCTGTCAATTGAATTCCTTTCCTCCTCCTCCTCCCCAGAGATCTATTCACTGTTGGTAACTTCTGCTGAATGTTCGCTAATTTTTAGCAATCTTTTGCATGGAAAATGAGATTTAGGTTAACTGTTTATATTTTTTCTGTGTATGATAAATAGCAGAGCAGCACAAAAGCACTTCTGATAAAACTTCTGTCTTATCAGAAGATATGGAGAAAGGGTTACACATCACTTTCTCCATATCTCAGGCTTTCAGCTGAATCTGCTGCATCAGGGAGCAGTCACTAGCTGTGTAAGTGATAGGCTGGAGGCCACAAAAAGAAATCTTTAGCTTCTCCTCCAAGGCTTGTTCTCTACATGAGAGCAGAGGAGTCTCCACAAGACTTGCATGATCTTGGTATTGAAATTTATGTGTATATGTACAAAAGAATTGAGAGAATTTCAGGTAATTCTTTATAATCCAATGACCAGGACAGTATTAAAAATATTAATAGATAATGGTTGATCTCCATGAGTAAATTTGGATAATCTCTCTTGATGTAAGACCAGCAAATGTAAACTCCCTTTGACCATTTAAAATTAACAAAAAAAACAAAGTTCTCAACTTTCCTACTTGGCATCCTTTGCTCAGATTACTTTCTGCCAATGATGGTCTGCATGCATCCTCCTTCCCTGGCTCTACACACACACACACACACACACACACACACACACACACACACCCTGTACCTACTGTCCAAACCATTCCATCATTCACTGAGGAATGAGCTTCACTAGTAAGGAACAACCATGGATCCAGACTCTTATTCTCCAATCTGTATTATACCTGTCTTTTAAGACCCACTTTCAGGAATGTTTTTCCAGCCTGTAGTCAGAATTAATCTTATCTTTCTTTATGATCCCAAACCAAGAGTCTTGGTTTTCTATTATGTGATTGTGCTATAGTAAGAAATACATATTTATATATTTGGTCTTCATCCAAAGTTCCTGGCACTGAATGTCTAAAACCCTTGATATTTCCTGGGTGGGAGGGGTGAGAGGAGTATTTCTTGTTATTCATTATAAACCCCTTTCAACCACCTGAGTTTACACAATGCAGTAGCTCTTGGAAGATGGGAGTTAGTTGTGAGAGGCACCAGTCATGTGATGAGAAGCCTGGAAATTTTAGCCATCCCCCTAGTTGCCCCTCCTCCCCCACCTTAACCACCATGGCTGGTGATTTAATTAGTCATGCCTACATAATGAAGCCTCCATAAAAACAATAAACAGCAAAGTTCAGAGAGCTTCTGGGTTGGTGAACAAGAATGCCTTTGCATGCTGGGAGGGTGGCATATTCTAAACTCTGTGGGGACAGAAGCTTCTGAGCTCAGGACCCTTCTGGATCTTGTCATACGTGTCTCTTCATCGGACTATTTATTTTTATCCTTTAAAATATCCTTTGTAATAAATTGATGATAGTAAATAAACTATTTACCTGGGTTCTGTAAGGTGTTCTAATAAATTGTCAACCCTAAAGAGGGGATTTTGGGAACCCCCAATTTACAGCCAATCAGTCAGAAGTCCTGGAAGTCTGGACATGAGGTTGGTGTCTGAAGTTAGTTTTGTGGGACTCAGCCCTTGGCTTGTGGGTTCTGCACTAACTCAAGGTTGTTATTATCAGAAGTGTGGTGAACAGAGAATCTATTGGGTCTATATCACAGCTATTTTTGTGTGCATCTATTCCCACTGTTAGATCTTAAATTTCCTAGTGTCTTCAAATCATTCTTACAAATTTAGATGCTCATTACAGTGTAATTGAATTCTTTTTTTCTCCACTCAAAGAATATTTTTCAAACATTTAGCTAACAGCCAGCCCTGGTTCTTTCAAACATTTAGCTAAGAGCCAACCCAGTTTTTTGGTCATGCGACCAAAAAAAAATGTGTAAGGAAGGGCATTGCAGACAGAAGAGGAACTTGGAAAACGGCCCACAGAGCATGACAAAGCGTTTGGGACGGCTGGCACATAGGATTTAAATGAGAGTGTAATGGAAAACTAGTCCAGATAGGTAATTGTGCGATCTGATCATAAAGTTTTACAGATGCGGAGAATGAGACACAGAGATGTTATTTGATCAGCCCCAGCGACAAAGGGCTCAGAACACATCATCTGATTGTCTCCACCATCCAAGCCCAGCACTTTTATATAAGCGCAGACAGTGAGGTTATTGCAACCATGCCAGTCTGAGGCGACTGGCTGGGAAAAGATGAAGATAGCAGTGGAGAGTATCTGTGGCAGTAATGTCCAGGCATCGGGCCATATGATGCTTCTCTTAAGAGCAATAGGAGGCAAACAACCAAGAAAATCAGGTGCACTGAGGACAACAGCTTGCACTGCTCCGTGGCATGTCATAGTGGCCAACTTGAGCTCCATGTATGATACACAGACTGGTCTGTGAGCTACACTTTGAAGCAAACACCAAGAATTACCAGCTCTGCCATTCTTTTGGCCTTTGCCTTGAGTTTAAAAGAACTAATATTTTCAATGACACCTGTTAATTACAAATAATAAGCAAAGGTGTTGAGCAGGTAAGTCATTAAAAATGACACACAGCCTATAAACATATGAAATTAAGTTCAACCCTCTCCAAAAATCAAAGAAAAATTTTTGTGAAAAAATACTTTTTCCTTATTAGATATCAGATTATCAAGACTAATAATAACAATAATAACTAATGTTGGCAAGAATATGGGATGATTGGTACAGATATAGAGTCTGCTGATTGGAGAAAAATTTGGTATAAGCTTTCCACACAGCAATTTGTCAATATGTTTTGTTAGTCATTAAGGGGTGCTCATCCTTTCTGGCATTTCTACGTCAAGGAAATTTATCCTAGGAAATTCATCAGAGAGGTGCACAATGCTAGGTTGGCATTATGTTCATTTCAACATTATGGCTATGAAAAATTAGAAACAACTCACGTATCTAATGTTAGGGAAGTTGGTACACACCCTATGGCCCAAAGACAAAATGGTGAAAGGATACTGATGCAGTGCAACGTTCTTAATATAATGCTAAGTGGGACGTGCTGGCTACAAAAAAAAAGTCTTTGCAGCTTAGAAACATTTTTAAAAAACACATGCATGTATAATAGGCATATTGAGCAATAAAGACTCACATAATAAAATCAGAAAACACCTTTAGTTTTGCCTTGAAATGCCACTGAATAACAATGTGGGCTGTCCCCATGACTTTGCCCACTCTCAGGTGATAACTATCCTTTGGTCACTTGAGGACACAAAACACAGCCTCGATTCAATACGATGGTTAGATTGTCCAGTCCCTGATGAATTCCAGTGTCTTTCAGAGAGCAGCCGTTTCCCCCGGCACAGCCACAGCTTGCGGCAGTAAGAAGCGTTTGATCCTACCTTACCCTGTAAGCCTCTCCCCTCCACCCTCTCCGAGATGGCTCTTGACCATTCCAGAGCTGAAACAGAGGGTGGATGGAAGGAGAGGTACATGGTTGGGTGGAGACGGGGTGCATGTTAGAAAGCTCTTGCTTGCCTGGGATAGCGGTAGCGTGGCTTCACGCTCTGTGAAGCTGGGCCGATGTTTAAATTTGCTTCTTGTGAGCTCAGGTGGGGTTTTCGAGCTCTGTCCTCTCTTGATGCGGTGATGTTCGCTCCCCTGCTCTCTGCCAACTCCTCTATGTCCTTAGGAATCCTGTGACTCACTCACAGCCTTTCTACTAAGAGTTCTTCACCTCCTGAGCCAACTCAGGAATGAAGACAACCTCGTTCCCCCGCAGCCTCTCCTGTGGCCCAGGTCTTATCCGTGGGAAACGCATAGAACTGTTTGTGTGAGAAACTGGAAGTAAGGGCTGAGCAATCTCTCTTCCGTCTCCCTTAACTTCCCTCATTCTGGGCTGGCTGGCCCCAGTTTCTCAAATTCCTGCTTCTCAGGCAGGAGTTGACACCAGCTGTTCTTTCCCCCAAAATTCTAAGGGACATACATTAAGCTCTTTCAGTGGTACTGTTGAAGTCTATCTTTGAAAAAAAGACTCAGTCTCTCTGCTCTTCTGAACCAGTGTCGGTGGGTAAGGGGACCAGTTACCCTACCATGAGATCCACTCTCTTTAACAGATTTTTCAGTACAGGGTACAGTGTTGTTATCTACAGGCAGTGTTATACAGCAGACCTCTAGAATTTATTCACTCATGAATGAATGAAGTTTTACACCTTTAATTAGCAACTTCTTATCTCCCCTTCCCCCAGGCCCTGGCAACCATTATTCTATTCTTTGCTTTTATGAGTTCAACTATTTTAGAAACCTCATGTAAGTGGAATGCATTATCTGTCCTTCTGTGACTGGTTTATTTCATTTGCTTATTTCATAATATCCTCAAGATTCATCAATGTTGCATATTGCAGGATTTCCTTTTTTTTAAGGCTGAATAATATTCTATTATATGTCTATACCACATTTTCTTTTACCAGTTCATTTATGGATGGGCATTTAGATTGTTTCTGCATATTGGCCATTATGAATAATGCTGCAGTGAACATGGGAGTGCTAATATTTTTTTCTAGATTCTGATTTCAATTACTTTGGGTAAATACTCAGAAGTGGGATTGCTAGATTATATGAAAATTATATTATTTTTATTTTTTGAGCAACCTCCATGCTGTTTTCCATAGTAACTGCACCATCTTGGATTCCCTTCAATAGTGCACAAGGGTTGCAATTTCTCTACATCCTTGCCAACACTTGTCTATTGCTACTGCTACCACCACCACCACCACTACTACCATCTCTACTGTTATTACCACCACCACCACTACTACAATGGCCATCCTAACAGGTGTGAGGCGATATCTCAATGTGGTTTTAATTTGTATTTGCTTAATGATTGTTGACACTGAGATTCTTTTTATATACTTATTAATTTACTTGTATGCCTTCTTTGGAGAAATGTCTATTCAAGACATTAGCCCATTTTAAAATTAGATTATTAGAGTTTTTGCTATTGAGTTTTAGGAGTTCCTTACATATCTTTTCATACTGTTCATGGGGCTTTCAAGGCAAGAATACTGAAGTGGTTTGCTATACCTCTCTCCAGTGGACCACATTTTGTCAGGCCCTAACTACCAGGGACATGAGCTTCAGCCAACAACAATATATCTTAGAAATTTTAATGCTTTATCAGAAATATAATTTGTACATATTTTTTCCTATTGCATAGGTTACTTTATCAACCTGCTGATTGTTTCCTTTGCTGTGCAGAAGATATTTATTTTGATAAAGTCTTTCTTGTCTACTTTTGCTTTTGTTAGTTATATTTATATTTTGTTGGCTTTTGGTGCCATATCCATGAAATCATATCACACGTCCTGTTGTCAAAATATATTACAAAGCTACAGTAATTAAAATAGTATGATACTGGTGTAAAGGTATACATATAGACCAATGGAACAGAACAAAGAGCCCAGAGATAAATCTATGCATATATGTCAACAAGAGTGTCAAGAATACACAAGGTACAAAGCATAGATAGTCTGTTCAATAAGTGATGTTGGGAAAACTGGATATCCACATGCAAAAGAATGAAATTGAACCCTTGCCTTACAGCATACACAAAGATCAACTCAAAATCAACTCAAATGGCTTACACGTAAGACAGGACACTATAAAAGTAGAAGAAAACATAAGATAAAGTCTTTGGCTTTTTTTTTTTTTTTTTTTTTTTGCTTATTATTAGTTATTATAAATCCTACCAGGCAAATTCTCCTTACTAGTCTTCTCACAATTCACTTGGATATGTGCGATCTGTTGCTTTCGTGGCTCAGCTAAAACTGAGACAGGCCAAGTCCCAGTGTAACATCCTGTTACCCCTGCTTTAAAATGCTCAGTGGACATATGCACACACAGCAGTGTCTCTGGTTGTGGAAACTGAGTGACATTTTCCCCCCCAAGCTTTTCTGCAATTTTCAAGTCTTCTGAACCGATGTAATTACACTATAGTAATTAAAAAAAAAACTGAACTTAAAAATTATATAATAGCAAATCAAAGTCAGTTTTGTTGACATTTGAAATTTCCTGCCCCCACCCTTGTAAACAGTTTCCTACATGTTGCTATGGCTGGCTGTTTTCATTATACTCTTTCAGATGACAAGGAGCTTGCTCTAATTTATCTTAAGTGATGAGTGACACTCTGTTGTAAGTCTTCAGTGGGGAAGTAAGGAAAAAACTGGCTCACCCTGTACAACCAGTCCTTGGGAATGGACACAGTGATTACAACATAGCAACATTCTGGTGCCAATCCACCAAGCTGAAAAGCTACCAGACTTGTGGCTCAGTTACTTTGCTCTGCTTTTCCCTGTTCACATTCATGGCCACAGTTGATTTTCTTCTTGTCACCTTCCTTTCTGCTGCATGGCTTCTGCTTATTCCAGATTCTGTAGCTTCATGGCTTCTACTCCTGGTATTGCTTAACACCTTCTCACTGTGTATCTCAGTCTTTGTGTCACTTTAGTTTGTTTTACTTGTAATAATGATTTCAAGACATATGAAGAAGAAGGATGTGATTAATCACTTTCCAAAATACAACACATCAGTTAGACAGCATTCTTGCTAATGTTTAGCTTTGGGGTCAAGCATAAATCCCTGATTTAGTTGATTAGGGCCAGGCATGTGAAGAATTTTGAATCACATGACCCAAAGCACAGCAACTACCCATGACTGTTTTGCTATAAGTAGAACAGGCTCCCAACACATCATGGACTTCCTGTATGCTAGAAGAATGGTCTATGTCTCTCAGACATATCTACCACCATGTTTAATTCATTGCCTCTATGGCTTGAGTCCTATTTTTGGATATCAGTAAAATGTCCATTCCGCAATTTACAAAGCAAAACAAGACGTAGGAAACCAGATATCTAGATTTCTTTTTCTATGCTATACATTATTTCATCATACCCTACCTAAAAGAAAACAAGCATTTTTGCAAAGTCAAAGTGATTCACAATCAAACAGAGAATAACTTTTAAAATCTAAGGTAATTGTTAATAAAGAATAGGCCATACCCATCTACAATACCAAGTAAAAAGTTCTTTTCATTTTTACTTTTTTTCTGTAAAATACATCTGGCATTACTGCTTCATTATGACTTAGCATTTCTTTTCATTTTTGACCACTGATTGTTTACAGATTGAGAACAATTCTGTACCTCTTCTTGATACACTGAGACATATTCATGTAAAGTACGTAATAGCTTCTGATGGTGGGTTTCCCTGGTGGCTCAGATGGTAAAGAATCCGCCTGCAATGTGGGAGACCTGGGTTCGATCCCTGGGTTGGGAAGATCCCCTGGAGAAGGGAATTGCTACCCACTCCAGTAGTCTGGCCCGGAGAATTCCATGGACAGAGGAGCCTGGCAGGCTACAGTCCACAGGGTTGCAAAGATTTAGACACGACTGAGCAACTTTCACTTCACTTCACTTCAGCCTCTGATATACAATGTCATTTTTATTGTGGAACAAAGCTTCATTTAGGCCTTTTCTCCAAAGACCATTGAGATTTTATGATAAAGCATTTAATACATTATAAAGAATGATCACAATTTTTTTTGTTATGAGAAAGAAAAATTTTAGACATTAGAATCTGAGTTAAAATGATAGTAAATAATGCATAATAACAGTATTGCCGATAAAATTCCTTTTACCTAAGTGTTAAGTTTCCATAAATAAGTTACATAATTTGGAGTAGAGACAAATATCTGTACTGCTGGCATTGCTTCATTTCACCCCAGGTACTGATTTTGTTATGGAATAATTCTAGGAGTGCTTCTTAGGAGTATGTTTGAGTAAATAAGTGAAACTAAAGACAAAACTTAATAAGATCTTCTGAATAATACCATATGAAAGCAGACATAACTGATCATAATCATCATAATAATTATCATTAATAATATTCAGCACAAGGATTCAAGGGGAAATGTTCAAAGTAAAGCCCTTTGGGGTGTGATTCTGCAGTAATTTCTGTTGAAATGGAATGTTGGTTAGTCAGGTGAGTAGATGGAGGAAAGCCCGTTAAACCCAAGCTGATCATTGTGAGGCAAGTTTGCTAGGGAGGACTTGGAAAAGCAGCAGCCCTTTGGATGAAGGTTACTTCAAACTGTATTACAAATTGTAATCCAAACCAATGAACTTTAACTGATGTCTGTGTCAAACTTTCTTTGACTCCTCCAGTGGGTAATGGTTTGCAAGTCATGGACTTTCTGAACCTCCATGATACCTGATGAGAACCCAGGGGCCATTCATGGTGGTGGCATTTAGGAAACCTCAAGCATTTTCTTAAAGTTCTGTGTCCCAAAGCAAAAACTGAATAACCATTTGAGAACTATCTTTCTTTCCCCCTTAGCTTACTTATTTGATCAGTATGTAAGAAGGGGTCTAGGGAAGAGAGTCTCATATAGTAACATTAAGTTCCTTAAAGTTAAAGCTACTTCCAAAATACTGGATTTGAGTTGATTTTCTAACATTTTTAAGCTTTTATGATACAGAGAATGAATTAGTCATGTATGATAATTGTGGGTATTAATTACAGTGAAGGCAATATAGTCTTGCGACCATTCTGTCTGGATCCAGAATGAAACTATGAGGGCATCATTTTCTTGCGTGGAAAGAAAGAACTGCCTAGACTCCTGCCTAGGCTCCTCTAAGACCTACCTCAGCTCCTCTGAGACTGTTTCTCTTTCTGTACTTTTTTGCTGTCAGGACACATTATAAGAATTAGCATTAAATTGTCTGAATATGAGAAAAAACATGCTCTGCGTTCTTACTCATGAAAATGGAGGAAGGATGCACCAGATTTGCATGAGTACAGTTGTCTTGCCACATAACTAGCAGTGTAGAGAGTGTGGTCAGAATGTAGAGTTAGATGTTTTCAGGAAGAAGCCATGAATAATATAAGAAACAAATCTAGATGTTGAGATCATATACTTTATCTATTGATCAGAATTTATTGGCTCTAACCTACCTTGCAGTTGTCCAAGTAACATAACAGCCTTACAAGAGGCATTCATATCTGATTCTGTAGCTCTGAGCAACTTTCCTATACTTGTAAAACCATAACAGTCAACTTAATTAACAATTGCCTTACAAGTTCCAGTGGAAGATGTCTGAGCATCTGTGTAAAGAGAATAAGGGAGAAGCAAAGGCTATAAACTCTAGTTTTTAATTCTCTTGTATTCCTTTGTTGGGTTATTCAACAAATACTTCATCATTGTTTGCTGCGTGTCCCTGGCACTCTGCTTAGGGAGATGGCGATTCAGTGATAAGACACCCATTGTGGGAAAAAAAGTTCAGAGACAAGTGAGCATTTATAATTCAGACTCTGGAAAACAATCTGGAAATAACTGTGTTCACTCAACACACGTTATGCTAGGTAGTAGGATCTGAGCCTAGGTGGAAGCCTAGCTCTTTCACTTACCACTGTATAACCACAGGCAAGATTTTTCATGCAGCCTTAGCATGATAAAATACTAGAAAGCACCCTTGAGAACATCTAGTTCAAATCCCTAATATAACAGAAGAAGAAATTCTGGTCCATAAAGAAGAAACAAATTCATATTCGTTTGTTCACCAAGAGCTTACTGAGCCTCTGTTCTATATCAGATATCATTCGAGGAGACAGGACAGGCAAGGTCTTTCCTTTTATGGATTATATTCTCATCAATAAAAAAGTAAATAAATGAAGATGATTTCATATGATGATAAATGAGATTAAGAAAAGTAAGCCAATTAATCTGATAGTGATTGTAGTTTTGGAGGGTCATGGAAGGCCTCCCTAAGGTTGTGACATTTTATTTAACGCCTAAATGACACAAAGGAACCACCATGAGACAAAATAGGGAAGAGTATACCACGTGGAGGAAATGGCAAGTGACTTGCTGGAGGAACAGAAAGAAGGCCAAGTGCTGAGTGGTGGGGAGAGGAGTTTGAGAAAATTGACAGAAAAGGCCAAGGGCCAGATACTGTACAGACTTGAAGACCATGGAGTTTGGAATTCTAAGCGTGATTGAAAGGTCCTGGAGAGACTGAAACAGGGAAGTGGAATGCATGATTTAACTCGCATTTTAAAACGTCACTCTGGCTGCTGTGTGGAAGCTGGATGGAGGGTCAGAATGGAGGCACAGAGAGAAATAGGAGGTTCCTATGTTTGTCCTGGGGAGCAATGGTGGTAGCTTGGGCCAAGGAGGTGGCCATGGAAAGACTGTTAGAAAGGCTACAAATTTCAGGAAGGCTTGGAGCTGTCTCTTTTGTGCACTTACGTATCCCAGGCTTCCAGAACAGTGCCTGGAGCAAAATATGTACTTTAAAAATATTAGCTGAATCATTGAATGAATAATCACTTTCTGAAGTTAGACTGGAGTCAGGTTTAGAAAACTAAAAATATAGGTTCTTCTCAGTTCATGTATGTTTGCCTTAATAGAGTTTCAAACAATAAATGTTCTTTAGACCTTCTACTAAAATTGATGCAGCATGCTTAGCAAATCGTGTGCCCAAGTCCTGGCATCAGCCAATGCATTCAGTGCAGTGTGAGGGCCAGCCCAGTGACATCAGTGGGTCTTACCCAGCACCCCTCACGCCCTATACCCCCACTGCTGGCTTGAGCATGGCATTTAGGTTTTTTGTGAAATCTGCAATGTGAGGTTTGGTTTTCTCACAATCCTACTATAAATTTAAGTGAAACTTGGAGATCCAAGAGGGGTGGGTGGCCCACAATAAACAATTGATGCTTTTGAGTTTCTCTACAGGAAAAGGAAAAGCCTAAGGGAAATTCTCTTTACTGCCTGCCATCCACTTCTGTTGAGGAAGGAGATAACCCAAGTTCCACTCCCCAGTCTCCATCCACCCACCCCTTCCCTGCCTGTTCTGTCATTGTGCAGATCACCCTCACTCAGCATTTCATTTGTGCCAGAACAAGTATATGGGCCTTACATGCATTAACTCTCTTAATCCTCAGGAAAACCGCATGAGGTATTGTTATTGCTTTTATCCCTACTTTACAGATGGGAAAACAGAGGCAGAGAAAGGTTTAAATCACACATTAATAAAGATCAGGGACTGCATTCCAACCAGTCAGTCTGACTTTAATTTAGCCTCTCGGTATTTTAGTTTCCTCATTTCTAGAATGAAATAAAAGTATCTTCCTCATAGAGTTCTTATAAAGATTAAATTAAGTAATCATGCCTGGCCTAGAATCATATAGTAATATATGTTATATACTGTAATATAGGTAACATAAGTTAATATAAGTAATCATGTCTAGCCGAGAATCAGTATTGCACAAATCTTTTATTTATTTATTTATTTTTATTAGTTGGAGGCTAATTACTTTACAACACTGTAGTGGGTTCTGTCATACACTGACATGAATCAGCCATGGAGTCACATGTATTCCCCATCCTGATCCCCCCTCCCACCTCCTTCTCCAACCAATCCCCCCGGGTCCTCCCAGTGCACCAGGTCTGAGCAGGTGTCTCATGCATCCAGCCTGGGCTGGTGATCTGTTTCACTATAGATAATATACATGTTTCGATGCTGTTCTCTCGAAACATCCCACCCTTGCTTTCTCCCACAGAGTCCAAAAGTCTGTTCTGTACATCTGTGTCTCTTTTTCTGTTTTTCATATAGGGTTATCATTACCATCTTTCTAAATTCCATATATATGCATTAGTATACTGTATTGGTCTTTATCTTTCTGACTTACTTCACTCTGTATAATGGGCTCCAGTTTCATCCATCTCATTAGAACTGATTCAAATGAATTCTTTTTAATGGTTGAGTAATATTCCATGGTGTATATGTACCACAGCTTCCTTATCCATTCGTCTGCTGATGGGCATCTAGGTTGCTTCCATCTCCTGGCTATTATAAACAGTGCTGCAATGAAAGTATTGCACAAATCTTACCTGTGACTAAATTTCTAGTGTTATCCCTATGGAAAAATTACTTTTTGCTTACATGACTTTTTGGTTTTTATGTTTGTTTGGTTTTTATTTTAATTTCTTTTTTTAACACCAAAAACATTTTGTAGTTGGTATAGCTGATTAAGAATGTTGTGATAGTTTCAGGTGGACAGCAAAGGGTTCAGCCATATGTGTGTCCATTCTCCCCCAAACCCTGCTTCCATGCAGACTGTCTCATACCATTGAGCAGAGTCCCGTGTGTTATGCAATAGGTTTTCATGGGTTATCTGTTTTAAATATAGCAGTGTGTACATAACTTTCTGAAAGTCCTTCACTGTCCTTCTCCCCAGCAACCATAAGTTCATTTTCTAAGTCTGCATTTCTCTTTCTGTTTTGTAAATAATTTCATTTGTATCATTTCTTTTTAGATTCCACCTACAAGAAATATCATATGCTAATTTCTCCTTCTCTGTCTGACTTACTTCACTCAGTATCACACTGTCTAGGTCCATACATGTTGCTGCAAATGGCATTATTTCAATCTTTTTAATGGCTGAGTGATATTCCATTGTGTATATGTACCACATCTTCTTTATCCATTCCTCTATTGATGGACATTTTGGCTGTTTCCACGTGTTGGCTATTGAAAACAGTGCTGCAAAGAACATTGGGACTCATATATCTTTTGGGGTCATGCTTTTCTTGGATATATGCCCAGGAGTATGATCGTGGGGTTGTATGGTAGCTCTATTTTTAGTTTTTTAAGGAATCTCCATACTATTCTCCATAGTAGTTGTACCAATTTACATTCCCACCAACAGTACAGGAGGGTTTCCTTCTCTCCACACCCTCTCCAGCATTTGTTGGTTGTGGATTTTTTTATGAGAGCCGTTCTGACTGGTGTGAGGTGATATCTTATTTTAGTTTTGATTTGCATTTCTCTGATAACTAGCATTGTTGAACATCTTTTCATGTGCCTATTGGCCATGTGTATGTTCTCTTTGGAGAAATGTCTATTCAGGTCTTCTACCCATTTTTTGAGTGGTTTTTTGTGTTTGTTTTTTTGTTTTAAATGCTATTAAACATCATAAGTTGTTTGTAAATTTTGGAGACTAGTCCCTTATCAGTCACATCATTTGAAAATATTTTCTACCAATCCGTGGGTTGTCATTTCTTTTTGTTTATTGTTTTCTTTGCTGTGCAAAAGCTTTTGCACTTACATAGGTTCCATTTGTCTATTTTTGCTTTTATTTCCATTCTGAGAGAGGATTGAAAAAGATGTTGCTGTGATTTATGTCAGAGAGTGTTCTCCCTGTATTTTCCTCTAGGAGTTTTATAGTGTCTGGTCTCACATTTAGGTCTTTAATCAATTTTGAGATTATTTTTGTCTATGGAGTAAGGAATGATCTAATTTCATTTTTTTACACATGACTGTCCAGTTTTCCCAGCACCATTTCTTGAAGAGACTGCCTTCTAATATTATATACAGTCTTGCCTTCTGTATCATAGATTAATTGATCATAGGTGCATGGGCTTATTTCTGGGTTCTCTATCCTGTTCTATTGATCTGTATTTCTATTTTTGTGACAGAACCATTCTGATTTCATGACTGTAGCTTTGTAATTTAGTCTGAAGTCAAGGAGCCTGATTGCTTCAGCTCTGTTTTTTCTTTGCTTTGGCTATTCAGGGTCTTTTGTGTCTCCATACAAATTTTGAGAATTTTTGTTCTGTTTCTGTGAAAAATGCCACTGGTAATTTAATAGGGATTGCATTGAATCTGTAGATTGCCTTGGGTAGTATAGTCATTTTGATGATATTGATTCATCCAATCCACGGACATGGTATATCTTTCCATCTGTCTTTGTCTTCTTTGATTTCTTTCATCAGCATCATATAGTTTTCAGAGTACAGGTATTTTGTCTCCTTAAGGTAGGTTTATTCCAGGTTATTTTATTCTTTTTGAAGCAATGGTAAATGGAATTGTTTCTTGAATTTCTCTTTCTGATCTTTTGTTGTTAGTGTGTAGAAATGCAACAGATTTCTGTGTATTAATTTTGTAACCTGCAACTTTACCAAAGTCATTGATGAGTTCTAGTAGTTTCCTGGTAGTGTCTTTAGGATCTTCTATGTATAGTATCATGTTATCTGCAAAGAGTGACAGTTTAACTTCTTCTTTTTCAATTTGGATTCCCTTTATTCTTTTTCTTCTCTTATTACTGTAGCTAGGACTTCCAAAACTATGTTGAGTAAAAGTGGTAGAGTGGACATCCTTGTCTCGTTCCGGATCTTAGAGGGAATGCTTCCAGCTTTTCTCCATTGAGTATGATGCTAGATGTAGGTTTGTCATGTATGGCCTTTATTATGTTGATGTATGTGGATTCTATGCCCACTTTCTGGAGAGTTTTTTTTTAATTATAAATGGATGCTGGATTTTGTCAAAAGCTTTTTCTACATCTATTGAGATGATCATATGGTTTTTATTCTTCAATGTTTTGATGTACTATATCACACTGTTTTGCAGATGTTGAAAAATCCTTGCATCCGTGGAATGAACCCCACTTGATCATAGTATGTGATCTTTTTAATGTATTATTGGATATGGATTGCTAGTATTTTGTTGAGGATTTTTTCATCTATTCATCAGTGATAGTTCCTTGTAATTTCCTTTTTTGTGGTATCTTTGGCTTTGGTATCTGGTTGATGGTGGCCTCATAAAATGAATTGGGAGGTTTCTTCCCTCTGTGACTTTTTGGAAAAAGTTTCAGAAGTACAGGTGTTAACTCTTCTCTAATGTTTGATAAAATTCACCTGTGAAGCCATTGGTCCTGGACTTTTGTTTGCTGGGAGGTTTTCAATCACAGTTTAAATTTCAGTGCTTGTGATCAGTCTGTTCGTATTTTCTGTTTCTTCCTGGTTCAGTCTAGGGAGACTGTGCCTTCTAAGAATTTGTCCATTTCTTCCAGGTTGTCCATTTTATTGACATACACTTGTTCATAGTAGTCTCTTATGATCCTTGGAATTTCTGTGGGGTCAGTTGTAAATTTTCCATTTTTATTTCTAATTTTACTGACTTGAGTCCTCTCCCTTTTTTTCTTGATGAATCTGGCTAAAGGTTTATCAATTTTGTTTATCTTTACACAGAACCAACTTTTAGTTTCATTGATCCTTTCAATTATTTTATTTGTCTCTGTTTCATTTATTTCTGCTCTGATTTTTATGATTTCCTTCCTTCTACTAACTTTAGGTTTTGTTTGTTCTTGTTTCCCTACTTGTTTCAGGTATAAGGCTAGGATGTTTGTTGAGATTTTTCTCGTTTCTTGAGGTAAGATTGTATTGCTATAAAGTTTCTTCTTAGAATGGCTTTAGCTGCATCCCATAAGTTTTGGACTATTGTGCTTTCATTTTCATTTGTCTCTAGATTTTGTTTTTTACTTCTTTGATTTCTTCAGTGATTCAATGGTTGTTTAGTAGCATTTTGTTTAGCTGTCATGAGTGTGTTCTTAGAGTTTTTTCTTATAGTTTGTTTCTAATCTCATAGCATTGTGATCAGAAAAGTTGATATGATTTCCATTTTCATAACTTACCAAGGCTCACCTTGGTAAGCCTTGTGGCCCAGCATGTGGTCAATCCTGGAGAATATTACTGGTGCACTTGAGAAGAATGTGTAGTCTGCTGCTTTTGCATGGAAGTGAGGTGAAGTGAAAGTTGCTCATCTGTGTCCGACTCTTTATAACTCCATGGACTATAGCCTGCCTGGCTCCTCTGTCCATGGGGATTCTCCAGGCAAGGATACTGGAGTGGGTTGCCATGCCCTCCTCCAGGGAATCTTCCCAATCCAGGGATCAAACCCAGGTATCCCACATTTCAGGCAGATTCTTTGCCAACTCAGCCATGAGGGAAGCCCAAGAATACTGAAGTGGGTAGATTGTCCCTTCTCCAGGGGATCTTCCTAACCCAGAAATTGAACTGGGGTCTTCTGCTTTACAGGTGGATTCTTTACCAACTGAGCTTTGGGGTAAACCCAGCTTTTGCATGGAATGCTCTATAAATATCAATTAAGTGCAACTCATCTAAACTGTCATTTAAGACCTACGTTTCCCTATTGATTTTATGTATGGATGATCTATTCATTGATGAAAATGGGATATTAAAGTGCCCTGCTTTTTTATGCTATTATTATGTTACTGTTGATTTCTACCTTTATGTGTGTTAATATTTGCCTTACATATTGAGGTGCTCCTATGTTGGGTGCATATATATTTATAATTGTTATATCTTCTTGAATTGAACCCTTGATCATTATGTAGTGTCCTTCTGTCTCTTATAACAGTATTTGTTTTAAAGTCTTTTTTGTCTGATAGGAGTGTTGCTACTCCAGCTTTCTTATGATTTCCATTTGTATGAAATACCTTCTCCCATCCCCTTACTGTCAGTCTGAAAGTGCCCATAGGTCTGAAATGGGTCTTTTGTAGACAACGTATATATAGATCTTGTTTTTGTGTCCACCTAGCCAGTCTATGTCTTTTGGTTGGTTCATTTAGTCATTTACATTTAAGGTTATTATTGATGTGTATGATCCTCTTGTGCAGATCATAATGACTTATTATGACTGTGTGGATCACAATAAACTGTGGAAAGTTCTTAAAGAGATGGAATACCAGACCATTTTATTTGTCTCCTGAGAAACCTATATGTGGGTCAAGAAGGAACAGTTAAATCCCTGTGTGGAACAACTGATTGTTTAGAGATTGAGAAGGAGTATGACAGGGCTGTCTGCTGTCACCCTGTTTGTTTAAGTTATACACTGAGCACATCATGAGAAATGCCAGGCTTGATGAATTACAAGGTGGGCTTGATGAATTACAAGGTGGAATCAAAAAGATCTAAATATAAGACCAGAAACTATAAAACTCCTAGAGGAGAACATAGGCAAAACACTCTCCGACATAAATCACAGCAAGATCTTCTATGACCCACCTCCCAGAATATTGGAAATAAAAGCAAAAATAAACAAATGGGACCTAATTAAACTTAAAAGCTTTTGCACAACAAAGGAAACTATAAGCAAGGTGAAAAGACAGCCTTCAGAATGGGAAAAAATAATAGCCAATAAAGAAACAGACAAAGAAAGGATTAATCTCAAAAATATACAAGCAATTCCTGTAGCTCAATTCCAGAGAAATAAATGACCTAATCAAAAAGTGGGCCAAAGATCTAAACAGACATTTCTCCAAAGAAGACATACAGATGGCTAACAAACACATGAAAAGATGTTCAACATCACTGATTATCAGAGAAATGCAAATCAAAACCTCAATGAGGTACCATTACACACCAGTCAGAATGGCTGCTATCCAAAAGTCTACAAGCAATAAATGCTGGAGAGGGTGTGGAGAAAAGGGAACCCTCTTACACTGCTGGTGGGAATGCAAACTAATTCAGCCCACTATGGAGAACAGTGTGGAGATTCCTTAAAAAACTGGAAATAGAACTGCCATATGACCCAGCAATCCCACTCCTGGGCATACACACCGAAGAAACCAGATCTGAAAGAGACACGTGCACCCCAATGTTCATCGCAGCACTGTTTATAATAGCCAGGACATGGAAGCAACCTAGATGCCCATCAGCAGACAAATGGATAAGGAAGCTGTGGTACATATACACCATGGAATATTACTCAGTCATTAAAAAGAATTCATTTGAATCAGTTCTAATGAGATGGATGAAACTGGAGCCCGTTTTACAGAGTGAAGTAAGCCAGAAAGATAAAGACCAATACAGTATACTAACGCATATATATGAAATTTAGAAAGATGGTAACGATAACCCTATATGCAAAACAGAAAAAGACACAGATGTACAGAACAGACTTTTAGACTCTGTGGGAGAAGGTGAGGGTGGGATGTTCTGAGAGAACAGCATTGAAACAAGTATGCTAGCAAAGGTGAAACAGATCACCAGCCCAGGTTGGATGCATGAGACAAGTGCTCAGGGTTGGTGCACTGGGAAGATCCAAAGGGATGAGATGGAGAGGGAGGTGGGAGGGGGGATCGGGATGGGGAACACATGTAAATCGATGGCTGATTCATGTCAATGTATGGCAAAAACCACTACAATATTGTAAAGTAATTAGCCTCCAACTAATAAAAATAAAGGGAAAAAAAAAAGGTGGAATCAAGATAGGTGGGAGAAACATCAACAACCTCAGATATGCATATAATACCACTCTAATGGTAGGAAGTGAAGAGAAACTGAAGAACCTCTTGATGAGGGTGAAGGAGGAGATTGAAAGAGCTGGCTTAAAACTAAATATTAAAAAAACTAAGATCATGGCATCTTGCCCCATTACTTCATGGCAAATAGAGGGGTAAAGATAGAAGTAGTGACAGATTTCGTTTTCTTGGGCTCTAAAATCACTGCAGATGGTGACTGCAGCCATGAAATCAGAAAATGTTTGCTTCTTGGCAGAAAAGCTGTGACAAACCTAGACAGTGTGTTGAAAAGCAGAGACATTACTCTGCCAACAAAGGTCCATATAGTCAAGGCTATGGTCTTTCCAGCGGTCACATATGGTTGTGAGAGCTGGACAGTAAAGAAGGCAGATCACCAAAGAATTCATGCCTTTGAACTATGGAGGTTCTGGAAGACTCCTGAGAGTCCCTTTGAACAGCAGAGATATCTAAACATTCAATCTTAAGGGAAATCAACCCTGAATACTCACTGAAAGAACTGATGCTGAAGCTGAAACTCCAGTATTTTGGTCACCTGATGTGAACAGCTGACTCATTGGAAAAGCCCCTGATGCTGAGAAAGATTGATGGCAGAAGGAGAAGACGGTGTCAGAGGATGAGATGGCCGGATGGTATCACCGATGCAATGGACATGAACTTAGGCAAACTTCGGGAGATGGTGAGGGCCAGAGAGTCAGCATGCAGTCCATGGGGTCACAAAGAGTTGGACATGGCTGGGCGACTGAACCTCATGATCCTCTCACCATTTGGTTAATTGTTTTGGGTTTATTTTTGTAGATCTTTTCCTTCTCTTGTGTTTCCTGCCTAGAAAAGTTCTTTTAGCATGTGTTGTAAGACTGGTTTAGTGGTGCTGAGTTCTCTCAACTTTTGCTTGTCTGGAAAGCTTTTGATTTCACCATCAAACCTGAAGGACAGTCTTGCTGGGTAGAGTATTCTTGGTTGTAGGTTCTTCCCTTTCATCACTTGGAATATATTGTGCCATTCCCTTCTGGTCTGTAGAGTTTCTAATGAGAAATTGGCTAATAACCTTATGAGACTTCCATTGTATGTTATTTGTCTTTTTTCCCTTGTTGCTTTTACTATTTTATCTCTGTCTTTTTTAATTTTTGTCAGTTTGATTACTATTTGTCTCAGAGTGTTCCTCCTTGGGTTTATTCTGCCTGAGACTCTCTGTGCTTCCTGGATTTGGTTGACTATTTCCTTTCCCATGTTTGGGAAGTTTTCAGCTATTATCTCTTCAAATATTTTCTCATGTCCTTTCTCTCTCTCTTCTCCTTCTGGGACCCCTATAATGTGAATATTGGTGTGTTGAATGTTGCCCCAGAGGTCTCTTAGGCTGTCCTCATTTCTTTTCATTCTTTTTTCTGTATTCTGTTTTGCAGCGTTGATTTCCACCATTTTGTCTTCCAGGTCACTTATCCCGTCTTCTGCCTCAGTTATTCTGCTCTTGATTCCTTCTAATATATTGCTGATCTCTATTTGTTTGTTCTTTAGTTGTTCTAGGTCTTTGTAAAACATATTTTGCATCTTCTCCATTCTTTTTCTAAGATCCTGGGTCATCTTCACTATGATTATTCTGAATTCTTTTTCTGGGAGATTGCCTATCTCCACTTCATTTAGTTGTTTTTCTGGGCATTTGTTTTGTTCTTTCATCTGGGACATACTCCTTTGTTTTCATCTTGGTTAGCTTTCTGTAATTGCGGTATTAGTTTTAGGGGCTGCTGGAATTGTAGTTACTTCTTCTGTTTCCCTTTGGTGGTTGAGAATAAGAGGCTTGTGCAAGCTTCCTGCTGGGAGGGACTGGATGTGGGGAAAACTGGGTCTTGCTCTGGTGGGCAGGGCCTTGCTCAGTAGCTGATAGGTGGGGCTGTCTCCCTCCCTGTTAGTTGTTTGGAGTCTACAGGCTCTATGGTAGGGCTCTTGGTGACCCACAGGAGGACTTAGGCCAAGACACATCTCCCAGAACTGCTGTACCAGTGCCCTGTCCCTGTGTTGGGCCACTGTCAACCCATGCCTCTGTTGGAGACCCTCGCCACAGGTAGGTCTGGCTCAGTCTCCTGTGGAGTTGGTATTCCTTTCTCCTGGATCCCAGTGCACACAGTGTTTTGTTTATGTCCTCCAGGAGTGGAGTCTTTGTTTCCCCCAGTCCTGTGGAGGTCCTGTAATCAAATCCTGCTGGTCTTCAAAGTCAGATTCCTGGGGAGTCTCAGTTCCTTGGCCAGATCTCTGGGCTTGGGAGCCTGATGTGAGGCCTGGAACCTTCACAACAGTGCAAGAACTTCTTTGGTATTATTGTTCTCCAGTTTGTGGGTCACCCACCTGGTAGATACAGGATTTGATTTTATGGTAATTGTGCACCTCCTACCATTTTGTTGTGGCTTCTCCTTTGTCCTTGGATGTGGGGTATCTTTTTTTGGTGGATTCCAGCAGTTGATTATTGTTCAACAGCTAGTTGTGATTTGGGGACTTTGGTAGAAGATGAACGCACATCCTTCTACTCTGCCACCTTGAACCAGTCTCCTGCATACATGACTTTTTGTGTATTTAGGATCATTTCTCTCATTTATGTCAAATACTGACTGAGTTGCTTCACAGTGATGAATGTAGAACTCATTCTTTACTCCAAATTTTGAGCAAATATGTATTGATTGATCCTAGCTAAGAGACTGTTAATGAAAGTTTGTGGGTCCAATGCACAGTGAGGCCAAACAAGCTGAAATGTCATAGTTTGGAGCAGAGAAAGGCTCTTGCAAGGCCAGGCAAGGAGACAGGTGGCTCATGCCCTAAAACTGCCCAACTCCCCAAAGGGTTTCAACAAAACATTTTAAAAAGCCAGGTGAGGAAAAAGATGTCTCAGGGCCTGAGATCATCTTGTGCACAATTCTCTTGATTGGCTGATGGAGAGGTAGCAGGGTGGGTTCACAGGGGTTAACGTTATCAGTCCTTAGGCTCCAGGAGGTCTGGGGCTCTGTGCTGATGGTTGTCAAGTAGTTAACATCTTCCATTTGTTAGAGTTGTTTTTGTTGTTCAGTTGCTAAGTCATGTCCTATTGTAACATGAGTCTCCTAGAGTTTGCTCAAATTTATGTTCATTGAGTCAGTGATGTTATCTAAGTATCTTATCCTCTGCCACTCCCTTCTCTTTTTGCTTTCAATCTTTCCCAGCAAGAGGGTCTTTTCCAGTAAGTCAGTTCTCCCTATCATATGGCCAAAGTATTGAAACTTCAGCCTCAGCATCAATCCTGCCAATGAATATTCAGCATTGATTTCCTTTAGGATTAACTGGTTTACTGGAAAGGGGGAGTTGTTGGTTTTTTTTTTTTTTAAATATCTGCAAAACAGCTAAGGAACTGTGCATCAAATACTATTATCTAGGTACTTCAGAGAGGAGCTAAAGCAGAGGATATGAGAGAAGGCTTGTTCTTGGAACGTCCCATGGTGTCCTGCTTGGTTATAATTACGCCCCTTTTCTTTGATACTCCTCAATCTTGAGGAGAACAAGTTTCGAATAAGAAAAGGAATAAAGGTTCAGATGAGCAGGTTCATCATAAACTTGAAAGAGGTACCCACAGGGTCCTGCTCAGTTACAAGACCATGCTAGGCCCTGCATACATTAAGAGAAATGAGACAATACTTGTCCTCAAGGAGCTGATAGCTAGTGAAACAAACAGGAGCATGATAAGTGATTCAGTACGATTTGGCAATTACAGAGGTGACACTGGATGCTTTCCCAGGTGATTCAGGTAAAAGGTATAAATGGATTGTGTATGTGTGTGTGTTCAGCCACTCAGTTGTGTCTGACTCTGTGACCCCGTGGACTGTAACCTACCAGGGTTCTTCGGTCCATGGAAGTTTTCAGGCAAGAATACTGGAGTGGATTGCCATTTCCTACTCCATAATAGGTTAAGAAAGAGAGAAGACCAAACTAGAAAGACAGGACACCATGAGGCCAGATGAGGGGATGGCACTTAAACTCTTAGTTAGACCTTGGTGCAGACAGCTGGTCTTTTCTAGTCACCTTCCTTAGGGTGACTGATCAATACGAAATGACTTGCTGTGATCTGAACCAGTAAAGGAATTACACATCCTTTGTATTACGTAGATCATTTTTACCTTTTGTTGTGACTTTGTATCACATGAGAATAAGCATTCAAGAAGATTTACACAGGTCAATTTTTAAAATATAGAAAAGGTTGTCTTTTGTGCTAGGTTGGATCAATCACAGCCATTCAGAGATATTAAATGGGCTTTATTATCTAACTTTGCTTGAATGGCGGTGCCATTATTTCCTACCACTCTTAGGGTTCTAAATGTTTATTGTTTTTGTCGTCTCTTGCTTGCTTTTGTTTATCACTTTTCCTTATGCGAGGTTCCTTCCTCAGACTTCCTTCTATGGTTTAACTTTACTGTGATCAAAAGGACACATTTTTCCAATACACCTGCCCGTTTTTTCCTAATCCCTGTCCTTTTCTGAGTCTTAGCCTTGGGCTGAGCCAAAAAAAAGACTCTGATATCAGGGGCAGTGGCTGTTAAAAAAAAACCTTTTCAAAAGAGCAAACAAAGAGAAGAGCGACCAGGCCCTGAAATGTAAAGCTGCACTGAACAAGGGTTTTGCATTCTTTATTCTGCCTCTTCCTGGCTGAGAACTCACAGTAGTTGTCCTAAAGCTTTCCTTAGATCATAAGTGATGAGAAATCTAGACTTGGAAGTATCACCTTTGGCGCAGCAAAACAAAAGGCAACATTTTCCTCAAATGGTGAGTTTCCTTGGGGTTTCAGGGTTGGAAAAGCCCTTGCTATGACAGACTGATCCTATGTCTGCTCTTATACTAATTAAATGTTTAGGCTTTGACTCAGACACAGTTCCCACCCCCTGCACTCATGTATGTTGTGGTTTTTCTTTTCTGTGTATTGTGGTTGCTAGGCAATATAAAACAAAATGTATTTGAATTCCTCTGTGAGAGGAAAACTTAATGCTGCTTTAATCTCCTATAATTCAAGTGACAGATACACTTTTACAGGATTCAGTGTAATTGAATAATTTGTTCTAGGGTTTACTGATAACTGAGCCAGTGAGACTATGATAAGATGAGAGGTTTGGGGAGGTCCCTGTGAATAAGTCAAAGCTTGATAGAGATCAGGATGCTTAGCTGCCCGGTAGGCAAAAAATATGTAAGAAGATAGATGGGTCATCTGCAAAAGGAAACTGATAAGTGTGTAGAAACCAAGGAAATAAGAGAAGTAGAGGAAAAAGATGTGTGCTGAGGGGATGAAAAGGGAGGTGAAAACGGCCAAAAGAGGAACTGATGCCCTTGGCAAGAGGCAATGATAAGGGAAATATTTTGAGAAATTGGAGACTTTTCTGACAAGAAAATGGCAGTTGTGATTCCTGATTTCTGGCCTGTTTGCTTTCAACATTTATCTAACTGCTCTATCCTCAATCACATTTGAATACACATTGTCACCTTTTTAAATGGCAAAAGTCCCTTTGAGCTTGTATCGGTTGCCTTGTTTATTAATGGGGTTCACAGTACCCATAGACAGAGAGCTAGGTCAGGCAGCCACAGGCTTTCCAGCGAGGCGTGAGTTCCCATCCCGTTTCTTCGGCTCCAGCCTGCTGGTCTCTATAAATGAGGGCAGCATTCTGAGGATGACTGCTGAAGCCTGGGAGATGGTGGGTGTTCAGTACACAGCATCTTCCTTTATTGCTTGTTATTGCTGTTATTTCACCTAAAGACAAGGAGCTTGACCTGATTATGCTTTAAGCCCCTTTTCAGTTCTGATATGGTTTCTCAATGATTTAATTAGATGTGAGAATGATAAGTTGTTTGACTATACATTTCAGACCAGAAGATATCTTCCAAATAATCTTATCTGTGTCCTTTTTAAAATATTTTGTGTACGAACCATCCCAAAGCCTAAGGACTTAAAATGATTCCTAGTCATTTATTATTCTAAGGGGCAGTCCTTTGTTCTGGGCTCAGCTAGGTGCTTCTCCTGGTCTGGCCTGGGATCACTCATTTGGCTTCATTCATCTGGCAGCTAGATGGTGTTGCTGACTAAAAAATTAGTCACAAACTGAAAGTAGAGAGTTATTTTATATGGGGGAATTGTTAAGGACTCTGTGCTCTGGAGGAAGCATCTCAGTAAACCCTGAGGATACTGTTCCTAGTAGTCAGGTGAGGGAGCAGGCTTAGTTTGTAACAAAGGAGGCAGGCAGTCTGAACATCAAAGACTATTGTTAAGTAAGGAAAACCAGGTATTTAGCATCCTATCTTCTCTGTGTGGGAAGATGCAAGCCTCTGAGCTCGCTGAATTCATTCCTTTTGTATGTACTGCAGCTCTCTGGGGCCAAATCCTGTTTCTTGATTGTTTGCATCCTTAATTCCTTGTTCACCATAATAAGTGGCAAATGTGGTGAATGACTGCTTCTTGCATTCCCCCAATTCCTCAGTAATCACCGTGGGAGATGACAGCATCTGCTGTGTTCCCTTTTGGGAGCCCTCACTCACATTTGGAGGGCCAGAATCACTGATGGCTGTGACATTTCTTGCCCACCAGTATAGCAGGAAGTATTTCATTTCAGTGTTCAGATGGTCTAAGAAAGTTTTGCTCACATCTCTGGCAACTGGTGAGCACTCTGCTAGGCCCTTCTCTACACATGAATGCACCCTCCAGGAGAGGTTAGCCTGGGCCTTCTTCAGACCAGAGAATCAAGATTCCTAGAGGGAGAAGGCAGAAGCTGCAAGTCTTCTTGAGGCCTAGACCCAAAAGTCTCAAATTTCGTTTTACCGCATTCAGCTGGTCTAAGCAAGCATAAGGCTAGTCCAGATTCATGAGGGCAGAGGAGGGACAAAATCACTCCACAAAGGAGTATGCCCTTAGCCATGAAAGGAACTGTGCAGGCCTGCTTTGTAAACAACCTACAGTGTCATTGAATCTTCTTTCACAGGCGAGAAAAACAAAGCCAAGGAAGTTGAATAATTGGCCAAGATCACCCATTTGGCTAGAACCTAACCCTCATTCCGTGCTCTTTCTACTATCTGAGGGCAGCGCAAGAACAGGCCGGGGTTTGGTTCTCAGGGAGCAGACAAGTGGGGCCAAAGACCAGAAGATGAAGAACACATTCTCAATAGTTAGTACAAAGTTAGTCATGAAAATAGAGATGAGGACAGAGATCTGCTCAGATAAACGTAGGCAAAGGACAGTAAGTGGCAACGGTCAGCAGGGGCACAGCTGGGGAGTACACGGAAGAGGAGAGGGGAGATGGGTTTATTACTCAAAGATGAAAAAGGGAAAGAAATTTAACATAGAAGGAGGAACCTCAGAGGACAGACTCATTGCAGGCTCTAGAACGGAATTGAAGGCAGCACATGACAGACTGATTGTTATGAATGAAGGAAGAGCATTTTGACTTGGAACAGAAGGCTGGGACTGCAAGAAAAGACCTGATTTCGTTTAGTCAAGTTAATCAGCCTGGGGGTAGACAAATTACATGTGTAGACAGCAGTCCCTTGTGATATGCTGAGTCAAACTGGGCTAATGAAGCAAAAAAGCTATATACTGGTGAATTGTCTATATGCATGTCCTTTGTAACCTTGAGGTTATTTTCTTGGGCATAAGGTGAACTGTGTGCTTGAAATGACTGACTGAATATATAACAAACCAAAATAGATGAGGAAGAGTCCTGTGCAGGCTGGCCATGAAATTGGTTGAATTCCACTTGCAAGCAAATATTATCTCTTAGACTGAGGCCAGTGGAAACTTAAATAGTGTCTTTTTAAGTTTCACGTCAAGGTACCCCTACTTTATGTTCAGATTTTTTTTTTTTTTCGCTAGTGTTGAGCTAATTTGATACTTTATTTTTTAAATAAATGAATGAGTTTATAATTGGTGTGCTCTTTTTAATATAAGAAGCTCAGTCAACCTCTGTAAGTATACAGATTGTATTTATTTTATACAGCATAGGGCTTGTGGGTATATAACATTAAGGAGTTAAATTACTGATACCTTGGAGAAGGAAATGGCAACCCACTCCAGTGTTCTTGCCTGGAGAATTCCAAGGACGGGGGAGCCTGGTGGGCTGCCGTCTATGGGGTCGCACAGAGTCGGACACGACTGAAGCGACTTAGCAGCAGCAGCAGCAGCAGCAGCAAACTGTTTAGACTTTTACATCATTCATAGTTTCCCTTACTGGTTTATCTTTACTTCAAGGGCCAGAGCTATTTATGTTTACTTATTTAGTAGTATGTGAACATAATGCCATTGTTGTTCAGTCACCCAGTCATGTCTGACTTTTTGCAACCCCGTGGACTACAGCACACTAGGCCTCCCTCTCTCTCTCATCTCCTGGAGTTTGCCCAAGTTCATGTCCATTACATCAGTGATGCCATCCAGCCATCTCATTTCTGATGCCCTCTTCTTCTGGTTTCAATGTTTCCCAGCATCAGGGGCTTTTCCAATGAGTCGGCTGTTTGCCTCATCAGGTGACAAAATACTGGAGCGTCAGCTTGAGCATCAGTTCTTCCAATGAGTATTCAGGGTTGATTTCCTTTAAGACTGACTGGTTTAATCTCCTCACTGTCCAAGGGACTCTGAGGAGTCTTCTCCAGCACCACAGTTCAAAGGCATCAATTCTTTGGCACGCTACCTTCTTTTTGGTCCAGCTCTCACAACTGTATGTGACCACTGGGAAGACCATAGCCTTGACTATATGGACCTTTGTCAGCAGAGTGCTTTTCAATACACTGTCTAGGTTTGTCATAGCTTTCTTGCCAAGAAGCAATCATCTTCTGATTTCATGGCTGTAGTCACCATCTGCAATGATTTTAAAGCCCAAGAAAACAAAATCTGTCGCTGCTTCCACCCTTTGAAGTAATGACCAGATGTCATGATCTTAGTTTTTTTAATATTTAGTTTAAGCTGGCTTTTTCACTCTCCTCCTTCACCCTCATCAAGAGTTCTTTAGTTCCTCTTCACTTTCTGTCATTAGAGTGGTATCATCTGCATATCTGAGGTTGTTGATGTTTCTTCCACCTATCTTGATTCTAGCTTGTAACTCATCCAGTCCAGTATTTCTCATAATGTGCTCAGGGTATAAGTTAAAGAAACTGGGTAACAACAGACAGCCCTGTCATACTCCTTTCTCAATCCTGACCCAATCATTTGTTCCATACAGGGTTCTGTTACTTCTTGACTCCCATACAGGTTTCTCAGGAGACAGGTAAGATGGTCTGGAAGCTTATGGTTCAAGTAATGCTGAAGGCTAGCATGCAAGATTTTAAGCATGATCTTACTAGCGTGGGAGATGAGTGCAATTGTCCGATATTTTGAACATTCTTTAATATTGCCTTTCTTGGGAACTGGAATGAGGATTGACCTTTTCCAGACCTGTGGCCAGTGCTGGGTCTTCCAGATTTGCAGACATATTGAGTGCAACACTTTGATAGCATCATTTTAAAGGTTATGAATAGCTTTAATGGAATCCCATCACATCCACTAGCTTTATTGACAGCAGTACTTCCTAAGGCCCACCTGAATTCACACTCCAGAATGTCTGGCTCTGGGTGATGACCACGCCATTGTGGTTATCCAGGTCATTAAGATCTTTTTTGTACAGTTCTTCTGCATATTCTTTCCATTTCTTCTTGATTTTTTTCTGCTTCTACTAAGTCTCCACCATTTCTGTCCTTTATTGTGCCCATCTTTGGGCAAAATGTCCCCTCAGTATTTCCAATTTTCCTGAAGAGATCCCTAGTCTTTCCCCTTCTGTTGTTTTCCTCTGTTTTTAAGCACTGTTCATTGAAGAAGGCCTTCTTGTCTCTCTTCACTGTTCTTTGGAACTCTGCATTTAGTTGGGTGTAGTTGGTTTTAGAAAAGGCAGAGGAACAAGAGATAAAATTGCCAACATCCACTGGATCATTGAAAAAGCAAGAGAGTTCCAGAAAAACATCTATTTCTGCTTTATTGACTATGCCAAAGCCTTTGACTGTGTGGATCACAATAAACTGTGAAAAATTCTGAAAGAGATGTGAATACCAGACCACCGGACCTGCCTCCTGAGAAATCTGTATGCAGGTTTCAGGAAGCAACAGTTAGAACTGGACATGGAACAACAGACTGGTTCCAAATAGGAAAAGGAGTATGTCAAGGCTGTATATTGTCCCCCTACTTATTTAACTTATATGCAGAGTACATCATGAGGAATGCTGGGCTGGAAGAAGCACAAGCTGGAATCAAGATTGCCGGGAGAAATATCAATAACCTCAGATATGCAGATGATACCACCCTTATGGCAGAAAGTGAAGAAGAACTAAAGGGCCTCTTGATGAAAGTGAAAGAGGAGAGTGAAAAAGTTGGCTTAAAACTTAACATTCAGAAAACTAAGATCAGGGCATCTGGTCCCATCACTAATGGCAAATAGATGGGGAAACAGTGGAAACAGTGCAGACTTTATTCTATGGGGCTCCAAAATCACTGCAGATGGTGACTGCAGCCATGAAATTAAAAGATGCTTGCTCCTTGGAAGGAAAGTTATGACCAACCTAGACAGCATATTAAAGAGCAGAGGCATTACTTTGCCAACAAAGTTCTATCTATTCAAGGCTATGGCCTTTCCAGTAGTCATGTATGGATGTGAGAGTTGGACTATAAAGAAAGCTGAGCACCTGAAGAATTGATGCTTTTGAACTGCGGTGTTGGAGAAGGCTCTTGAGAGTCCCTTGATCTACACAGAGATCCAACCAGTCCATCCTGAAGGAGATCAGTCCTGAGTGTTCATTGGAAGGACTGATGTTGAAGCTGAAACCCCAATACTTTGGCCACTTGGTGCGACAAGCTGACTCATTAGAAAAGACCCTGATGCTGGGAAAGATTGAGGGCGGGAGAAGAAGGGGACAACAGAGAATGAGATGGCTGAATGCGTCACCGACTCAGTGGACATGACTTTGGGTAAACTCCGGGAGTTGGTGATAGACAGGGAGGCCTGGCGTGCTGTGGTCCATGGAGTCTCAAAGAGTCGGACACGACTGAGCGACTGAACTGAACTGAATTGAACCTTTCCCTTTCTTCCTTGCTTTTCACTTCTCATCTTTCTTCAACTATTTGTCAAACCTCCTCAGATAACCACTTTGCCTTCTTGCTCTTCTTTTTCTTTGGGATGGTTTTGTTCACTGCCTCCTGTACAATATTACAGACCTCTGTCCAAAGATCTTCAGGCACACTGTTTTCTAGATCTAATCCCTTGACTCTGTTCATCACCTCCACTGCATATTCATAAGGGATTTGATTTAAGTCATACCTGGCTGGTCTAGTGGTTTCCCCCGCTTTCTTTAGATTAAGCCTGAATTTGGCCTTGAGAAGATGATGATCTGAACCATAGTCAGCTCCAGATCCTGTTTTTGCTCTCTGGATACAGCTTCTCCAAGTACAAAGAATGCAATCGGTTTGATTTTGGTATTGACCATTTGGTGATGTCCATGTGTAAAGTTGTCTTTTGTGTTGTTGAAAAAGGGTCTTTGTTATGACCAGTGCATTCTCTTGGCAGAATTCAGTTAATTAAGAATTAATTAATTCAGAATAAAATTACTATCTTACCCTTGAATTTTCTCACTTTTGGTTGTACATGTTTACCCACTTTCCTGACAACCTTGGAATGCTTCTGATTTAAAAGCCACTGAATTTCTTCAAAATCTTGCCATCTTATTTATCTACATGTAACCACTATTCACATTTCATTTCTTATTCTTTTAGAGACAAATATTAGCATAAATGTACAGATTAATTATGTTTTAACCTACTCTAAACCTTGAGGGAGAATGAGGTTTATATGGCTCAACATTCAAAATTTAATCAGAATTTTAAAAACCTGGGGGAAATAACTAGTTTATCACATTACAGTGAAAAACTCTGAGACATTGATTTAGAAATTGATGAAATGTACAATTGCCAAAACACAAAATATAATTAGTAAACAGTCATATAGGAAGTATTCAAACTTCTTATCAAAGAAATGTAGCTTTTTTTATAGCATATTTTTTAAGATGAGAAAAAATTTCTTAAAAGAAAAAATAGTTGCCCACATTATAAACTTGGTACCTTGAAAGTATGAAATTCAGGAAGTAAAAATAATCAAAATAATAATATCTAGTCTTCCAAAGATGACCACTAGTAGTCTTACACATTGCTGGCATGAGTAATATTGCTGCAGCCATTTTGAAAAAATAAAAATAAAGAGTCATAAAAACACTTTGACTCTTTGATTAGATAATTCTACTTCAGCACCTGTCAGGGCACTGTGAAAATAGAAAATGTGCAGTGATGTTCATTAAGCAATATTTATAAGGAAAATAACAATGTTCTATACCAGAGGAACAGAAAATAAATCATGGAAATCATAGTAGTTTGAATATTATGCAAATATTTAACGATTGCTCCAAAAATAAGTTATGTTGAAGGTGTTTTATATATAATTTTTGAAGATTATATGTGTATTATCTGAAGAATGACTTCTTCTATGTACCTATGGAAATTAGAAATTGAGGAATCTTTCTTGACATGTCTGTGTCCCTAACCTTCCAAAGTCACTTAATCATTTGGTGGACAGTTTCACCCACTTAGTAGCTCAGAGTACTTTCTACTTTTATTCCACTTCACCACCACTATCCTTGTCCAAGTAAACAGGATCTCTCTCTCTCCTCATCCCTGTAAGTACCCTGACCACTCTCTCCTGTTCCCCACTGGAATCTTTTCTCCACCTGCTGCTAGAATGATCTTTTTTAAAAAAATTTTTTTACTGATGTGTAAGTGACATTATTTGTTAATGTAAAAAGCCTTTAAAATTATTTTACAGCATTAATTTCAGGTGTACAAAATAATGATTCAATATTTGTATAAATTGTGAAATGATCATCACAATAAATCTAGTTAACAACCATGACTACACATAGTTATAAGTTTTTGTTTTTTCTTTTGATGAGGACTTTTAAGATCTCTACTCTTAGCAACTTTGGAATATTCAGTACAGTATTAGTAACTATTGTCACCATACTGTACATTACATCCCCATGACATAATTATTTTATAACTGGAATTTTATACCTTTTGACTTCCTTCACCCATTTGTCCCACCCTGGCACCCTCCCCCTACCAGACAATCACCAATCTGTTCTCTGTATCTATCAACTTGGTTTTGTTGTTTAAATTTCACATACAAGTGAGGTCATATAGTATTTGTCTTTCTCTGACTTATTTTACTTAGCATAATGCCCTCAAGGTTCATCCGTGTCATAGTAAATGGCGAGATTTCATCAAGATTTCATTCTTTGTATGTCTGTGTGTATAAAGTCACATCTTTATCCATTCATTTATCGATGGACACTTAGATTGTTCCCTATCTTAGTTATTGAAAATAATGCTTGTGATGGGTCTGTTAAGATCTTCTATTTCTTCCTGGTTCAGTTTTAGAAAGTTATACTTTTCTAAGAACTTGTTCATTTCTTCCAAGTTGTCCATTTTATTGGCATAGAGTTGCTGGTAGTAGTCTCTTATGATCCTTTGTATTTCAGTGTTGTCTGTTGTGATCGCTCCATTTTCATTTCTAATTTTGTTAATTTGGTTCTTCTGCCTTTGTTTCTTAATGAGTCTTGCTAATGGTTTGTCAATTTTGTTTATTTTTTCTAAAAACCAGCTTTTAGCTTTGTTGATTTTTGCTATGGTCTCTTTAGTTTCTTTTGCGATCAAAACATGTATATTATCTAGGGTGAAACAGATCACCAGCCCAGGTTGGATGCATGAGACAAATGCTCGGGCCTGGTGCACTGGGAAGACCCAGAGGGAGCGGGTAGAGAGGGAGGTGGGAGGGGGGATCGGGATGGGGAATACGTGTAAATCCATGGCTAATTCAAGTCAATAATAACAAAAACCACTACAATATTGTAAAGTAATTAGCCTCCAACTAATAAAAAAAAAATGCTGCAATGAATACAGGAATGTACATATCTTTTCAAATTAGTGTCCTCACTTTCTTCAGATAAATACCCAGAAATGGAATTGCTGGATCACATGGTAGTTCTATTTTTAATTTTTTGAAGAACTTTTATATTGTCTCCTTAGTGGCTGCACCAACTGTGTTCCCACACATAGTGCATTGAGGGTTCCCTTTTCTCCACATCTTCACCAACATGTCATTTCTTATTTTGATAATAGCCATTTGGACAGGTAAGAAGTGGTTTTATTTGCATTTCCCTGGTAATTTGTGGTATTGAGTATCTCTTCATGTGCCTGTTGGCCATCTGTATGTCTTTTTTGGAAAAATGTCTATTCAGATCCTCTGCCTAAATCATATACTTTGCTTTTTTGCTATTGGGTTTTATGCGTGATTTGTATATTTTGATAATTAACCCCTATCAGATAGTATGATTTGCAAATATCCCACTCCCCCACCCCCATCCAGTAGGTTGCCTCTTCATTTTGTTGGATTCCTTTTTAGTCCAGGATTTTTTTTTTTTTTTTTGGCTGCACTGAGTCTTCACTGTGGTGTGTGGACTCTTCATTGTGCCACGTGAACTTTATCTAGTTGCAGTGCACAGACTTCTCTTGTTGCAGAGCGCGGACCACAGCACGCAGGCGCAGTGGTGCCGCCATGCGAGCCCTCTAGCTGCTGCTCACAGGCTTCATTGCTCCGTGGTGGGTGCGATCTTAGTCACCCAACCAGGACTGAACCTGTGTCCCCTGAACTGGAGGGCCAACTCCAAACCACCCGACCACCAGGTAAATCTTTTTTGAAGTACAAATCTGGGAACTCCCCTGGTGGCTCAGTGGTAAAGAATCTGCCTGCCAATGCAGAAGACACAGGTTCGATCCCTGACCCGGGAAGATCCTATGTGCCACAGAGCAAATAAGCCCGTGTGCCGCAACTACTGGGCCCATGTGCTGCATCTAGAGAATACCCCACTCTCCACTACTAGAGAAAAAAGCCTGTCCAGCAACAACGACCCAGCACAGCCAAAAATCAATCAATCAACCAATAAAGTAAAACTAAAGTACACATCTGATGTGTCCTGCTCCTGCCCTGTCACTGATGGTTTATCACTGCTCCAGGACTAGTGGTCAAACTGCTTAACCCAACTCTCAAGGTTGCATGATCTAGCAGCTACGTTTCTGCTCTCCCTTTAGTTAGTCTTATTTTCTACCTCCACATTCCAGCCAGGCCAGCTTGTTTCAGTTCCTTGCTTCTTTCCTTGGGGGCATTTACTCTACAGTTACTACTGTTTTGCCTGGAAAGCTCTCTCCCAGAACTGTCCACCCACTACCTTTTTGCTTCATCCTTCAGGCTATATGTCATCTTCTTAAGGAAATCTTTGCTTCTGCCTCACAAAACGAGGTCCCCTTGTTATATGCTTTCATAATACCTGCCTAATTTTTTATTGTTTGCCTCCACTCCTACCCCATAAGATTGTAAATTCCATGAGGGCAAGGACTTGACTTATTCATTGATCTTTGCCCAGAGTTCAGACGTGTGTTGGATGAAGAAATCATACTTACCACTGTTTGTTATCTTATGTTTGTATCATTATGGACTCATATCTGTCTCTCCCATTAGACAATAAGCTCTCTAGGATAGTAGCTATATCTGCTCTGCTCACCATTGTATCTCTGTATCTTCTCTCCAGGAGGCTTTCCACAAATGTATATTTAATACATTTTATTACAACCATATGAGAAATGCAGAAGAAAAAAATCACATCAAAAGGGCAATACTGATTGCATTGGGATTGTGAAAATATGATTGATTTTTCTCTATCTACAAGAAAAATTATAATGGAAAATGATAATATAAATTAAAATTCACAATTAAACAAGAAAAATATATTGTACTTATTGAATAAGCATAATCTTATAGAAGTTAAAAGTGGAATTGATACCTGTAATGATTCTATTCTAGGAAATCAGGTGTTTATTTTTCTTTCTCTTGTGTGTCCAAATAGGTGCATTATTTTTCACATAGCTATAAGTATAGATAAAATGTTGTACTTTATTTTTTCTGCTTCATGCTATGTCACATGCATTTTCGCAGAACACTACATTGCCCAAGTAATTTTTAGCAACTGCATAATGTTCAGTTAAATTAATGTACTTTGGGGAAGGGCTGTTTCTTTAAGATCCATTTCCTGGAGTAAAACTCACACTGAGTATTCACTTAGAGGTACAGATTTCTGACTTAACTGGCTAAATGTTAAAAAGAAACAGGCAGTGATGAATTTGAGTGCCAGTGTGGAATGAATGTTTGAGATGAAATGAAATGAAGTGTGACTATTTTAAAAGAGAGTCAGTGTTATATGGAGGCTTTAGAAAAAATAACAAAGTTATATTTATTGAGCTCAGTTCAGTTCAGTCACTAAGACATGTCCAGTTCTTTGTGATCCCATGGACAGCAGCATGCCAGGCTTCCCTGTCCTCCACCATCTCCTGGAGTTTGCTCAGATTCATGTCCATTGAGTCAGCAATGCAATCCAAAGTATTAGAGCTTCAGCTTCAGCATCAGTCCTTCCAATGAATATTCAGGACTGATTTCCTTTAGGATTAACTGGTTTGATCTCTTTGCAGTCCAAGGGACTCTCAAGAGTCTTCTCCAACACCATATTTCAAAAGCATCAATTCTTCAGTGCTCAACCTCCTTTATGGTCCAACTCTCACATCCATACATGACTACTGGAAAAAACAATAGCTTTGACTATACAGACCTTTGTTGGCAAAGTGATGTCTCTGCTTTTTAATATGTGGTCTAGGTTTGTCATAGCTTTCCTTACAAGGAGCAAGTGTCTTTTTAATTTCATGGCTGCAGTCACCATCTGCAGTGATTTGGGGGCCCAAGAAAATAAAGACTAGAAAGTTCCTAAGTCAGGTAGCTTGACTGTCCTCTGAAACGAGAAGGATGTGTTGAGAAGTGGGCAGGGGTGCTGCTGAATGTCTGATCACTTGGGAGGGCTTTGAGAAACTAAAGGTCATGTATAAACACGGAATATTAGGGAATTCCCTGGAAGTCCAGTGGTTAGGCAGCACTTTCACTTCCCTGGATCCAGGGTTCAGTCCCTGGTTGGGAAACTAAGATCCTGCAAGTGGTGTGGCATGGCCAAAAAAAAAAGAAAAAGTGAGACATTAATAGATAAGGTATTGATAAGTTGACAGCAGTCAGTACTGGTTAGAAGCAGGTACTTGTGGTCTCTTAGTCTGTAAGAGTAGTAGCAATAGAGACAGGAGTGACTACATGTCGGAGGGGTGGCAGTGGCAAAATGGAAGGGACTAATGCAAACTATGTGGACTCTGTGTGATGATTGCTGCTTAATGCTTTTCAAAATGCAAGTCTGGGCAGGATGGCCTCTTGATTATTTTATAAGATGACAGTATCATAGCCCTAAGCAGGAACCTGACTTGCAACCCTTACAGTTCATTGCCTTTAACCCCAAATTAGCCATTCTGCAGCTGTCTTGCACACTGCTTTCTTAGGAGTACAAAGCCTCTAACATTTGTGCTTCACAGAGGACTCTGGATAAAGGGCAACTGTGGAGTCATAAGAAATTCTTTCCAAAATAGCAGAATTTCCCAAGCGTGGAGCCCAACAAGAAGCCTGGCTTTTTCATCAGACGTTTGCCAACCTGACCCTTTGATGAAATTTGTCATTAGGTTCTTCTGACTCCCCTTCCTGCTTTATTTACCTCTGTCCAGGGCAGTCTCCCTCTGGATTAAACACCTCTTATTTCCAAACAGTTCTAGGGTCCTCCTCAAATGGAGCAAATGATCTGCTTTGTTTTTTCAAGTCTCAACTGATGATTTAACTAAGAACTTAGAGCAGCATTTTCATTTGAAAGAAGACTAAGTTGATAAGGACAGGGGAGAAGGAAAAAGAAATAATAGCAGAGTTTCAGTTCTGACATTCTGGAAGTATGGGTCAGACACATTTGTGCTTTGGATGACTTTTCCTCTTAAGCTCAAAGCACACTTTCCCTTACTACTGAGCATTAGTCATGTCCTCATCACAGGCTTTTGTGATTTTGTGTTTAAAGAATTCCATTATCTAAGACCATTACATTTAACAATTTCTTTTCTGCATGTAAGCTTTTCTTCTTGACCACTGGATGGGCAAATAAGGACCCAAATGGCAACCCACTCTAGTAATCTTGCCTGGAAAATTCCAGGGATAGAGGAGCCTGGTGGGCTCTAGTCCATGGGGCTGCAAAGAGTTGGGCATGACTAAGCGACCAAGAACTGCTGCTTACATCTGTTATAGAACCTGTTGCATAAACATTGCTCAATAAACATCTGATTGTTAACAAATAAATGAATGAGTAAACAGAACTAGATTATTCTAGTTTCTCCATGTCATTAAAATACCTATCAATCAGTTGTGTTGTTAGGTCCGGTTTGCACAAGGCTCAACCCACAATGTCCTCAGCAACTTGATTATTTCAACTACTAGGAAAAACTTTTAGACTGTCATCATGTTTAGATAATTACAGTCAAAATATATACATGGTAGGGTAGTGAAACGGAAACTCCACCTAGAGACAATGTTCCCCTGGACTTAAAGGTTTGCACCTTCTCCACCAGGTAAAGTTTGACCCATCACATGAGTTTGCACTTCATGTGAAGAAATTTAAAGCGTGTGTATTTTTGTTTTATTTCAGCAAACTCCAGAAGACAAAGAGGGATATCAGATGGCTTCAAGGAGTGACTGGTGAATGGTTTGAAGAAATTCAAAGGAAAAAGTTTTGTAATGAAACAGATGTTAGCCAAATGTTAAAACAACCGCTTACACAGAGGCTGAGAAAGGGGATGGCAGAAAATGGTGAGACCTTATGTCTCTTCATTGTAGATAATGGTTCAGTGGGATCTCCAATTTAACCAATCTGTGTTTAGGACTATTTTTAAATCATAAGGGACAAAAGTTCACAATAAAAAGAGTGAACTGACAATGTACTGTAATGTCTTGGGAAGGGGTGGTGTTTTTATAATCATGCAAGACAGCACAGTGGCTAAGGCCACAGGCATCAATATCAAAAAGGGCTGGATTCAAATATCCACTCTCTCTCTCTACTCCATGTGACTCTCTGTAAGCCTCAATTTTCACATCTTTAAATGGGTATGATCATATGGTGGTTGTTGAAAATTAAATAAAATAACATGTATAAAATACTGAGTCCTAACACAGTGAGCATTTAAATAAATGGGACGATGGTGCAGAAGGAGAGGGAGACAAAGGAGGGGAGGGAAAGGAGAAGAGAGAATGAGAACAGGTGGTAGAGAAGCTGCCACCCTTTTGGTACTTTGGTAACTTAAACTCCATAAGTGAGCGCAAACAAATGTCTTCTGTAGACATTCTAACTTTGTAACTACCAGCATGTCAGCATGTCTAAAGTATTACAGTATGATGGACTTGATATATGTAGCTCTGGAGAAAAGGAAAGATACATCCATCTGAATGAGGAGTGCCAAAGAATAGCAAGCAGAGATAATAAAGCCTTCCTAAGTTATCAATGAAAAGAAATAGAGGAAAACAATACAATGAGGAAGACTAGAGATCTCTCCAAAAAAATGAGAGATACCAAGGGAAGATTTAATGCAAAGGTGGGCACAGTAGGACTTCCCTGGTGGTCCAGTGTTTTAAAAATCCGCCTGTCAGTGCGGGGAACTCAGGCTCCATCCCTGGTCTGGGAAGACTCCGTATGCAGTCAGGCATCTAAAGCCCGTGGACCACAACTGCTGAGCCCACGTGCTGCAACTACTGAAGGCTGATCGCCGTAGGACCCGTACTCGGCAAGAGAAGCCACCACAGTGGGAAACTCTGCATCACAGCAAGAGAGCAGACCCCACTCACCGCAACTAGAGAAAAGTCCAAGCACCACAAAGACCCAGCACAGCCAGAAATAAACAAACACTTAAAAAAAAAAGATGGGCACAATAATGGACAGAAACAGGATGGACCTAACAGAAGCAGATGATATTCAGAAGAGGTGGCAGGAATACACAGAAGAACTGTACAAAAAAAGATCTTCGTAACCCAGATAACCACGATCGTGTGATCACTCACCTAGAGTCAGACATCCTGGAATGTGAAGTCAAGTGGACCTTAGGAATCATCACTATGAACAATGCTGGTGGAGGTGATGGAATTCCAGCTGAACTATTTCAAATCCTAAAAGATGGTGCTATTAAAGTGCTGCACTCAATATGCCAGCAAGTTTGAAAAACTCAACAGTGGCCACAGGGCTGGAAAAGGTCAGTTTTCATTCCAATTACAAAGAAAGGCAATGCCAAAGAATGTTCAAACCACCACACAATTGCATTCATTTCACACGCTAGCAAAGTAATGCTGAAAATTCTCCAAACTAGGCTTCAACAGTACATGAACCAACAACTTCCAGATGTTCAAGCTGGATTTAGAAAAGGTAGAGGAACCAGAGATCAAATTGCCACCATCCACTGGATCATTGAAAAAGCAAGAGAATTCCAGAAAAACATCTGCTTCATTGACTATGCTAAAGCCTTTGATTATGTAGATCACAACCAACTGTGGAAAATTCTGAAACAGATGAGAATACCGGACCACCTTACCTGCCTCCTGAGAAACCTGTATGTAGGTTAAGAAGCAACCGTTAGAACCAGACATGGAACAATGCACTGGTTACAAATTGGGAAAGGAGTACATCAAGGCTGTATATTGTCACCCTGCTGATTTAACTTATATGCAAAGTATATCAAGTGAAATGCTGGGCTGGATGAATCACAAGCTAGAATCAAGATTTGTAGGAGAAATATCAATAATCTCAGATATGCAGATGACACCACCCATATGGCAGAAAGCAAAGATATGCAGATGACACCACCCATATGATGAAAGTCAAAGAGGAGAGTGAAAAAGCTGGCTTAAAACTCAACATTCAAAAAACAAAGATCATGACTTTCGGTCTCATCACTTCATGGCAAATAGGTGGGGAAACAGTGACAGACTTTATTTTCTTGGGCTCCAAAATCACTGCAGATGGTGACTGCAGCCATGAAATTAAAAGATGCTTGCTCCTTGGAAGAAAAGCTATGACCAACCTAGATAGCATATTAAAAAGCAGAGACATTACTTTGTTGACAAAGGTCTATCTAGTCAAAGCTACGGTTTTTCCAGTGGTCATGTATGGATGTGAGAGTTGGACCATAAAGAAAGCTGAGCACCAAAGAATTGATGCTTTTGAACTGTGGTGTTGGAGGAGACTCTTGAGACTCTTGAGTCTCCTTGGACTGCAAGGAGATCAAACCCGTCCATCCTGAAAGAAATCAGTCCTGAAGAGTCATTGGACGGACTAATGCTGAAGCTTCAGGTCCAATAATTTGGCCACCTGATGTGAAGAACTGACATGTTAGAAAACCCCCTGATGCTGAAAGAGGTTGAAGGCAGCAGGAGAAGGGGACGACAGAGGATGAAATAGTTGGATGGCATCACCGACTTGATGGATATGAGTCTAAGCAAGCTCCAGGAATTGGTGATGGACAGGGAAACCTGGCGTGCTGCAGTCCGTGGGATCGCAGAGTTGGACACAAATGAGCGGCTGAACTGACGGAACTGATATCTTGCCTTAGAATTTTTCATATTCATAAATAATACTATGTTTTATCTGTACATATATTATACATATATGTTACATGCTTACCCACATATAAAGCATATATGTAGCAAATATATATAAACAGAGAGATTTTTGATGGGAATAAGAAATACTTTGAAGGATTTAATATGCTTTCCTTTACTTTCTTTGATATGAAAATTATGTAGTCTCTCACGATGGTTTTAAAGCACCAAAATAAAGATTTCTAAAGGACATGGTAGTTAAGAGTGGCATGAGAATTAAATGAGGTCCCTAACAAAGCTTTGGTTTTGGTTTGCCATGGGGAAGATATATTGAGAAAACCTTGAAGCTGGAATGGGGGAGGGACATTCTATAGAACTGCAGTTCACAATACATGTTGAAAGACTCCCTACTTTTTGCGAGGTTTTTTCCCCAATGAGCAGAATTGTCCATGGCACAGGAGTGTCCCTGGTTCCTGAGGTTCATATAGGGATGAATCCTCCCCTCTCCCCACCCCTGACCCAGTTCATATAGGGATGCCTGCATTTCTAGACCACGTGGAGGGTAAAGAGAGATTAGTTCTCCAATGTATTTACCTGGAAATACTTTAGTTATGCAGAATTTTTATAATTTTCATTTAGATCCTGTGGAATTACAAACATCAAGATCTAAAAATATACTCAATCAAAGAAACCCAACATCCATTCCATCTCGGCTGAGCTTCAGATCATCATTTGCTTCCTTGTTCTCATTCAGAAAATCCAGAAAGGAGACTTCAAAGCTTCAGTCGCTGGGACAGAAAGGGTGAGTAAACTCAGATCATGTGACAACTCATTAGTTACCAGTTCCCAGGGGCCAGCAGCCTGTTTTGTGTTCAGAATGTTTAATGTTTGTTCTTAGCATTTCATTCCAGATAGTAACAAAGGAACCGGGGCTGAGCTCTGTAAGGGACAAAGTCCTTACGAAACTCTGAAACTGGGCTTATCTGAAATCCAACTTCTAACCAATGGCACAAGTCCCAGGAGGTGGATGTGGGGAATAATGGGTTAAATGTTGAGAAATAATTATTAACAGTTTCTCCACCGCTCCAAGAGCCTGGAATTTAAGGCTAAGTGAAGAAAGGGAAGCTTTGAGAGCAATGAAGGTATTGTTCCAGTTGATTCCCAGTTGAAAACTGTGTAAATCAGTTCGTCTTGACTCATCACGCTGTTGGATTGTTTTGTGAAAAACAGGCAAGTCTTTGCTTACGTGCAATTGAGCTGACTGCTAAATATTTCCAGCATATCTTCCTGGTTGAAAAGCTTCCCACCCTCTTAAGGTGTTGGCTTGGCACGTGATATGTTCCTTGTGTGCCACTAAGCGTGCACTGCAGTGCTAACTAAAAGGTGTTTGAGGTCACTCTTGCTGAAAAACAGTAGGCAGCAAGCAGCTGGTGAGGTATGTGATGAGCCTCTGAGACTCACTGAGCTCTGTCCTCCCCTCTTAGGGGAATGGAAGGTTTTTACTTCCAGCTGTCAGCCAAGGCTGTTTTTGTCCTTGACGAAATAATGAAGAGCTGGACAAAATGTAGGTTTATGTGATTGTTTCTACAAGAGTTGCTTACAAGGAAATACTCTTCAAACCGGTGAGTTGCTTTTCTTTGTAAAAAATGTTTAAAACACTAGTAATTCTCTCATTTGACAATTTAAAATTGAGGAGTATTTCCTTTGTAAGAATTATTTCTTTTAGAGAGAAAAGAAATATTCTTAATATGAGGGGTGGCTGGGGTGTATGATGTAATTTGTGTTTCAGGTAATTTTCTTTAAGGCAGAGTTTTATTGTAGCTGAACAATCTAACATTAGTAAACTAGGAAAAGTTGAGGTAACTGACAAGTTAATTTCAGGCTCATATTGTAAGTTGCTGCAAAAGTGGATCAAAGAAGGTAAAAAAAACAATAGTCTTCATTCTGAGTATCATGGATTTTTGTTATAGACCAAATTTTTTTCTGTTTAGCAACTGTTCTTCTTAAATACCAAAATGACTTGTAGCTCTCCTTTATCCAGACAAACACAACATATAAAAGTGAAACAAATTTTATCCTTTAAGCATATGTTTATGTTTCACAGTTTTCAGATTTGCCATCTTTAAATACATTTTAATTTCAAACTGTAATTGTGCTGGTTTAAAATGTAACGAATGCACTGTTTTTTGCTCCTAGTAGGTTTCAGAAGGTAAAGCATAAAATTATACCCTTTTTATTTTTAAATATGAGTGTGACCTAAATATTTGGACCTAAATCCTGAATTTGAATGTGTGTAGTGGGGGAGAGGTTGTTTTTAAGGGTGTGTAGCCCTATGGTAGGACAATAAATGGTGTGTCATACATTCTGAGGGGCTCTTTATTAAGTGGAGCTTTTTTTCGTTCAGCAGTTCAGATTTTTCTCAAAATACAGAAGCAAGCTTCAGAATCAGACAGGAGCTGCTCCTTGCCTATAAGCACAGTGGGAGGAACTGACGAAGGCCCTGGGGGAAGCACAGTCATTCTGTGCTGGGAAACAGTCAGGTTTCTACTTGCTGAAGCCATCAAAGCTTGACATTGTCACACTCGGTCCTCTGGAGAGCAAGTTAGCAAAGCAGTTTTAGAGGATCTTCTGCAAATCACAGAAAGAAAGCCGACCCCCAGAAAGCTGTGGGAACATAGTGACTTCATTAATTAGCAAAAAGGCAAAAACTTTTGCCATTTCTGATTCAAATATGACTACTGAAGTTTCTCCTCCCAAATTTATGTACTTCCTAACTATCCCATTATTATTTTAATCCTATTTGTAAACAATTGAACTGTTTGTACTCGCTGTGACTCTGCCACAACTCCAGGAACAAAGAAATAATTCCCACTAGTGCTTTAATCATTTATTGCTAGCCAGTAAATTCAAGAGAAGTATACGTATACAGTTGTAGCTTGGTATCTGCGGGGGATTGGTTCTGAGACCTCCTGCAGATACCAAACCCCACAGATGCTCGAGTTTCTTATTAAAAATGTACAGATAGCACTCTCTATCCACAGATTCAGCCAATGGGGGCTCCATCCATGGCTAGTTGAGTCTGCAGAACCCACGGATACCGAGGGCTGACAGGATTGCATATCTTTCTCTTAACATTTCCCTGTAAGTTATGTTTTCTTGCGTCTTGTTTGGGGGCGTTTATTATCTGAGACATATGGTACTCAGCCCCCACCACAGAATTTCAGTAACTCCGTTGCCTCACAAATGCCTTCCACGTAGTTCAGGAAGTACCTAACAGTGTATGTCATGAACTTATAAATGCACCTTCCCTGGTGGCCCAGGAGTATCTCCAGTTATTTTTTCTTGTTTCAGATCCCCCATTATCCCACTGATCACTCCCCTCCGTGATAGGTGGGGTGCCACCCCCTGTTCTATGAGTCAACACACTCCACCATGAAGTCATCCTGCAAGGGGGCCCCTTATCTTTGTGCCTACAGATTCTCGAAGCTGTGAAGCCACGTGCCCCCAGTTCATTATGGTGATTTTAGGGCAGTGCATTGTTTTCCCCTCTGCTCTTCCCTTTGTGGTAGTCCCAAGGACTAGAGCAAAGAGGAAGTACAAGAAAAATAGCTCATAAGGCTCATGAGCAACATGTGCAATCAAATTCAGGTTGCCCTCTCTCCTTTGAGGACCTTCCCAGTGTGGAGCATACAGTGAGTACTCAGCACCACGCTGCGATTAGAGAGTGACAGCTGCTCTCCTGGGGTAAGGGTGTGTGTGCTGACTACCCTGTCCCTTTAGGATGATTTTTTTTACCTGAGGATGCAAAGTGTTTTGGTGGATCCATCCAGGCCCCCTAGCTGCTCTTCAGACATGCCCAAATTTATCTGATCTATCACAAGACGTACACAGCAGTCCAGCAGTCTAGCTGCAACCTCTGCTTACATAAGCAAAAAGTTCAAATGCAATTTTGGAAAGTTTAAAGAGCAGGTAACTTTTTCTCCCTGAATTCTGTTTTCTGTCTCTCTTTCTCTTTTCCTCCTTCTTTCTTTCCAAATGTCGTACTATACCATCTTCCTTCTTCCTGCCAAGTACCTAGGTTTGAGTTGGAGGACACAGGAATGTAAGACACCTAGATCAAAGGAGAAATCAGAGTAAGTAAAATCCTTCTTTGGAAATGTTCCTTCAGTGATCCCAGGTGTGGCACCTACTGTGGTGACAGGAGGGAGAAGCAAGACAAAGGGAGTGGTTCCCAGTTGATCTGGTTGATCATTATTAGAATTTCATCACCACTTAAAACTCATGGCAGATTACCAGGCCCTAGCCTCATGATTCTGATTCAGGTCTGAAGTGGGGCCCTTGATTTTTATTTCTCTAGGATATTCAGATGTTTATCCAGGTTTGGGAGCTATAGCAGCAGAGCTTCCTGCCCCCCACTACAGGAAGGGCCGTCAGAATTCCTGGCATGTGATAGTTTCTCTTATTTATCAAAGTTCTACTCTGTTGATTAGATACCGTGTTTAGTTCTGGAGATAAAATCCTGAAGACAAGACAAAGCCCTCAGCTGGAGGGCTTTAAAATCTAGCAGGGAACACCAGATGACTGCATACAGTTGGGCAGGACTCTAGGAAGTGACAATCACATCACAGTCGTCATGGATTCATATATTCATTGTGGTGATTTTCGGGCAAATGACAGTAAGGATCTTGAGGAAAAGATTCCTTCTGTCCTAACTGCAACCTGAGTGACATCAGTGAATACACTGATGATTATGGTGTAATATGGTGAGTGCTGTGGTGGATGCATGGTATTCATGCCATGAGATTATTATAGGAGAAGCACTTAACTCAGACTGGAGAATCAGAAGCATTCCTGGAAAAAGAGAGCCAGTGTCTGAAGGACATATAGGACTGAGCTAGGTGATTTAGAATTGGGAGGTTGTGCCAGGCAGAAAGAAATGACACAACAAAGATTCAGAAACAGGAAAAAAGCAAGAATCCATCTTGGTCACTGAGACTCAGTGACCCAGTATGAGGTGAGACTGATAAGAGATGGGGTGGGAGTATTTGGCGGAGCCCAGAATGTGGAAACCTTGTATCTGCTAAGGAGCTTGGTCTTGATCCTATAGACAGCAGGGAGGCATTCACCCCTTTCTAGGAATACCATTCTTTTCCTTATTATATATACTGTATATGTATATAAAGTTCCTTATTTTATATATATATATATATATGTATTTTATACATGTAACAGATAAAATCACCCCTCTCACCCACTGACCTGAACAAGCACTAATATTTTGGTGTATTTCATGCATGTGTGCATGTGCATATTGTATATATGCTTTTCATTAAACAGAAAAGTGACATAATGAGATACTCACTTTAGCTCAATGGTTTGCAATCAGGGCAGTTTTACACCCCAAAAGGGATCTGACAATGTCTGAAGACATTTCTGGTTTTCACAGCTGAAGGGTGGGTGCTATTGGAGTCTAGTGGGTAGGGGTCAGAGATGTTGCTAAATGTCATATAATGCGTGTGATAAACCTCCACGCTGAAGAAGTGCCAGTAGTACCAAGGCTGAGAAACTGCTCTGTCTATAGCTGGCAACGTGGGAATATACGTGAGAGGTCTTTAACGTATGGCTCAGTAGGACTTATGAGCAAAGGCATCTGAGACAGCTCTCTATCTCAAAATCACCCAAATCCAGAGGACTTTAACCGGTATGGTTTTTGTGACTGCACTGTTGTTTTAGTCACTCTCCAAGTGGAAGCCCTTCACACAGGAAACATACACTAACTGGAATATGTTACAGTATTATAACATACATTTACGGCAGGCCTGGAAGTGACTGTGCAGACTTTGTGCCTCCAAGCCTCCCGAGTCCTACACCCTGCCTGCTACCTCGATCCACAGTGGCTCCTACGACCTTGCACACTGTCAGGGAGCGTGCATCCTTGCCCTCACAGCACACCCTCACTCTCAGTGACACTCTATCCCAGAGGTGCCACCTGCCATCCTTAGGAGTTCCCCTTCACTCCAAATCAGGCTCGGGCCCTGATTAGCTGATGGGAATGTTGAGCCGCGCGGGGACACCAAGTGACCTGCCTCTCCGCAGGACTTTGGGAAGCATCTTCACAGCCTGGCACGCTCTCTTGGCTGCAGGCAAATGGAATTACTTGTCAATTCCCGGCTTCCTTGCTGTCTTACATCTCCAGACTTGTGCTCCTGGTGTTCTTTGGCTCTCATATCTGTTCAACCAGCACCTTCTCTCCCTGTTGCTTTCCTGGTTCATCCCAGGAAGTGCTCACCAGCCCCTCTGCATTTTCATTTTACTTAAGCCCCTGTATTGTCCTTATAACATTGTGGCTTGCCTTTTGGCTCTTTATGTACCTAATCTTTCCTGTCATAAAGCCTCTCAGAGAACAGTCTCTATCTCAGTCAGATTTATTTCCTCCAAAGCACTCAAAATAGTGCTTAGCATGTAGAAGGCATGTAGGCTCAATAAAGATTATGAAAAGGAAGCATATGAATAAAAGCAATATTTTAACTTCTAAATTTTATTAGTATAGAGCTGGTATTTCAGAATAATATGAAAAAATCCATGTTAATTTTAATGTCTGTTTAACTTCTGAGCTAAACTATAAAATATATGTTGTTGTTGTTTGTTGTTGTTCATTCGCTAAGTAGTGTTCAACTCTTCGCGACCCCATGAACTGCAGCACGCCAGGATTCCCTGTCCTTCACTATCTCCCTGAGTTTGCTCAAACTCATGTCCATTGAGTTGGTGATGCCATCCAACCATCTCACCCTCTGCCACCCCTTTCTCCTTTTGCTTTCAATCTTTCCCAGCATCAGGGTCTTTTCCATTGTCAGCTCTTGGCATCAGGTGGCCAAGGTATTGGAACTTCAGCTTCAGAATCAGTACCTCCAATGAATATTCAGAGTTGATTTTCTTTAGGAACGACTGGTTTGATCTCCTTGCAGTCCAAGGGTCTCTCTAGAGTCTTCTCTAACATAATTCAAAAGCATCAGTTCTTCCATGCTCAGCCTTCTGTATGGTCCAACTCTAACTTTCTTACATAACTACTGGAAAAACCATAGCTTTGACTATATGGACCTTTGTTGGCAAAGTGGTATCTCTGCTTTTTAATACATTGTCTCAGTTTGTCATAGCTTTTCTTCTGAGGAGCAAGCATCTTTTAATTTCATGTTTAATACATGTTGTTATCTTTTAAATGTAAAATTGCTTGGCCTCCTAGGTTTTATGCTCAGCTTTCAAGAACCATGAAGCAGAGTAGGGGTTTGAATGAAGGAAAACTGCATCTTGACAGTTTTAACTGATCTGACCTAGAGTCTGAGTTTATTTAATTATTGATTGCCTCTTGCTCTGCTCTTAATGAAGGAGAGGACTTAACTTCATACAAGAGCTCTGAGTCATACAAGAGTTAGAGTCGATTAACTCTTACTCTGCAATTCAGGCAGCACACCCTTACATAGAATTATAGATTTAAAAAATCAAAATTTATCTCAATTATGGACCTAGGTTTTTAAAATTTTTCACCTCATACTGCATTTTAGAGAAGCCATATAAGTAGTAAAAGCATAATTGTTCTTCTCTAAGGTGATCTCATAATAAATAAGACATACTTACAAAAATAAGCATCTTGAAGTCATCTTTGTAAGGTTTGCTTTTTGAAAAAATCTGCGTATTAATTGTCTGGTTCTGACTTAGTATCTCTTTAAAATAAAAATATACAGAAGCAGAAAATCTGTTTCCCATTTGCAAGAATAGTCTATGTGCCATACTGATCAAGGAGAGTTCTAGATTCAGTCAGCCTGTGGCCAGCTCTGAGTTCAGCCACTAAGTACCTTAAACAGTGTCTTCTAATTTCTGCACCTCCATCATCTGATCTGTAAAATGAGAGCTGTCACAGTATCCAGAATGATGTATTTAAATGAGGTTACATGCCTATAGAGCATAGGAATAGTGCCTGATACACATTATTCAACAAATGTAACTAATTTCTGTTATTAAGTCTTCATGCTATGTTCAAGTAAAAAGCCACTATTATGTATTTTTTCTTGGCTACCTGAGTGACAAATATGTAAAACACTGACCCTAAGCAAGCATAGGAAAATATTTCTGAGAGATTTTTCAGCAGTGCACTGTGAAAGATCTCCCTACTGAGCATCAGAAATATATGGAGATTATATCTCAAGATATGGAGATATAATAGAAAATGTGCTATTGATTTTCCAAAAGTTAGGCATTTCTTCAAAGAAGTTATTTCAAATTCTTTCCACAGATGTGATGGCCACACACCTTCTGTGTCTGTGAGGGGAACCACTTTGGTAAGTAACCAAAGAACTAAAGATTATACTGAAGAATTCAGAATTAATGTAATTCCTGGTTGATTAACTATGTAAATAGAATTCTCCTTGGTGCAGTCTTAAATTTACCTGAGAAACTTAGATTTCTCCTGCAGAGCTCCAAGTTTCCCCATTGTGATTGGTTTCCAGTTGACTTTGGCTTTGGTACTCAAAGGCTCAAACAGCAGCCTCTGCCTGAGACCTCGCCACTATCTCTGATCTTTTACCACCTGTCTGTCAGTCCAATACAGCCCTAAAATGTTGGGCGAAGGTAGAGTTTATTTGGAAGTAGCAGAAGAATTGCGATTTGAAACGTTTAGACTGTAGCAAGCTGCAGGCGAATCTGCTGAGGGTCTGTTGTTCAGTTGCTCAGTTGTGTCCGACTCTGCAACCCCGTGGACTGCAGCACGCCAGGCTTCCCTGTCCTTCACCATCTCCCAGAGCTTGCTCAGACTCAATGTCCATTGGGTCAGTGATGCCGTCCAACCACCTCATCTTCTGTTGTCCCCTTCTCCTCCAGGGGCAGGCTGTATTTGGGCAGGAAATGTAAAAAGGGGAGAGTTCAGTTTGATTCTGTCAAAATCAAAAGCATGTGGAGACCAGCTTTGAAAATTTCCAAATAAACTTGCAAACCAAGGTGGGTCTGCATTAGACCTCTTCTGGGTAAGATCATCATTTATATTCAAAGAGGAAGCCACTGATAGGAGAAATGTGTCTGGACAGAACAAGTTCACATGAGGAGACTGGCCAAATAGGACCTCCACCTAAAGAGTTAAATTCAATTTTCTGTGTTCACATGTTTATAAGATTGAGAAGCTTTGTTTTCTGTTTCTTACTTTTCTTTTTGCCCTCTTGCATTTTGATCTACACACACCCATGTCTTTCTGTGCAACTCATATATGGTTTGGAGATGAAAGAAAGAGTTTTAAAGGTACCTAAGAGTGCAGGAGGAAGGTAGAGGCATTTTTCAATTGATTTTGCCCTTAGTACTAACACTTAAACCTTTCTCTCTCTTCTTTTTTCAAAGAGCATGGGATAGAATTCTGGTGAGGAGTGCATATATCTCACTTTTGTTTGTGAAGTAAAGAATCTCCTGCAAATCTCCAAGTTTCCCAGTAGTGATTGGTTTCACAAACAAAAGTGAGCCTCCTTTCTTCTTCAGAGTAATGCTACTTCTTTCTCGATAACACTGAACCCTATCCCTCTCTTTCATATGCTTGAGCCCCAAACATGACACCAGGACCGACTTCTACACTCTCATGGAGAGCTTGTTATCATCCAGGCACTTGACATAGATCATTTCATTTAATACCCAGAGGCAATCTGTGACATAGGTATTATTATTATGCCCACTTAAAGATGAAAAAACTGAGGTTCAGAGAATTTAAAGATCATGCTCAAAGTCACACTGATACTCGGTAGAGTCAGGATTAGAAAACCCAGGTCTCTGTAACTCTATCACCAGAAGTCAAAAATGCCTACAGCCTCATTAGTCCTGAAGCCCTGTCTGTGTGCTTATGAGCCCCCATTGCTCCCTACCTGCAGACGTGCCTGTAACTGAGCAGTGGACTGAACTAGCACACGTACAGCTTTGTTCTCTAAAAGAATAGAACCCTATACTAGGATGGCTTCCCTGGTGGCTCAGATGGTAACAAACCTTTCTGCAATGCAGGAGACCTGGGTTCGATCCCTGGGTTGGGAAGAGCCCCTGGAGAAGGGAATGGCTATCCACGCTAGTATTCTTGACTGGAGAATTTCATGAACAGAGGAGCCTGGAGGGTTACAGTCCACAGGGTCGCAAAGAGTCGGGCACGACTGAGCACCTAACGCTATTCCAGGATGCTTCTGTACTCTTGGCTTTTCCTCACAAAAGTGCTCAGAGCTAACCATCCTTTCCCGTTTAAGAGCGGTGGTGTCTAAAACAGGTGAGGAGCATAAAAAGAAATACAAGCACCTAGAAGTTATAAAACAGGAGAGCTAATGTGGAGTTCTTGGAATTTCAAAGTCCAGTCTGAGGATAGTAGATACCGTCTTTTTGACAAGCTTAATTGCTGTTTGCTTTTAATGATTTCACTGCTCAGAACATGTCAATCTAAAAAGATAAGAACTGGGAATATAAATGAAACTCAAGCCAATGATGTAGCTCCCAGTTAATAACTATTTTAAATGTAGGGGAGAAAAATTAATGAAACTATTGCTGAAGACAAGGGTTTTGTATAACATGTAGATCTCCATTATTTATCCATAAAAGTCCTATCCCCTTAAACTGCAAAGAGCTGGAAGTTGGCCAGTGATGCCACAGGGATTCTTGCCAAGACTTAAGATAGTGAACTTGCTCTCACTTGGTTGGCAGCCTAGCAGGTATGGTACAAAGGGGATGCCAGTATTTTATAGGACGCTGTACTATGTTTTTGGATGATCTTCTGTCCAAAGAGAAGGAAGCTGCTATTTAAACATTTACACCAGTTTAAAAGAAGCCAAGAGTTTCAGAAAAACAGAATTTTTAGCACTAGAGTGTGAAAGAATTTCAATCTAAAATGGAACCAGGAGATATAAAATGGAAAATCTCATGCATGTTGCCATAAATGCCTGATATACAGAAAACTGATAATAATATTAGAATTTTCTTAAATGATAGTTAATTAGTCAGGGATTGCCTCATATTAGTCATGGGAAGTTTTGCTTATGGTTTCCAGAGGCATGGACAAGAAATGACCTGGATCAGGTTGGCCTTACAAAACAAGCTGAACTGTTTTGTTTGTATGACTGGACTGGTTTTATCTGCTTAGGAAATTTTTAAAGCTGGCCTTCATTTGTTTTTTGTTTTAATAGACTCTAACTCGACTCTCCCCTCATTCTAACTGAACTCATTCCTTGTTCAAATACAGCCTGCCCCAAATCCTCAGCACAATTGCTTGTTGCTTACTATGGTTTGCGTGTCCCAAATTGCAATTCTTCTATTGCCAAATAAACTCATCTTTTCATCTTGCCTCAGCTTATGCCTTCATTTAGGTTGACAAGAGAAACTTAGAAATCTTCTATCTCAGAGTTCTCTCCACCTCAGCACTAGTGACATTTTGGGTTGAATAATTCTGTTGTGGGGGCTCCTGTCTGTATTATAGGATGTTTCGTGGCAATCCCTGACCTCTACCTTTCTAGATGCCAGTAGTTCACCTTCACTCAACTGTGACAATAAAAAATACCTCCAGAATTTTCCAAGTGTTTCTTGAGGAGCAAATTGCCCCCAGTTGAGAACCATCTCCTTATAGGTGATGGTTCCAAGTAGTCACCATCTCTGAGAACAGACAAACCAAATGGCTCTGGCCACTTCTTCACTCCTCATTTCTGAACACATTCTGGCTGGGTCTGCTGTTAGGTGATAGGCCCACTGTGTACCCCTAGAAACACACCTCCAGTGTGGTACTGTCCACACTAGCCTGGTGTGAGCTCCCTGAGGCTGGGACTAGGCCTGCTCACCTGTGTGTCCCCACTTCATGGCACAATGTGAGTACTCCAAAACTGAAAGAAGAAATGAATGTGTGGTTTAAGCCACAAGGTGCAATACTGGATTTGACCTTGCAGAAAAGCAGATGCAGAGTAAATTCAAGAACACCTTGAAAAAATTAATTTGTTGACTTTACCAAGGCATTTGGCAACATCCGTGACCTTAAGCTTCAGTTTCGACAGCTGTTCTACAGGTTTGGTTGCCCTAGAGGTAGCCAGATAATCTGAGGTTACTCTGTGACAGGGATTCGTCTGTCTCATGTCAGGACTGCAAACGTTAGTGAATTGAGGTTGGAAAAACAGCCTCATTTTGCTCAGCATGTTCTGTGTACCATGTTTAAGATTGTTAACAAACCCTAAAGCCAGCATTTTGAGTCTCTGGCCTCTAATCTTTGAGGATACTTCTCTAACTCATTATGCTGAGAGCACCAGCCAAAGTCCACCAGAAAATCCTCTCTAACCACAGAAGACTAATTAAATGGCTAACGATAAGGAATTATTAATATTAAGTGCTAAGTACCATTCTGGGCTTCCCAGGTGGCTCAGTTGTAAAAAATTTGCCTGCCAGTGCAGAAGCTAAGGGAGACACAGATTTGATCACTGGGTTGGGATGATCCCCTGAAAAAGGAAATGGTAACCCACTCCAGTATTCTTGCCTGGAAAATCGCATGGACAGAGGAGCCTGGCGGGCTGCAATCCATGGGGTCACAAGAGTCGGACATGACTGAATATGCACAAATGCACCATTCTAAAGTGTTTTACAAGTATTAATTCATTTAATTCTCACAGCAACATTATTATATGAGGGGTATTGTTGTTGCTGTATTCTCTTTTTTTCTCATTATTCCAAGAAAGAAAATAAGGCACAGGACAGAAAGGTTAAGCAATTTGCCCAAGGTTGTACAGCTTTTGAGGTTATGCTATGACAGAGATTCGTTTGTCTCGTGTCAGGATTTGGACTTGTGTAAAATTCACATGCTTAACCATTATGCTTTCCTACCTCAGACATGCTGTACTGAGTCCTAATATTTTAAATATTCAGCATCTCAATTTCTGTAATAATCTTCACTAAAAATCTTATATATATAATTTTCTACCTTGGTATAGAAAAAAATCAATCTATAACTGTGCACAAACAGCATGGAATGTGTAAAGCAAGGTTCCTGTCTTCAGAGAGTTTACCACCTAACTGAAGATATCTACATTTGTAAAGTAACAATACAAAGCAAAGTAGTGGAGAAACTAGAATTAGAAATCAGACCATATGAGTGTCAGTAGTCAGCATCACCTTTTGTTATTCCTGTGGCTTGAGTAAGTTACTTAACTGAGACTCGGTTTCTTCATCTGCAAAGTGGGAATGATAATATTCATTTGTTTGTTCTAAAGATCAAATAAGAGAAAATATTTTTAAAATATATTGAAAACTAAATAAATGAGTAATTTTGTTTAGATAAAAGTAGTACAAAATGTATTGGAGGAATTCAAAAGTAGGAAATATTATTGTGGGAAGGATAGTCTTTGAATTCAGTTTACTAAATATGAATCAATCTCTTATATGCTGATGTGTTAAGTGCTCAGGATACAAAGGAGAATAGTATGCTTTCTTAGTTATTTTAGATTTTAGAAAGTGGGCCACTTCCAGGGTCACTATTTATATGTCTGTGAATCCCTGGTTTCCTAGATCAGAGTAGAAATTAAAAAGTGTGATTCAGGGAGGAAGGGTAGAAATCTAGTGATAAAGTAAAAGTAGAAAGAATGTAAACAACTCTGATATAAAATAATATGCATAATATCAGAGGTGCATTAAAAATACTATGGTAATTAATTCTTCCTGTGAGAATTGGAGAAGGACTCACAGAGAGAGTGATATAGGAACTACACTCTGAAGGATATTTTCAGGAGAAGAGAAGAGAGAGCAAAGATCAGGAGCAGAGACACAGAGTCCTCAAAAGTGTACTTTTGTTTTTTTTTAAAGAACAGTAAAATCAAGAGAAACTGAAGAGAAAAGTGCTTGACATTTTGTAGAACTGTGTGTAGAGAGTTTGGAACATGGGGGTTAAAGATAAAAAGCTTAAATCAAAATTTGGAAAAGAATTTTGACACTGTTTTGCTACTTGGAGATGTTTTGCTACTTGGAGGCCTCATCCTCTAGGCCAGGTATGGTAAATAGGCTTCCTCATTTATGATAACTCTATGGCATGAAACATTCTTTGGAGGAAAATCTGGAGTCCAAGATATCCCTGACTAAAGACCAGTGTGTGCTCTGAGCCCCAGAGGATTTACCTTTCTTCACCATATAATAACCACAATAGTGTGATCACTCACCTAGAGCCAGACATTCTGGAATGTGAAGTCAAGTGGACCTTAGGAAGCATCACTAGGAACAAAGCTAGTGGTGGCGATGGAATTCCAGCTGAACTATTTCCAATCCTAAAAGATGATGCTATTAAAGTGCTGCACTCAATATGCCAGCAAATTTGGAAAACTCAACAGTGGCCACAGGACTGGAAAAGGTCAGTTTACATTCCAATCCCAAAGAAAGGCAATGTTCAAACTACTGCATAATTTTACTCGTTTCACACGCTAGCAAAGTAATGCTGAAAATTCTCCAAGCTAGGCTTCAACTTCATGTTCAAGTACATGAACCAAGAACTTACAGATATTCAAGATAGATTTAGAAAAGGCAGAGTAGTCAGAGATCAAATTGCCAACATCTGTTGGATCATAGAAAACATAAGAGAATTCCAGAAAAACATCTACTTTTGCTTCATTGACTACGCTAAAATCTTTGACTGTGTAGATCACAACAAACTGTGGAAAATTCTGAAACAGATGGGAATACCAGACCACCTGACCTGCCTCCTGAGAAATCTGTATGAAGGTCAAGAAGCAACAGTAAAAACCGGATATGGAACAACACACTAATTCCAAATTGGGAAAGGAGTACGTAAAGGCTGCATATTGTCACCTTCCTTATTTAACTTATATGCAAAGTACATCATGCAAAATGCCTTGCTGGATGAATCACAAGCTGGAATCAAGATTGCTGGGAGAAATATCAATAACCTCAGACACACAGATGACACCACCCTATGGCAGAAAGCAAAGAGGAACTAAAGAGCCTCTTGATGAAAGTTAAAGAGAACAGTGAAAAAGCTGGCTTAAAACTCAGCATTCAAAAAACGAAGATCATGGCATCTGGTACCATCACTTCATGACAAATAGATGGGGAAACAATGGAAGCAGTGACAGACTATTTTCTTAGGCTCCAGAGTCACTGCAGATGGTGACTGCAGCCATGAAATTAAAAGATGCTTACTCCTTGGAAGAAAAGCTATGACCAACCTAGATAGCATATTAAAAAGCAGAGACATTACTTTACTGATGAAGGTCCATCTAGTCAAAGCTATGGTTTTCCAGTAGTCATATACGGATGTGAGAGTTGGACCATAAAGAAGGCTGAGTGCCAAAGAACTGATACTTTCAAATTTTGGTGCTGGAGAAGACTCTTGAGAGTCCCTGGAATTGCAAGGAGATCAAACCAGTCCATTGTAAAGGAAATCAATCCTGAATACTCATTGGAAGGACTGATGCTGAAGCTGAAACTCCAATACTTTGATCACCTGATGTGAAGAACTGACTCTGGCAAAGACTCTGATGCTGGGAAAGAGTGAAGGCAGGAGGAGAAAAGGACGACAGATGATGAGATGGTTGGATGGCATCACTGACTCAACAGACATGAGTTTGAGCAAGCTCCAGGAGTTGGTGATAGACAGGAAAGCCTGGTGTGCTGCAGTCCATGGGATCACAAAGAGTCAAACACAACTGAGTTACTGAACTGAACTGAACTGTGTAGGAAACATCTTTAGTATCTTGGGTGAATAGGGTTGACTTTGAAGTAGATCTGGGCAGAAATCTAACCAAAAGAGGTTATATTCGTGGTCTATAGGTGGTAGAAATACTTACCAGCTAAAGAAGTTTGTCTCTTCACCTGACTGTTTAGTTCATGTACTTTTCATTTCATTATAAATTCATTATTAAAGAATGTTGTCGAGGAGGCCAGAAGGAATGTACTTTGGTCTACTTAAAGGAAATCTGAAGTTCATTTGAATGTTAAAACGACTGGGAGACAGTATCGCTTACTGTCTCTTAATCAAATATATCTACTCTGTAACAAGTACCAAAACTGCAGCACTTATAAGTTCATGGCTTAATGTTGTTAGCACAAATAAAGATTTGGATGGGACTTCCCTGGTGGTCCAGTGGCTAAGAATCTGGTTTGCAATGCCGGGAATTCAGGTTCAATCCCTGGTTGCAGAACTAAAATCCTGCATACTGGGATACAATCAAGCCCAGGCATTGCAACTACTGAACCTGAGAACTCTGGAGCCCACAAACCCAATTAGAGAGTCCATGCGGCTCAATGAAGTGTGATGCAATGAGGATACCATGTGCTGCAACTAAGATCCAAGGCAGCCAAATAAATAAATCTTTAAAAAGAAAAAAGACAGTAGGTAGGGCACAAGAGAGAACACCTTGGTGCACTGTAGAAAGAAAAGTGTAACTGTAACTGATCTGATTTCTCAGTTGATTAGTTTCTGGTTTTATTATCTCTGGTTGGTATACCCCTATATTTATAATGTGCTTCTAATATTTGTTTACTTCTGAATTTAATATAAGTGTGTTAAATTACATCCAATAGCCAATAAAATATCATTGGATTGTTTCTTATTAATAAATCTCCTTTGTATGTATTAAATTATGGCTTGCCCATAATTTAATGGGTAAGTCAATGAAATTTAGGCAGGGCTTCTTTGATAAGGAGTAACTGACCTAGATCTTGAGAAAGAAAGCAGACAAGTATAAAAATATTATACTATATTATGGGGAATGCAAGGACTAAGAGAATTTAAGCTTTAGATTTGGATAGACCTGTGATGGAGAAGTTAAAAAGCTGGAGCTTTGGAAAGATTAGAGATTTGGTCTTAAGCATTCAAGATGAGATGAAATGTGATAGTGAATATCAAATAAGAAGAGAAAAATTGGGGAAAAGAGGGATTCAAGAGGCAGGGACTGGGTAGAAAGTGAACTGAAATCAAAGATGACATAAACAGATGGCGAGATAGTCCATGTTCCTGGCAGGAAGAATCAATACTGTGAAAATGAATATACTACCAAATGCAGTCTACAGATTTAATGCAATCCCTATCAAATTACCAATGACGTTTTTCACAGAACTAGAACAAAAATTTCACAATTCATATGGAAACACAAAAGACTGCAAATAGCCAAAGCAGTCTTGAGAAAGAAAAATGGAGCTGGAGGAATCAACTTTCCTGATCTCAGACTATATTACAAAGCTACAGTCAAGACAGTATGATACTGGCACAAAAAGAGAAATATAGACCAATGGAACAAGATAGCCCAGATATAAACCCACGCACCTATGGGTACCTTATTTTTGACAAAGGAGATAAGAATATACAATGGGGAAAGACAGCCTCTTCAATAAATGGTGCTGGGAAAACTAGACAGCTAGATGCAAAAGATTGAAATTAGAACACTTCTTAACACCACACACAAATATAAACTCAAAATGGATTAAAGACCTAAATGTAAGACCAGAAACTATAAAAACACTAGAGGAAAACATAGGCAGAACACTCAATGACGTAAATCAAAGCTAGATCTTCTATGACCCACCTGCTAGAGTTATGGAAATAAAAACAAAAATAAACAAATGGGACCTAATTAAACTTAAAAGCTTTTTCACAGCAAAGGAAACTACAAACAAGGTGAAAAGACAACCCTCAGAATGGAAGAAAATAATAGCAAAGGAAACAGCTGACAAAGAATTAATTTCCAAAATATACAAGCAGCTCATACAACTCAATACCAGAAAAATAAACAACCCAATCAAAAAGTGGGAAAAAGATCTAAACAGACATTTTTCCAAAGACATACAGATGGCTAATAAACACATGAAAAGATGCTCAATATCACTCATTATTAGAGAATTGCAAATCAAAATTACAATGAGATACCACCTCACACCAGTCAGAATGGCCATCATCAAAAAGTCTACAAACAATCAATGCTGGAGAAACTGAGGAGAAAAGGGAACCCTCTTGCATTGCTGGTAGGAGTGTAAATTGATACAGTCACTATGGAAGACAGTATGGAGATTGCTTATGACCCAGCAATCCCACTACTAGACATATACCCTGGGGAAACCAAAATTGAAAATGACACATGAACCCCAGTGTTCATTGCAGCACTATCTACAATAGCTAAAACATGGAAGCAACCTAGACGTCCATCGACAGATGAATGAATAAAGAAGCTGTGGTTCATATCTACAATGGAATACTACTCAGCCATAAAAAGGATCACATTTGGGTCAGTTCTAATGAGGTGAACAAATAGAGCCTATTATACAGAGTGAAGTAAGTCAGAAAGAGAAATATAAGTATGAGGTACTGATACATATATATGGAATCTAGAAAGATGGTACTGATGAATGTATTTGCAGGGCAGCAATGGCAAAACAGACATAAAGAACAGACCTGTGGACACAGGGGGACGGGAGGAGGGAGAGGGTGAGATGTATGGAGAAAATAACGTGGAAACTTACAATGCCATACGTAAAATAGATAGCCAATGGGAATTTGCTATATGACTCAGGGAACTCAATCAGGGGCTGTGTGACAGTCTAGAAGGGTGGGAGGGAAGGGAGGTTCGGGAGTGAGAGGACATAGATGTACCTATGGCTTATTCTTATTGATATATGACAGAACACCAAAAATTTCTGTAAAGCAATTATCCTTCAATTAAATAAATAAAGTGGCAAAAAAAAAAAAAAAAAAAAAAAAGGAAAAGAAAACAAACTGAGAATAAAGCAATTGGAAAGGGAAATGGCCTTGTGGAAGATACCATGCAGGATGAGTTAAAGTGAAATCAGGAGTGGCAGAGCCAGTTTGACAGAGGAAATGCAAATAGAATTTTGGCAAAAGGAAGTGAAGGGGTGGGAGTGGATAATTCCTCAAGGTTATAAAGACAAATTAAAACTTAAAAGAGCAGTGATAGATTGAATGAAATCAAGATAAAATTTGCTAGTAAAGAAGGTAAACAGCTCTCCATCTCTACATCATTCTCCTAAATCCTACAAAACTAGCAAAGATTTAAAATATATATACCAGGTCATGTTTTTCAGCACTTTTTTTTCAGAACTATTAATCAGTTCCTTATGTGTGTCTGGCAGGTTCTACCATTCTACATGATTTCTGTGGATGGAAAATGTTTTAAATTTTAGAATTAAAAAAAATTTTTTTAATTAAAATTTTTTTTCTTAGTTTAAAAATTAAAAAAAAAAATTTTTAATTTCTAAATCCATCGAGTTCACAAATCTTATGATCTACTACAAGTTTCAGCTAACTGCCTCTTGATAGAAAATAGATACAATGTTAAGAAACCTAAAATTACAGCCACTGGGCCAGACTAACAACATTCTCCACTCAAGAGAAGTCGATTTCTTTCCATTTCCCAAGAAGTTCTTAAGATTTCTGTAGTACTGTGTAAATTTGTAGGCATGTTTTGCAGAGGCAGCCTAGATATCTTGCCTGAAAACTTATACAAAATGGAATTAATGTAAGCATGGGGAAGTTTGTGATCACTTGCAAGCTGCAAACACAACAAAACATTACAACTAGATAAATAAATGGTAGGAAAATTGACTTGCTGTCCTTAGATTAGGACTTTTAAGCTTGGGACGTTTTTGTGGGAACATGTTGGCTAAAGAAGGTCCAAAAATAATATTACATTTTCTATTTTAAAATTAGCAGTCAAAAATATACAGTTCACCTCTGGAAAGCCAAGCCGCTGACAGTACAACTGTCCCCAAGCCTGCAAGCATGAGGGAGGGAAGTCCTGTCCCTCCGTGGGATGGTTCACTGCTGGAGGATGAGTTCTTCCAAGGTAAGTCTCTGCATTGAATTTCCTTTGGAATTCCCGGTACTAGAGGAAAGCAAATAATGATTACAGTTTATAATAAAATGCTCAAGCCCTTGTACTTTATTTTTGAAGTCCTCTTGTTATCCTCACCTGAAGAGGATGTGGGTACATGCTATTAACAGAAATCTTTAAAAAATCTTATATTTAAATATAATGTAAGTAAATATTCTTGGATCAAGGCCTGATAAATCTGTGGAATGGTAATAATGTTTAGTATATAAACTCAAGTAAAAGGATAAAAGGATATATCTTTAGACATGTATTTATAAAGTTTACTATCCTTAATAGACTTTTCTTGTTCCTGATTAGGGCCTAAATGCACAGTGATGAAACCTAATTGTTGTTAAACTATTAACCTTGTGCAATAGATAACAATAAAGACTATAACAGATTTCAAAAGTACTATATGGATCTTATTATGTAAGCATCACTCACTTTGACATAGTTTATTTTGTATTAAACTAAACCTGGCCGTATGAAACGTGAAATCTGAAATCATTCACCAGCTTCACCCTGAGGAACTAAATTCAGTTTGCAAAGGCAATGACATCACCTCAGCCCTATAGTTAGGACAAGTGGTGTGGTCACTGAGAGACCTCCAGCTGGATGTTCAGTCTAGGCACTCCTCTCAGTAAAATGGTTCCTGACAGAGAACTTGCTTCAGAGAAAAGAGACCCAGAGGAAAATTTCTGTTCCAAACAAAGGTTTTGCTAGTAGAGGAGAGCTATTTTTCATGAAGTGAAGGGAAAAAATGACCGCTTTGAAAATAAAAAGGAGAAGAAGAAGAGCAGACTTTTTCACTTCAGAGTTGTGAGTCAAATAGCAGTATTGGGATTCAAGCGTTAAGAGTGGTTATCTCTAGAAAGAAGGACTCTAGGTGATTTTACCTCATTTGTTATACTTTCCTGTATTTTCTATTATAACAACATATTTTTGTAGTCAGCAAAAGACTTTAATGAGGAAAAAATACTATAAACAAGTTGAAAGAGAAAACAGAAATCAGAGATTTCATTATAATTTGTTTAAAAGACAGATTTATGAAGGTTTTTTTTTTTCCTTTTTGCCCTGCCTTATATTTTGACATTACTTATTTTATCTGTGGATGTAGTGAGTAAGTTATTTAGGGACAGGGGAAAACTAATTTTTTTTTTTCATTAAGGCATTAACAGGATGATTCCCTAAAGAACTCCTTAGTTACAGATATTTAATGCTCAGGACTAGTTCTTTTGCTGCCTATGCAAACTTAACAGTACCAACTAACATATAAAATAGGGTAGAGAAAATCCAAGTGGATACCAAATACTTCTTCAATACCTGTCCTAAAATAATTGGCATATTATAAGTACATCTCACATTCACTCAGATACTGATACGCCTCATTTTCTCTGTCATTGAAAAGTTAAAATTACAATTTTTAATGGCAAAAAAGAGTGAAACATTTTATGTAAATCAGAAGGAAAGATTCTGTAAACAAAAAACTTCTTCAACAGTTTAAATAACTTCCATAGCTTATTTCTCATGGCAGATTTTATTTTTTAATGAACATTTCTTCAAAATACACATCTACTCATTTATTGTAACATGAATATGATGAAATATATAAGATAGGTCTTAAGGGATCTTAAAACTTTAAGAGATTTTGATTCTGTTTAAATTCTACCAGGTTTTTATTGAGGAAAAGATGTCAAATATGATTCAATAAACAATTCAAGGAAGTACCAACCTGGTGAAAATACCCTGTGACTTATCTGAGGTCACAGAGACAGTGGTCCTAGTAAACACGAGCCCTGGGTCTTGGGTTGGCCTAGGTCCTTGAAATTATAGGGAGGTCACTGGGGCCTGACTTACATACCGCTCTCTGACCTTGCTACTGGGAGAAAAGTAAACATTGTCTGACAACAGCAACTTCACATCCGTGTAACATAATGAGCTCATAGTGAAATCATCTTTAGTTCATTAAAAGAAAAAATGAAAAGTGAATTTTTGTGGCACAGTGATTGCATGTATGGACTCAGGAGACAGGCTGCCTGGATTCGCTTACTAGCTGTATAGGCTGGGCAACTTACTTAATTTCTTCATTCCTCAGTTTCCTCATTTATAAAATGAGAACAGTAACTACTAAACTTGCAAGATTATGTGAGGATTTAATGAGTTAATCTCTTTAGTGCTTAGAACTGTACCGACAGACACATATAAATATCTATTGGGTCATATTTTTTTCAGGGGAAGCAATCTACCATTAGTATATCATTTGATAGTATTTCATACAACTTAAATTTTTACATATTGTTTAAATTCATCCAATTAAGTATGTTTATAAATTGGGTGCCAAACTTTTGGCAGTAATGTACTGCTAAGTACAACTCACATGTTATTTATATACTTTCATTTCTTTTACAGTCCCCTGAGGTAAACACATTTGGAAACATTATAGCTACCTAGTGACACAAAAGTTGTATTAAAAGAAATCATGATTACAATCCTTGTTAGGTGAAAAAAAATGTAGCTTTATGTTTTGAAGGCATTATGGAAGGTTAACTTTGAAAAAGTATGAAAAAGAAACTTCCATTGCAGCCTTGTAAGAGTCAAACTATCTTAAAGACATGATCAGTTAATGTCATAACGTTTATGATGATATGATCTAAAAATTATAAGTGATTATGCTTCTTCAAGAAGGGCCTTCAACAATTCAAAACATTATTAGACTGTAAAATCTTTTACCAAAAAATGACATATATTCTCCTTTTAGTTTTAGATGATTTGGATAGCAAACTGGCTCAGGAACAATCTCCAAGCTCAGTGAATACCAGAACACCTCTCAACATTGGATCAAGGACACAGTTCAGTCGTTTTTACTCCAGCGGGAGCAAATACAATCATATCACAGGAAGGCACAAAAATCGCTATCATGAAACTTCTAATATGTCTATCTATGATGTCTTAAGACCAGGAACCCCTAGGGAAGGTTTTAAAACCTTTTCTCCTAGAACAAGGACAATCTATGATATGTATAGGACAAGGGAACCCAGAGTTTTAAAAGAAGATTATGTGCAAAAGAACACTTTTGGTAGTACTTCTCTGTGTTTCGACAGCAGGCAACAATCAGCCTCATCAGCTACAGGGTATTTCAAAGCAAGAAGCTTATATTTTCCAGCCACAACTCAGAATAAGACTGGGTTTATATCACCAAGCCACCAACAGAGCCCAAAGAGAACTCCTTTATCATCTATCATATGGAATAGATCAGATTCTTCTAGAGATAGGCAGAACCAGGAAGAGTTCCTGGAGGCACCATCACCAATGGAAATTGACCCTGCTGACCAGTATATGTATCCCAGGTGTTTCCAGGAGAATAGGAGATATGAATTTTACCATTCACAGAGTGTTTACCAAAGTGTTGGTTTAAATGTTCCCATAGATAATGCAATGAATCCTGACCCATTTGAGAACTCAGAAAATATGCCATTCTACCATGAAGATAACCCATTTACTAGGTCTTTCTTTAGCAATACCTTTGGACGGAGCAGGGGACAGAGATTTGGACAAAATCCTTTTTGGGGCCAACAGGAAGAACATTCTTCTTCTGACTTTCATCAAAGCAGGAAACCATTTACTTCTTCTGACAGAGACTTTGAAATGATCTCCACCGAAGTTAACAGTGCACTAGCTGGTCATGGCCATGGTGTTCCTTCTCATCACTGGGGGTCATTTTCTCCTGGTTACAGAACACATATTTCCAGAAACCAACAGATACCACATCCCTGGCAGCTTGATTCTCAGACATCCACACTGGAGAGCATGGAGGTGTCAGAAGGTAATGGGAACCAGTCTACTCATTTCAGCCCAGCCAATGTTTGTTCCATGACTGGTGCAAGCTATCACATGAAATCTGGTGGGTTAGAATGTTCTCCTATGGAAGTACATGTAAACAAAGAACCTTACTCATTTGGAATTGCTCAAACTCTAGCATCCCCATTCAGAAGTACCTTCTTGCACATTCCTGATGACAGAGGGAATTCTCAGAGTCCTAACTTTCAGATTCCCACAGTCACTTTGCAGAAAGTTAAGCCGGCCTCTCTTCCAGTCAGAAACTATACGGAAGTCACTGTGAACAATGTTTCAGTTGATTCTCCATCATTGACCGAAAGCCAAGCCAATATCTTGGTCACGGAAGTAAATAATGAGAAAGACTTGAAGGCATCTGTTTTGGAAAAAGACAAAAAAATAAACAAGATAGACCAGACAAACATGACAGGTGAAATACCCCAACTTGTTTCACAGACAGTAATTTCTAACCCTTTACCTGATGTTCAAAATCCCCTTTCCCAGGAATCAGACAAGAGCAACAGATTTGTTTTTAATGCATCTACCACAGTAAGTTCAAAAAGGTTGCCTGGAGTCATTTCCAGGAGAGATACCTCCAAAATTCATAAAGCCAATGAACTGAAAAAAGGTAAGAGTTATACTGGAAACAGAAAACTTGACTCAGCAACTTCGCTTCCTTTCATTCAGGAAAGCAGAACAACATCACTTTTTCTCAGCCCAAATCAAGTTTGTCACCAGGAGTTAACAGTAAGTAATGAAGATATTTCAAGCATTGTTAAAAATAACCATGGGAGTTCTGAACATGTTGATAATCAACACCCACAGTCTCCAGAAAAGCCTGCTCCTTTAGATACCAAGGGAGAACAATGTATCATGACTTATTCTAGCAACCGCAGCAAGTCAGATGCTGATCAAAACATGCCCCGTAATTCTTTAGATCTGTCTTTAGCGGCACTACCAGATTCCTCACCATCAAATGATTCTTGCCTTGATGCTGTGGTAATTCCTTCTACCACAGCGTTCTGGAAATGTCCTTCAAACAAAGATCCATCTCTAGGAGAAAGAGAAGACAATGATTACAAGAACCAAAATAGTCAGTTTTCCCTAAGCCACTTAGAAAACCAAACGAGTAATGATAATGGTGCACCTGTACATAATGAAGAGGTTAATGTTGTCAAATGCCCGTCACAACCTCTTTTCAGGGGTGGAAAGGGAAAAGGAAAAATAAGACAACGCATATCCTACGTCGAAACATTAAGCAAAACAGAAAGTAGATCAATGCCTACAAGTAAAAGTAGCACTCTCACTGAGGGAACTCAAGGCAATTCCAGGTCTCCTGAGCGTCATGAGATTTATTGTACTTTACCGAGAAAATCAGCCGTTTTTCTCATCAGTAACAGGAAGCCTGAAAGTACGACGATGCCTTCTTTGTTTAGGAACGAGCCAGCTGCATTACCAATCAAAAATGATGTGGATGATCCAATAGGAAAGTACACATCAAAAAAATCCAGTCCCAGTTCTTGTGAATCAGAGAGCGAATGTTCCAAAGTCGTTTTGGACTCAGTATCAGTAGCACCTGAAGCCACAGAAGGGATGACAAATAAGACAAACACTGGATCTGCTTCTGTTAGAAAGGGGCCACTTCCAGTCCTCATCAAGAGGGCTGTGTCATGTCCTTCAGAAGTGCTTTATGCCTCAACTGGAAGAGATGAAAGAGAAAAATGCTTGATTTCCGATACAGATGCTTCTACTATAACACTGAGGCCTTGGGAGAGACTCATTAACCCTCTGGGAAGTGACTCGTCTGTTTGTGAATGTTCTTTAAGCAAGAAACACCACCAGGAGGAACATGCACAAGAATGTACTGAAAAGAATGGTAAAATTTCTGCCTCCAAGACAGGCATATTTTCCCATCCAAATGAACACCCTTTACCTTTTTCTGCAGATACGTCAGAACAAGAAACTGGGAAAACCTTACATAAATTTAAGACCACGAGTATGTTTTCTGTTTCTGGTGATGAAGATAATGTGAAGTGTCTTGAGGTGGTTTCAATATATTATACTCTACCAAGGAAGCACAGCAAAAAATTCTGTGACCTTCTTCAAAAGTATACACAAGACATTGATTCACTTACAGAATCAACTGGAGTGGGGACTAAAACATCTAATGCTTTAGAAAAAGACCAACTGAACTGTCCTGCGCAAGGCCAGTCAGGAACACCTTTGTCTAAAGATATCTCTGCTCAGGAGACCAGCCATCCTTCTCACATGACTGAAAATATGACTGTTTCACAATTACCAAGTGTTGAGTCCTCAGAATCTACATTAAAGGAAATGGCTTCTATTGAAGCAGATGTTTCTCTTCATAAACGAGAACCTAAAACTGGAGAAATTTCCCCATACAACTTAGCTAAAACACCTCCACCTGATTCACAAAGCAGGAAAGAGAATGAGAAAAAATTGCAAAGTGAAACTGTGTTTACTTCACCAATGCTTCAGGAAAAAAAAGTTACAAGAGAGAAATCTGAAAATTGTCCGCAATCCATTAAATCAGATGACAGTGGTTTTTCTAACCTCCCAACCCATTCAGAAGAGAATGTTGAAAACTCCCATATCATAAGGAGTTCTGGGGAGCATGCAGGTAGTGATACAGCCATTACAGCTACTGCAAGTCTTCAAAAAGATATCACAGGCATAGTTACAGAGGAGAGCTCCAATGGATTGGAGCCTAGGGAAGTCAGAGGGGAAATTAGAGAAGATTTCCCCCCAAACTCTGAGAAACTGCTTTCTGACTCAGAAAGCCAAGTCTTTGCTCTTACTCCAGCCTTGAGTAAACTACAGCTTGATGAGACTTGTTCAAGTGAACAAGATTTAGACAGTTCACAGTCTGAACCCAGAGAACTACTTGAAAGAAGACAGGAGGTAAATACAACACAGAGCAAGGCTAAAGATGAAATGCAGAAGTTGGCATGGAATCAACGTTCACTTCCTAAAGGAAGTAATAACAGTAAAAAAAGCTTGGCTGACCTAGAAAAAGGGAAAAGCAGATCTCCAGTGAAACATAGATTGGCAGTTATGTCCAAAGCCAGCAGAAAATTTCCAGCTAAAGATTTATACCCTAGAACACATGTAGCTACTATCTTTCCCCAAAGTGGGAACAGTTCTGGCTTTAGCAGTTTGTCCCTTGGCACACCAGAGTGCAACCCACTGTCCCTTGAGCCTCCTTTAAAGTCCACAGGAACCACAGATGCAAGCAGGTTAAGTAATGATGGCATAAATGTGGAGAAATCCGAGAACCCTCTCCAGCTTACTGCAATATCCAATAGAGAAGCTTGTACACCCTTAAGCAATCAGAAGTCCAACAACATTTCGCAACCACATCAAAACGAGTTTAAAAATATCTCAGAATCACAACCAAAGTGTGAGAATTCTGAGGATGTAACAGTAGCTCCGATTTTGGAAAGAGAATCAGGAGCCCTGGCCAAACCCACGTTGATCAGCCTCAGGGAAGCAGACTTCTCTGACCATCAGAGGAAGTTGAAACCCCCTTTTCAACTGGAGCCTGTGGAGAAATCTACGGTGTGCGTCCCACTGACCAGTTGTCAGCAAGGACAAGGCAGTGCTTCATCTCTGGAGTGTGAACGTCAGCCACACCCCTATCGTTCAGAGAGCTTAAAAAGCGTCAATGTACATGGTGATATACTACGAATAAGTCATCCTCCAAAAGTCAGAGAGCGCCATTTTTCTGAAAGCACTTCTATTGATGATGTCCTGAGTCGACTGACCCTTGGGAATGAATTCTCTAACAACAGCGGGTACAGTCGAAGATTTAAATCTTTTTCTGAACTTCCCTCCTGTGGCGAAAATGAAAGTTGGGCTCTGAACAACAGCAGGACAAAAATGGGTCCTAGGTCTGCAACATCTATATCCAGGCCTATTGACTATGGGATTTTTGGGAAAGAACAACAGCTGGCTTTCTTGGAGAATGTAAAGAGGTCACTCACACAAGGGAGATTATGGAAACCAAGTTTTCTTAAGAACCCTGGCTTCCTGAAAGATGATGTAATTAACCCTGCTAACCCGACAGAGTCACCAACTTCAAATTCTCCTAGTAACCAGAGGCCAGAGGATGGCTTATCTCTAAGCACGCCACTTAATATCTATGAAGAAGATCCAGTAGACTCAGATTGTGACACAGACACGACCACGGATGATGAATACTACTTGGATGAAAAAGACAAAGAGTCAGAACTGTGAGCCTTTTTCAATGACATGTATAACCTTTTCACCAAAAGTTTATAATGTAAATAAAGTGTAAATATGTATGTCTATGGAAAGGACAGATACTAAAAAAATCTACTCTGGGCAATAGCTGCTGTGAAACAATCCAAATTCATTCCCCCGCCCCCCACCCCATGTATAGACACCCTGAATCCTAGAGCAATGAATTCTTGTTTAGTGTTTTCTTCCTCTGTATATATGCTTGTATATATGCTTGGTCTTCTGCCGCTCAGCCCCAAATTAATCTCTTAATTCACAATCCAGTTTTGGCTGCCTGCTCTACCTCCCTCCTAACTTTCTTTCACCTTTCCAATCCCAGCACAACAGCAAATCTCTATATTGCATCTTCCAGTCCATACTCCATATTCATGATTGTTAAATAAAATGTAGGGGTGATAACAATGGAGTAAGTATTATTATCCTGTTTGACTCATCAACCTTTAGAAGATTTAGAGTTTGGGTGTTTTTTTTTTTTTTTTCCTTGAACAAAGATCAGGGGATTTCCATAAGGACATCCTGTTTTATCCATACTGGAGAAGGGAGGCACATATTTGAAGTGCTTATTGTTAAGAAGTGAATCTCTAGTAAGCCAAAGAACATTGTTGTTGTTCAGTCATGTCCAGCTCTTTGCGACCACATGGACTGTAGCACGTCAGACTTCCCTGTCCTTCACTATCTCCTGGAGTTTGCCCAAACTCATGTCCACTGAATCAGTGATTCTATCCAACCATCTCATCCTCTGTTACCCACTTCCCCTCTTGCCCTCAATCTTTCCTAGCATCAGGGTCTTTTCCAATGAGTCAGTTCTTCACATCAGGTGACCAAAGTATTGGAGCTTCAGCTTCAGCTTCAGTCCTTCCAGTGAATATTCAGGGTTGATTTCCTTTAGGTTTGACTGGTTTGATCTTCTTGCAATCCAAGGAACCCTCAAGAGTCTTCTCCAGCACCACAATTTGAAAGCATCAGTTCTTTAGCACTCAGCCTTCTTTATGGTCCAACTCTCACATCCATATATGACTACTGGAAAAACCATAGCTTTGACTATGTGGACCATTGGCAAAGGAATTCATTTGAAATAGTTTCTAGGATGGTACAGAGGGTGGCTTAGCCACAGAATTTCTGCTTAGGAAGGGAACACATCTGTGGGGTGGAGATAAGCAGACATCCCTTCATGAGATTGACATCCTTAATGCAGCACTTTCAGCAACTGTTTTGTTTTGTTTTTCTTGTTGATTGGTTTCTGCTTTTCCCCATTCCCACAGAACCATCCATGTAAAAGTTTTCTTTATTTGCAGGATAGAAAACTTTTTTCCATGTGAGACATTTTAGTCACAAGCGATAGCCTTGGTCAAGTCCCTAAAGTACTATCATGTTAGATCTGACACCTTGAGGCTCACAGCCTTCTTTGCCAGATTTTCCAAACCTTAGAAGTTAGAAGGCAGAGCTTCTAAAGGCTTGTCACAATGATCCCTTCAATAATTTTATCAAGACTAAATAGCTTGTCATACCCACTGATAACTTGGCTTTCCTAACTCTTTAATTTGCCATGCAGAACTTCTGGAGATTTCTCTTGTGTTCGTGCCTGGAGAATCCCAGGGATGGGGGAGCCTGGTGGGCTGCCATCTATAGGGCCGCACTGTGTCGGACACGACTGAAGCGACTTAGCATCAGCAGCAGCAATCAGGAAGACCAATAACCAGGCAGCTGCGAAGCTAACCTAATAGAACTACAGAAAACATACCATTCTAGTTCTTAGTATTGTGAGGGTCAACATGAATGGATTGTATCTTGTTGGGTCTATATTTGCTTCCTGGCCTAATTTTGTTTTCATTTTTCTCACCTAGTCTGTTTCATCCATAGAAATTAAGGATAATGATAGGAGTTGGGAAAATGTACTGAGATCTGGAACTGATGGAAATGCAAGAAAGGACCACATTGTTATTATCCTCGCAAATATTGCCTTGTCTAGAAGCTAAATGCCAGAGCTAGTTTACATTGTTCCCATGAAACTCAAAACTGATGAAAATGAGGTAACTACATGAAAACTATTTCCTAAACCTATAAATTGTCTTAAACTTCAAGTTCTGACCAATTCTGACCAATTCTCAAAATGACTGACAGTAGAATTTTAAATGAACAGTTCTAAATATTTCCATTTAAATTTGTATGGTAATGCATAGGAAACATTTTATTCTTTGTTCATATATGTTTGTAAATTCTATCTTCTTTTTTCTATTTATCTGATTATTTAATTAAAACTTCACAAACCATAACCTATGTTTTCTATTTTAAAATATTAAAAGTTAATATTTTAACATTAAAATTCTTGGTTTTTTAAATGATCAGCTTGCAAGTTCTATTTCGGTAAACACTCTGAGCCTACGTGTATCTTACAAAAGGTGAAATGAGGTTAGCTTATTTTTCACTGAATTTAGCCTTTATCAGCAGTTAGGTAAGTTAAGATCAGGCTAAACAACTGCTTTTGGGCCCTGATTCTCTGTACTAGAATCTAACACCTGAATTTAAAGATAATTGATGGCCAGTGCTCACTTGCACCATTTGTAATATTTGCTTGTTGGTGTGGCTCAAGAATCAAGAAAACAGAAAATTTATGAAAATAGCACCTTCCATAAAGTTTTATACCTTTATAAAACACTTCATTAAAGAAGTATAACAAATATCTATGTATTTTAACATACAAAGTGCTGCTTTTTAATATTCATTTTTGGTATAGCTATAGTAATTTATACTAGTCATTTTTTATACTCATAACTTGCTTTCTAATATATAATCATCATTAAAGTAAATATTCACATAAGTGGAGTCAGTAATGAGGGAATCAATATGAATAATTACCTGGTAAATTACTAGTTCATTTAAATAATAGACTTATACAACCATAAATTTTATGTGTTAACTCCATTTAAAATAAGACTCAATGAGATTAATATTCAGAGACTTCCCTCTAAATAATTTACACCCTAACATTCTCAATACATTGCTATTAATAAAAAACTCCAACAGCTACTAATAAGGTTTTGGCTGATGATAAGCTAATAAAAACTACTTTGTATAGGAAGTACATGGGTGCCTGTGCCTGTCCTAGGGTTGATGAAAGTTCACTTAAGTTTATGGTGAAGATAGGTATCAAATTAGAAAATCCACACCTATATAAAAGTTATATAGTCCATTGAATGCCAGAAGGTTAAAGAGGCCTTATTGCTAAGAGTTTATTGTTAGTAATAGTAGTAACGCTTCAGAATATCCAATTTAAATGTATAATGTAAGTATGTAAATATTTTACTTTGAGGCTCTTTGTGACTGGCATTTCTGTGTTTCTGAAACATATAATAAGCCTTAAGCACTATTGTTTAAAATGTTGTCAAATAATCCTTTTATGTACTTGCTATCAAACCTCTTCTCCGGGTATGAAATATGTTACAAGACAAGGTGCAAATTTAAAACAATGCCGGTGTTGAAATAAATGATTTAAATGGATTCATCGTTTGACTTTGCTTTTATTCCCATTCTCAAATGATTGTTTTTAAGTGTGAAAGTTTCCGGAAAAATACAAAAAGGGGAGTGGGATGGACAAAGGTATTACAACAAATTTTTCTGGTGGATAATGAATAAGATCACCCATTTAAGTGGTTTTAGAAAATGACTCCTCTCTTCTCCTTCCATTTGTACCAAAAGGCAATCAACCAACAAACGGAGGTCAGTGTACCTGGCTGCATAAGCTGCATAAGAGAGAAGCAATGAGGCGGGTCTGGCATTTTTCTCTAAGAGTTGTCATATTTGTCAAGGAAGAGGAAGCCCAGTGGTGGTGGGTCATCTACTTCCCAGTAGTACTTAAGATAAGTGGAAATATACACAGATCTTTGCAGCTGAAATGTTAGACATGCGTTGAAATGTTAGACATGCATTGAAATGTTAATGTTGAAATGTTAATTCCTGCTAAACAAATGAGTAGATTTGTATTAATCTTTACCTTTTCTAGAAAAGGAACCCAAAGCCATCTCTCTACCAAGGACAAGAGAGTGTTATCAGCTTGAATATGAGCAGTATTTTATTCAAAATATTTTTACTGTCCTTTATTAAAATTTAAAATACATTAGATCAGCTAGGGTTTTTAGTTGTAGACAATATAATCCTTTTCCAACCTGGAATGGCCTTCTCTCCTTCTTTTTGCTGCAGATTCTTATCTGACCTTCATGATAAAAATAGATCAACATAGATGACCATCTTCATGATCAGCAGGGATGTCATCTCTTTCAGAAAGCATCTCTCAAGGTTGGGTTAACTGGACCACATACAGTGGTATGAGTATGAGGCTACCTCATACAGATTGGTAGAGGCAATCTCCCAAGGGCCCTGGACATCCCTGAACATTGGTTGCTGGGTATGCCAAGAATGTAAGTTCTTGACCATTATTTACTCATGCCATTTTTCAGGGTATGTATGTACCCATCAAACACAAGAGGGATGAGATAATATCTCACTGACAAAGGGCAGACTTAATTACCCCTACCCTAAAAATGGTAAGCCCTTAAACTTAGAGTGTATCTCTTGTAATGCAAGTCACTTCAGGCATCTAAGATAGGCATTTTGCATTGTCCCTAAAGGACCTTTGTGGGTGGCTGGGGGTGGGGGGTGGGCTATGGGAAGGTAGGGGGAGAGGTATTTGTTTGCTAGGGCTGCCATAGCAAAATTTCACAAACTGACTGGCTTAGATAAAAGAATTTATTTTCTCACAGTTTTGGAGGCTAGAAGTCCAAGATCAATATGTTGACAAATTTGATTTCTCCTGACCCCTCTCTCCTTGGACTGCAGATGGCTACCTTCTCCTGGCATCCTCACATGGTCTTTCTTCTGTACGCAAGCATTCCTGGTGTCTGTGTGCCCAAATTTCCTCGTCTTAGAACAGCAGTTAGATTGGCTTAGGGCCCATTTATCTCCAAATACAGTAATATTCTGAGGTACTGGGGTTAGCATCTTTATGTGAAGTATGCAGTTGTTGTTTAGTCGCTAAATTGTGTCCAGCTCTTGCAACCCCAAGGACTGTAGCCCACCAGGCTCCTCTGTCCATGGGATTCTCCAGGCAAGAATACTGGAGTGGGTTGCCATTTCCTTCTCTAGGAGATATTCTCAACCAGGGATCGAACCTGTGTCTCCTGCATTGACAAGAAGATTTTTTTTTTTTTTTTTTTTACTAGTGAGCCACCAGGGAAGCTCACATAGGAAAATCCTAGACACTATACAGTCCTTGACATCCAAGGATTTTAGCACCTGTAACACTATTTACATTACCTCTTTGTCCATTGCCTCTTTGTGCAGTGAACCACAGGAGCTGTGACATCAAAGTATGATGTCTATAACATAGTAGGCATTGAACAAATGTTTGTTGAGTGAGTGAAATTTGATTTATTATAAAGAATCTAGCCAAGGCATTGGATGATGTAAAGAAATATAGTCTTTAAGATATGAGAGAATGAGAAAGAAAACAAGTTGGTAGGGATACAATACAGCTAAACAAGTGTTCAGATACAATTATATGACTTCTCTGGTCTGTTCTCAAAAATACCAGGTGTTATCATGTGTTATAGAATTTATTAAGCCATATTTTACTATCATCCAGTACCAGCTAACTCTCAGATTATTTCTCTGAAAAAAAAAAAAACCAAACTTTAGTATTTTGAAAGAATGCAAACAAAATGTGTTCCAAACAACTTTTTAAGTGATAGCTAGAGCAGAGCAAAGCTTTCCATTTAAAGTATGCAGACACTCCCACAAAATAAAATTTAGCAGTGAAAGTAATGCCAAGTAATGCTACACTTTAGCTATACAATTTATCAGTGATATACCACCAGTTCCTAAAAATCTTTCCAAAGTATAAAGAACACTGTCTACAAATTCTGCACAGCATTCCTAAAGCAGGTAAAGAGAACTGGAGAAAATACGGTAAGGATTTTGCCCAGGTAAACCTTGGTCATAGCAAGAATGCTGAGCAGCCCAATTAAAGCCAGGAGATGAACAGGTGGCTTCTCAGGCCGGATTCTGGCAATTCTGGATTAAGAAACTGCCAGCAGAAATCCTGTGTCCATACCAGGACATGAGGTTCTCCAGGTTCACACAGCCTGTGAAGAACTTTCTTTCCTTTGAATAGATTAAAACCATAAGCAGATAAAAGAAGGACAAATGATTAACTAATAGAGATAAAATTGAGGTAGGAGATAGATGGGCCCCTGGGCCAGTCAGCTGGGATTTGTAAGGTGAAGTAAAATTAAAGCTTTGGTCTCACCCAGACACTCCAAGGACAAAGCTGATGGCAAAAGCAGAGTGCTGCTAGAATAAAGAGATAAGGTGACTACTCCTGAAGTCAAGGAAAACTTCCCTGTCTGCACATGTGCAGGGAGGCTCCTTGGGGGTCAAAAAGGGAGGCAGAACCACCCCATAGTATGTGGACATGCACCCACAGGCTTCTGAGGTAGGATCCATCTCAGTAAGTTTCCGAGGAGAAATATGAACAACCTCAGATATGCAGATAATACCACTATAATGGCAGAAAGTGAAGAGGAACTAAAGGGCTTCTTGATGAAGGTGAAAGAGGAGAGTGAAAAGCTTGCTTAACACTCAACATTCAAAAGACTAAGATCATGGCATCCGGTCCCATCAGTTTAGTTCAGTTCATTCACTCACTGGTGTCCGACTCTTTGCAACCCCATGGACTGCAGCACACCAGGTCTCCCTGTCACTTCATGGCAAATAGATGGGAAAAAATAGAAACAGTGACAGACTTTATTTTCTTGGACTACAAAATCACTGGGGATTATGACTGCAGCCATGAAATTAAAAGATTCTTGCTCCTTGGAAGAAAAGCTATGACCAACCCAGACAGCATATTAAAAAGCAGAGATATCACCTCAACAAAGGTCCATAGTCAAAGCTACGATTTTTCCAGTAGTCATGGACAGATGTGAGAATTGGACCATAAAGAAGGCTGAGCACCAAAGAATTGATGCTTTCAAATTGTGGGGCTGGAGAAGAAACTTGAGAGTCCTTTGGACTGCAAGATCAAACCAGTCAATCCTAAAGGAAATCAACCTTGAATATCCATTGGAAGGACTGATGCTGAAGCTGAAGCTACAATACTTTGGCCACCTGATGTGAAGAACCAACTCATTGGAAAAGATCCTGATGATGGGAAAAATTGAGCTCAGGAGGGGAATGGAGTGACAGAGGATGAGATGGTTGAATGGCATCACTGACTCAGTGGACATGGGTTTGAGCAAGCTCCAGGAGATAGTGAAGACAGGGACGCCTGATGTGCCGTAGCCCATGCGATTGCAAAACGTCAGACTTAGTGACTGAACAACAAAGACCCACAAGGACTGTCCTATGTGTGTGATTTACTTTACCTATTTGCTCATTAGGGAAGATGCCCATACCTTTTCTCTTCGGGTGTATATTTCTGCCTAGTTTCTGATTTAAACAAACTGCTTCTCTGTGGGCTGTCCCACTTATGCTATGTCTTTAATAATAAACTTTGCACCTTTTTTAGTTTTTACCTCCTTGAAACCTTCAGATTAGGGTAAGAGCCACTTTGCTTTTAGCTTCTAGCTCCTGGGCTTCCCTGGAGGCTCAGATGGTAGAGTCTGCCCGCAGTGGGGAAGACCAGGGTTGATCCCCGGGTTGGGAAGATTCCCCTGGAGAAGGACATGGCAACCCCCTCCAGTACTCTTGCCTGGAAAATCCCATGGATGGAGGAGCCTGGTAGGCTATAGTCCATGGGGTGGCAAAGATTCCCACACGACTGAGTGGCTTCACTAAATGAAATAGGAGGTTTATCATTCTTACCTAACAGGAAGTCCAGAACGTGCTGGGAGGTGGGGGGATGGGTCCGCTGTCCTCTCTACCTCTATGAGCATGAGCACGTAAGTCTATTTCTTCCTGGTGGTCTAGTAGCTAGGATTCCTGGCTTTCATCTAGGTTACCCTGGTTCATTTCCTGCGGAGAGAACTAAGATCTCTCTTCAGGACACTGAAACTTACTGTTGTCTATCCAAGATCAAAATGGTGGGAAGAGAAAGGTAGACAGTGACTTCCCGCTACCAGGGTCCTTGCCAGTCTTTCCCCAGATCCAACTTCCAGCATCTGAGGAGCGAGGAGCATTCAAGACCAATCAACCCCCATCGGTTACAGGGGACAGCAGTTTCTGACTCTGAAGTGATGCTCACCCAGGAGCCTCAACTCTGACTCCTGCTACTGCGTGCAACTCCCGGTTCCTCGCTTGAGGCTTGGCCCCAACTCAGTGAAGGGTGAACAAACACTTGTTGAAAGAAGGGAAGTATAGGGTTTAGGGGATGTGGGAGACTGGAGGGAGTTACAGTCCAGTGAGGGAGACTGCTGAGCAGAGAACAAAACAGGTGATACAGATTGATGGGTGCTGTTGTGAACAGAAGGGCTGGGAGAGTTGGCCTTGGACGGGAATCAAGGGGAATGACATTTTGCTCCGCGTCTTTTAAACCCAGTGAAATTCCTTGTCTGAAGGCGTTTCCGTAAGCTCTTCGCCACTGGACCTTTTCTCTACAGCAATCACCCTGTGCGTTTTCAAAAAGGCAGTACGCATATATATGGAATTTAGAAAGACGGTAACGATAACCCTGTACGGGAGACAGCAAAAGAGACACAGATGTATTGAACAGTCTTTTGGACTCTGTGGGAGAGGGTGAGGGCGGGATGATATGGGAGAATGCCATTGAAACAAGTAAATTATCGTATGTGAAACGAATCGCCAGTCCAGGCTTGATGCATGATACAGGTTGCTCGGGGCTGGTGCACTGGGATGACCCAGAGGGATGGGATGGGGAGGGAGGTGGGAGGGGGGTTCAGGATGGGGAACAGATAGATGTACACCCATGGCGGATTCAAATCAAGGTATGGCAAAACCAATACAATGTTGTAAAGTAAAATAAATTAATTAATTAATTTAAAAAATAATTTTAAAAATTTAATGGGCAGCAAAAAAAAAAAAAAAAAAAAAAGAAAGCCAGCTTCCTCTGAAGAGTTGCCAAACTCCAGCAACAGAGGCGGCGGCGGGGCACAGCCTCAAGCTCGCTGGTCTCAGCAGCGCCCCCTCCGCCCTGGTCCTCAGCCCCGTGCCGCCGGCCGCTGGGCCTGGAGCGGGAGAGCCCAGCCCGTCGCGGCCCCGCGGCGGCGCCCGGCCCCTCTGCGGCGGGCGCGCCCTCGCCTTCCGGCCGGGTGGGAACCGGGGGTGGAGCCGCGGCCGGCGGAGCGAAGCCCGCCCCGGGTTGGGCCCGGCTCCGGCCCGCCGTACGCCCGGGCCCGCCCCTCGCCGCCGCCGCCGCCGAGCTGGGGCGCCGTGGCCCGGAGACCATGCGCCGTCTCCCGCTGGCCCGGCTGCTGGCGCTGCCGCTCGCCCTGCTCGTGGCCTCGGGGGCCCCGGAGGCGCCGCTCAGCGCGCAGCGGAGCCTGGTGTGGGGCCCCGGGCTGCAGGCGGGCGTCGTTCTGCCGGTCCGCTATTTCTACCTGCAGGCCGTCAGCCCGGAGGGCCAAAACCTCACCCGCTCGCCCCCAGGTAGCGTTCGGCCGCGGGCCTCCCCTGGTCCCCTCCGCGCGTCCCTCGCCGGGAACCCGCCCGCCGCCCGCGCGGCGTCCTTCCCTCGGCTCTGGTCACCTGGGGGACCAGAGGGAGGCAGTTAGTCGGGAGGGAGTTGCAACGCCAGTCTGCTGAATGAATAAATGAACTCCGAGCGCCCTTCCGCAGTTAACGTGCGGGGACTGATATTCCGGATGGATGGCGCCCGGGGTGTTAATAAATGCAGTGTGAGTCACAAGTCGGAGGTGGTCTTTCCACGCCTGACGAGTTGTCTGATCTGTTACAGCTTGCAGGGAGTGCCTTCACGCGTTGAGTCATCCGGCCCGAGAATCGGATCGGGTCGCCTTGTTTAGGCCTGATCCTACAAAAAGGAGATGTCAGAGTAGCAGGCAAAAAGGAGGCAGTTTTGCAGGCTAGATTTTTTGTTTTCTTCGAGTTTCGAGTTCTTGAAAGCGGATTGCAGGAATTAGTGAAACTCGAAAGGTTTTACCTCTGCTGAGAGAGGGTCCTGTCCTGAATCCCTTCTCCCACTTACCCTCTTAAGTTTGCAACTTCTTAACAGGTTGTCCTGCTCATTTGAAGTTGTTACCGGTCAGGATTTGCTGATTTATGTCTTGTCAACCTGTTTTGTCGACAGAGACAATCAGAATACCCAGTGCCCCTTCCACCGCCAGTGGAAAACAGTACTTTTTTTTTTTTTTTTTAAAGAAGTCTCCATGGCCCTAAGGATCAGAAGATCCTTAAACCCAGATTTAGTTTTTCACCAGATTTAGTATTTTCTTCTTTATAGTTTTCTTTGTTTTCTAAAAATAATTTTGTAATGTTATAAATGGGGGCGGGGAGGGGCTTTAGAAAAAAGATGGAAAACTAAGGAAAAAATTAATTTATACGTGGAAAAAAGGAAGTTATATGATCCAAAATGAAATACTGTTAATCTTACTTTTAATGAAAGAACTGTAAATTCAAATAGGCTTCCCAGGTGGCGCTAGTAGTAAAGAACCCACCTGGCAACGCAGGAGACTTGACAGACTGTGGGTTCCCTCCCTGGGTGGGGAAATCCGCTGGAGGAGGGATGGGAACCCACTTCAGTATTCTTGCCTGGAGAATCCCATGGACAGGGGAGCCTGGAGGGCTACAGTGCATAGGGTCACAAAGTGTTGGGCTTAGCTAGCACACATGCATACATTCAAATAAAATTCTATTTTTTATTCCATTTTTAATTTAAAACTAATGGCGAAAAATTTTTAACTGCTAATACTCAAAGCTGTTAATGAAATACTCTTAGACGATGACCTTCATCCTCTACTGGTGGGAGCAAATTGGTCAAATGCTTCTGGAAAGTAATTTTCCATGAAGAATCTTAAACATTTACAAACCTAATGTGCAAAAAGTATGTCTCAACAGTTAGAAAGTGTAAAAATGAAATGTAATGAAAATGAAATAAAAATGAAATGAATATGTAAAAAAAAAAAAGTAATTTATGAAAAATGTCCATGCCTTTTAATCTGATAATCAGACTTCTGAGAAAATGATCAGAATGTAGTCAAAGACATATAAACAAGGATAATCTTGCCCCATTATGATTATTTATTACAAATAAGTTTAAAGAGCAAATATAAGGTAGTGTTAACAAAGCATGGTACATTCATGTGATGGAATATTTAACAGCTATTTAAAGTAGCACTTTCAAGTCCACTAATATGAGGTATCTAAAGTAGTCAAATTCGAAGAAATAGAAAGTAAAATGGTGGTTGCCAGGGGCCGATGGAAGAGGGAAATGAGAAGTTGTTGAATGGTACAGAGTTTCAAGTTTTGCAAAATGAAAAAGGTCTAGAGATTCTGTGCACAAAAATGTGAATATGCTTAACACTACTGAAATGTACACTTAAAAATGGTTAAGATGGTCAGTTTTGTGTGTTTCAAATCACAATAAAATTTTTGATGTTTTAAAATGTCAGTAATGCTTATACAAGTTCAAGGATGTAACAGGAAACAAATTATATAGTTTCATTCCAATTCGTAATAAATAAATGAACCTGTACCTCACACATCAGGCTTACTGGCGGTCACAGCAAGAGAGTAACACACTTTTTTTCACTCTTCTTTTTTTCCCCCCAAATAATCATAATGTTTTTATAATCAGGAGAAAAGTTATAAGGAAACAAACTAAAGACTTTCACCAAGTTTTTTCAGACAACTTCACTTCTATTCCTTTAGTTTCTCCTTTCAGAATATGATTCCTAGCTTCCATTTAAAAACCTGCCCTATATTTCTGAAATCTCACCCAACCAGTCTTTACATTTTTCTGCTAACATCATTCACTTGCAAGTCCTGAAAAATTCTTTCTCCAAGAACTAATTGAAAAATAGGGAAATTTTTCTCAAACTGTAATCTTACATGTCTTACCAAGATTCCCTTATTAATTAGCACTCTCATTTAACAATGTTGCACTTATCTGAGTACTATTATTATGCCGCATATCTCCAGGAGCCTAGATAGCAAACATGTGAACTTGAATAGTCTAAAACAGGGGGATTTCAAACAGGAGTTCACAGACAGAAATTTGGGGGTCTGTGATTTTGGATGAGGAAGAAACCAATCTATATCTTTATTTTCAGTAACCTCTGACTTAAATGGAGTATTTCCTTCTATTATTAATGTAGGCAAAATCTGTTGACATTGTTATATTCGCAGCATCTAACACAATGCCTGGCAGAGTTTCTCAGTAATTAGGGTGGAAGAAAAGAAAGAAGAGATAGAGACAGGGTGTTTGGAGTATGTCTATATAGCAAGATACCAGGACTCTTTTCTATGCAGTCGTCCTCTACCTTCATCAGTAATATCTTCATAAAATTATCTTACCTCCTAGTTATGTAGCACTTCAGTGTTTTGAACTGTGCCCTATTTCATATGATCTCCTTAATCATCTTGTGAGGTAGTAAGAGTGTTAGTCACTCAGTTGTGTCCAACTCTTTGCAAGCCCATGGACTGTAGCCCACCAGGCTCCTCTGTCCATGGAATTCTCCAGGCAAGGTTACTGGAGTGGGTAGCCATTCCCTTCTCCAGGGGATCTTCAGAGCTGAGGGTTTGAACCCAGGTCTCCTTCATTGCAGACAGATTCTTTACTGTCTAAGTCACTAGGATAGGAAGGACTGGTATTATTCTCTTCACTAATCCTGTAAGAAACAAGCTTATTGAAAATAAATATTTTTCCTGTGGTTCCACAGTGGATAAATGTCAAAGTCATGTCTAGATTCCCAGTGCTTTCAATACCTAGTTCAATGGTCTTTTCCTTTTATCAGATCACTGGTATTGTTAATAAGATCACTGTTTTCAATAGGTTCCTGTAGAGTATTCACAATTAGCAGGCAGTCATACATTTGGGAGGATTTCCATTGAGCCTCGAGTTGTACCAAGTTGGCCTTCAGGACTGTTCCCTTGGCTAGGTGGAGTCAGTCCTTTTGTTGCAGCTATAGAGAACATTAATAAAATCCCTAAACAAAAAGGGAGATGAAGACTCCATTGCAACAGGAATGACAGAGGTTATTTTTCCAATTGTGAATTTTGGGAACCTTGTTGTTCTTACTCAGTCACTAAGTCATGTCCAACTCTGTGATACCATGAACTGCAGCACACCAGGCTCCTCTGTCCTCCACTGTCTGCCAGAGTATGCTCAAATTTCATATCCATTGAGTCAGTGATACTATCTAACCATCTCATCCTCTGTTGCCCCCTTCTTTTGCCTTCAATATTTGCCAGCATCAGGGTCTTTTCCAATGAGCTGGCTTCTCACATTGGGCGGCCAAAGTATTGGAGTATCGAAACAAAAACAAAGTATTGGAGTGTCAGCTTCATCATCAGTCCTTCCATTAAATATTCAAGGTTGATTTCCTTTAGGATGACTGGTTTAATCTCCTTGCAGTCCAAGGGGCTCTGAAGAATCTTCTCCGACACAATTCCAAAGCATCAATTCTTTGATGCTCAGCATTCTTTATGGTCCAGCTCTCACATACATACATGACACCTGGAAAAACTATAGCTTTGACTAGACAGAGTGGGTATCACTTTGTTGGGGAAGTCACTTTGTTGCAAAGTGACATCTCTGCTTTTTAATATTACTGTCTAGGTTTGTCATAGCTTTTCTTCCAAGGAGCAAGCATCTTTAAATTTTATGGCTGTAGTCACTGTGATTTTGGAGCCTAGGAAAGTAAAATCTGTCCCTGTTTCCACTTCCCCCCCTTCTATTTGCCATGAAGTGATGGGACCTGATCTATGATCTTAGTTTTTTAAATGTTGAGTTTCAAGTCAGCTTTTTCATTCTCCTCTTTCACACTCATCAAGAAGCTCTTTAGTTCCTTTTCACTTTCTGCCATTACAGTGTTATCATCTGCATATCTGAGGTTATTGATATTTCTCCAAGCAATCTTGATTCCAGCTTGTGATTCATCCAGCATGACATTTTGCTTGATGTACTCTGCATATAAGTTAAATAAGCAGAATGACAATATACAGCCTTGATGTATTCCTTTCCCAATGTTGAACCAGTCTATTGTTCCATGTATGGTTCTAACTGTTGCTTCTTGACCCACATACAGATTTCTCAGGAGACAGGTAAAGTGGTCTGGCATTCCCATCTCTTGAAGAATTTTCCACAGTTGGTTGTGATCCATATAGTGAAAGGCTTTAACATAGTCATGAAGCGGAAGTAGTTGTTTTTCTGGAATTCCCTTGCTTTCTCTATGGTAAAATGGATGTTGGCAATTTGATCTTGGTTCCTCTGCCCTTTGTAAATCTTGTACCTCTGAAATTTCTTGCTTCACATACTGCTAAAGCCTAGCTTGAAGGATTTTGTGCATAACCTTGTTAGCATGTGAAAAGAGCACAATTATACGTTAGTTTGAATATACTTTGGCATTGCCCTTCTGTGGAATTGGAATGAAAGATGACCTTTTCCAGTCCTGTGGCCACTGCTGAGTTTTCCAAATTTGCTGATATATTGAGTGCAGCACTTCAACAGCATCATCTTTTAATATTTTAAATAGTTCAGCTGGAATTCTGTCACCTCCACTTTGTAGCAACGCTTTCTAAGGCCCACTTGACTTCGCACTCCAGAATGTCCGGCTCTAGGTGAATGAGCACACCACTGGTTGTTTGGGTTATTAAGACCTTTCTTGTATAGTTCTGTGTATTTTTGCTATCTCTTCTTAATCTCTTCTACTTCTGTTAGGTCTACTTGCTGTTTATGTCCTTTCTCGTGCCCATCCTTGCATGAATTGTTCCCTTGATATCACCAATTTTCTTGAAGAGATCTCTAGTCTTTCCCATTGTATTGTTTTCCTCTATTTCTTGGCATTGTTCATATAAGAACACCTTCTTATCTCTCCTTGCTATTCTCTGGAACTCTGTATTCAGTTGGGTATATCTTTCCCTTTCTCCCTTGTCCTTCTTTTCTCTTCTCTCCTCAGTTGTTTTTAAAGCCTCCTCAGACAACCACTTTGCCTTTATGCATTTCTTTTTCTTTGGGATGGTTTTAGTCAGTGCCTACTATACAATGTTAGGAACCAACATCCTTAGTTCTCCAGGCAGTTTGTCTACCAGATCTAAACACTTGACTATATTTGTCATCCACCATATAATCATAAGGGATTTGATTTAGGCCATACCTGAATGGTCTGGTGGTTTTCCCTATTTTCTTCAATTTGAGTTTGAATTTTGCTGATCTGAGCCACAGTCAGCAACAGGTCTTGTTTTTGCTGACTGTATAGAGTGTCTCTGTCTTTGGCTGCAAAGAATATAAACAATGATTTCATTATTGACCATCTGGGTTATATTCATATGTAGAGTCATCTCTTGAGTTGTTGAAAAAGAGCGTTTGCTATGACCAGCGTATTCTCTTGACGATATTCTGTTAGCCTTTGCCTTGCTTCATTTTGTACTCCAAGGCCAAGCTTGCCTATTACTCCAGGTAAGTCTTGACTTCCTGTTTATGCATTCTAATCCCCTAAGATAAAAAGGACATCTTTTTTGATGTTAATTCTAGAAGGTTTTGTAGGTCTTCATAACTGGTCAGCTTCAGCTTCTTCCGTGTCAGTGGTTGGGACATAGACTTGGGTTACTGTGATATTGAATGCTTTGCCTTGGAACTGAATTGAGATTATTCTGTCATTTTTGAGATTGCATCCAGGTACCAAGTACTGCCTTTTGGACTTTTTTGTTGACTATGAGGGCTACTCCATTTTTTCTAAAGGATTCTCACCCACAATAGTAGATATCATGGTCATCTGAATTAAATTCTGTAGCCTGCCAGGGTTCTGTGTCCATGGAATTCTCTAGGAAAGAATACTGGAGTGGGTGGGTAGCCATTTCTTTCTCCAGGTGATCTTCCTGACCCAGAGACTGAATCCCAGTCTCCCGCATTGCAGCCACCAGGAAAGCCCCTCATCACTTTCATTCCTGTCCGTTATAGTCCACCGATTCCTAAGATGTTGATATTCACCCTTGCCATCTCCTGTTTGACCACATTAATTTACCTTGATTCATGAATCTAACATTCCAGGTTCATATGGAATATTCTTTAGAGCATCAGACTTTTACTTTCACCACCAGACACATCCACAACTGAGTGTTGTTCCTGCTTTGGCCCAGCTATTTCATTCTTACTAGAGCTACTAGTAATTGCCATCTGCTCTTCCCTAGTAGCATATTGGACAACTTCTTACCTGGGAGGCTCATCTTCTGGTGTTATATCTTTTAGCCTTTTCATACTGTCCATAGTGTTCTCCAGGCAAGAATACTGGAGTGGATTGCCATTTCCTTCTCCAGTGGACCACGTTTTATCAGAATTCTTCACTATGACCCATCTGTCTTAGGTGGCCCTATATGGCACATCTTCATAACTTCATTGAGTTATACAAGCCCCTTCACCATGATAGTGCTGTGATCCATGAAGGGGAATCTATATGTCAGCATTACACGGTGTGACAAATTGGATTCAAAATGGGCTTTGAAGGAAGAAAGATTCAAACTGTGTGCAAATTTTGGTTCTGCTACTTATATATATGAGACCTTGGTGAAGTTACTGAACTTCTTCGTGATAGCCTTTGGCTTCCTGATCTGAAATATGGGATGACAAATACCTATCTCACAAGTTCTTGGAGGAAATAAATAAGAGAAAATGCATATGAAAATCTCAAGCTCAGGGATGGGCACAGTCCCCCTGACTAAGTAAGTGATTTTTTTAAGAAATGCTTTCTTTCCCAATCAAAAGTTTTCAAAATTTCTGAGTCTCATGATATAAAATTTTGATACTGCCAACCTCCTTTTGTCTCCTTTAGTCACTACATTCTTATCCAATTTGCTATCTTTCATAAAGAAGTGTGAATTTGTAGAACAGAAAAGCTCAAGCTGACTTTATTTCTGTTCCATTATATTAGCCTCCAGGGTAAATTAAAATTCACATTCCTTCTATATGAAGCAATTTGATATGATATTCTTCTTGTTTTCTCTTTTATGAGGGTGGGATTGCTTATTTCTAATTTAGTCCTGATCAATTTTAAATTAATGAAGTGTCTGGAGATTTCTTCTGTAAACTAAGCTTCTTTCACAATGTCACATAGTCATTAATATGCTTGTCCTATCTGTGTTTTATTTAAAATCATAAACTTATAGAGGATAGAACTATTTAATAGTTGATAAGAAGTTTTTCTGCCCTGTTTTCCAATCTGAGGAGAGAATGATGGAAGTGGCTTTTTAGTCCGCAGGCTCTGCCTTCCTGATTTTCAGTCTGCCACACCACATTGCCTTTCTGAAACTAAGTGGGAAATAACACAAAGCAATGATTTATATGTTTCATTAAGCATCTCAGGTAATTGACTAACATTTATAATAATTTCACATTAGTACTTTTTTTAAAAAAAACATCCCTTACAGTTATCTCATTTCATTTATTTAGGCAGATGTCTTTCACAGTTTTATCACACTTTTTCAAAAATCCTAAAATGTATGTGTTTGGTACTTAATTATTTACTAGCAATATATCAGTCACTACATTACTATTACTAAACTGAAGGGACTAAGAAACATTTTTTCTGACCCACAAGAAAAAATAAAACCTTTGAAGATCAAAAAAAGTAGAAACATCACTCACTAGATTTAGAAACTAAGAATAAGAAAAACAAACTTTTTTCTTCATTTAAAAAATATATGTTAAATATGTTTAATATTTGAATATTATTAAATATGATAGATATATGAAAGATTTCTTTGATCACAATTTGCTGTTTACCAAGACTTTGTATTTCAGAAGATTCACCACTTTTCTTTAAACATTTTCCTTTGATATGGTAATAAACTGTGATTAGGATATTGACTGCTCCTTGTTGTCAAAATGCTTGAGGATCAGATCTGGGCTGAGTGCAGATATGTCCACTGTACTCTCTGAAGAAAGAAGTCCCAACATTTATTCCTGCAACAGTATTGTTTCAAAGCCTAAAAACGTCAGCTAATACACTGCAAAAAGAGAAGGGAAAGTTTACTAAGTAGGTATTGTCTATCCTGGAACAGAAAACCCACAGAATTTTGAAGTTGAAAGGAATGATAGATTAACCTAATGTAACTGTTTCATTTCGATTCTAGGAAAGAAGCTTAGAGGGGTACATCTAATATTTACAAGGTGTGTGAGTTTGTGTGTAGGTGAGTGTGTTGTATTTGTGCAAATCTAGTAAATAACTATAATCTCTCTCTACTTACGGAAATGGAAGGGAAATTTCTTCAGAATTGAGGGATGTTAGGTATTAAAATGGATTACAAAGAAGGCTCATGCATACTTTATAAGGAGAAAGTGGAATTTCCTTAGAGTTATGCAATCCTAAAAGTTTATAGATGCTTTTGAACTGTGGTGTTAGAGAAGACTCTTGAGAGTTCCTCAGACTGCAAGGAGATCAAACTAGTAAATCCTAAAGGAAATCAGTCCTGATTATTCATTGAAAGGATTGATGCTGAAGTTGAAACTCCAATACTTTGGCCACCTGATGCGAAGAACTGACTCTTTAGAAAAGACCCTGATGCTGGGAAGGATTGAGGGCATGAGGAGAAGGGAATGACAGAGGATGAGATGGTTGGATGGCATCACCGACTCGATGAACATGAGTTTGAGCAAGCTCCAGGAGATGGTGAAGGAGAGGGAAGCCTGACGTACTGCAGTCCATGGAGTCACAATCAGACACGACTGAGCTACTGAACTGAACTGGGCTTTTAAACCTACCCCAAGGAGAAAATTCAGACTTAAATTGAAGAAAGTAGGGAAAACCATGTGACCATTCAGGGATGACCTAAATCAAATCCCTTATAATTATACAGTAGGAGTGACAAATAAATTCAAGGGATTAGATCTGATGACTGAATGTCTGAAGAACTATGGACAAGTTAGTAACATCATAAAGGAAGCAGTGATCAAAATCATTCCCAAGAAAAAGAAATACAAAAAGGCAAAATGGTTGTCTGAGAAGGCCTTACAAATAGCAGAGAAGAAAAAGAAAGATATACCCATCTGAATGTAATTCCAAAAAATAACAAGAAGAGGGAAGAAAGCCTTCCTAACTGACGGATGCAAAGAAATAGAGGGAAAACAATAGAATGGGAAAGACTAGAAATCTCTTCAAGAATATTGGAGATACCAAGGGAATATTTCATGCAAAGATGTGCACAACAAAGGACAGAAATGGCATGGACTTAGAAGAAGATATTCAGAAGAGGTGGCAAGAATACACAGAAGAACTATACAAAAAATATTTAATGACCCAGGTAATCACGATGGTGTGATCACTCACCTAGAGCTAGATGTCCTGGAGTGCGAAATCAAGTGGGCCTTAGGAAACATCACTATGAACAAAGCTAGTGGAGGTGATGGAATTCCAGTTGAGCTATTTCAGATCCTAAAAGATGATGCTGTGAAAGTGCTGCACTCAATATGCCAGCAAATTTGGAAATCTCAGCAGTGGCCACGGGACTGGAAAAGGTCAGTTTTCGTTCCAGTCCCAAAGAAAGGCAATGCCAAAGAATGTTCAAACTATGCACTGTTACCCTCAATTCAAACGCTAGCAAGGTAATGCTCAAAATTCTCCAAGCTAGGCTTTAACAGTGCATGAACCAAGAACTTCCAGATATTCAAGCTGGATTAGAAAAAGGTTGAGGAACCAGAGATCAAATTGTCAACATCCATTGGATCATAGGAAAAGCAAGAGAATTACAGAAAAACAGCTACTGCTTCTTCATTGACTACACTGAAGCCTTTGACTATGTGGATCACAACAAATTGTGAAAAATTCTTCAAGAGATGGGAATACCAGACTACCTCCTGAGAAATCTGTATGCAGGTCAAGAAGCAACAGTTAGAACTGAACATGAAACAATGGACTGATTCCAAATTGGGAAAGGAGTATGGCAAGGCTGTATATTGTCACCCTGCTTATTTAACTTATATGCAGAGTACATTATGTGAAATGCCAGACTGGATGAAGCACAAGCTGGAATCAAGATTGCCAGGAGAAATATCAGTAACCTCATATATGCCAATGACACGACCCTTATGGCAGAAAGTGAAGAGGAACTAAAGAGCCTCTTGATGAAAGTAAAAGAGAAAAGTGAAAAAGCTGGCTTAAAACTCAACATTCAAAAAACAAAGATCATGGCATCCGGTCCCATCACTTCATGGCAAATAGATGGGGAAACAATGGAAACAGTGACAGACTTTATTTTCTTGGGCTCCAAAATCACTGCAGATGGTGACTGCAGCCATGAAATTAAAAGTTGCTTGCCCCTTGGAAGAAAAGCTATGACCAACCTAGACAGCAGATAAAAAGCAGAGACTTTACTTTGCAACAGACTTCTGTATGGTCAAAGCCATGGTTTTTCCAGTAGTCATGTATGGATGTGAGACCATAAAGAAGGCTGAACAATTGATGCTTTTGAACTGTGGTGTTGGAGAAGACTCTTGAGAGTCCTTTGGACTACAAAGAGATCAAACCAGTCAATCCTAAAGGAAATCAGTCCTGAATATTCACTGAAAGGACTGATGCTGAAGCTGAACCTCCAGTACTTTGGCCACCTGATGTAAAGAGCTGATTCATTAGAAAAGATCCTGATGCTGGGAAAGATTGAAGGCAGGAAGAGAAGGGGATGACAGAGGATGAGGTGGTTGGGTGGCATCACCAGCTCAATGGACATGAGTTTAAGCAAGCTCTAGGAGATGGTGAAGAACAGGGAAGCCTCAGGTGCTGCAGTCCATGGAGTCACAAAGAATCTGACATGGCTGAGCGACTGAACTGAACTGAACTCACAGTTAACTCACAATGTTTCAGGCCCACAGGAAGGTGATTCAGTTGTACACATGCACATATCTTATTTTTCAGATTATTTTCCATTGTAGATTATTATAAGATATTGACTCTAGGTCCCTGTGCTATATAGTAAATTTTGTTGCTTATTGCATATCTAATTTTTTAAATTAGAAATCAAGCATTCTATTCACACTAAGTCAAACAAGTGAAATCAAAATGTCATACAGTTTTTAGTTAGGTAAAAATTCATGTTTTCTAAAATATATATAATACATACTATTTATATGTATACAAAAACTTTTCTACTTTGCTTGATAAAGGCTTAAGAAAGAACTTCAGAAAAGAAAAAAAAAAGAAGAAATGGAGAATTGGGAAACATAAGTAAATGAAATGGGGGACAAAAGAAAAACAAACTAGATAAAAGTAAAGGATCACCATATAGTCCATTTGTTTTTAAACATGGCTGCTCAATAGAAACATACCTGGAGCTTTGGAGAAAAAAAGCAATACCTGAACGTTTGTATTTTTCAAAAAAATACCAAGATAATTCTGATATGCATCTGGATTTCAAAAAGTGATTACAGGTTTTTCTGTTAGTTCCTAGTTTTTGGTGATATAGAGTTCTATTATTTTCCTGTTGACCAGTCATGATACAGTGGTATTAAATGAGTAACGGTTGCACAATCACAATAGTAAACAATGTTTATCAGTTTTCACAACCAATAACCAAACACAAAATAAAAGATAATTACAATTGCAAGCCATATTAGGAACATGATTAACCTAACAATAGAAAATTATTACATTCAATTTGGGGGGGGTGCTTCAAGCAGAGTGTTGTGGTAAGTGGAAGTGCATACATGCACGTGTATTCATCTGTCCAGCCAGTCTATGTCTTTTGCTTGGTGCATTTAATTCATTTATATTATGATAACTATCAATATGTATGAACCTGTTACCATTTTTTTAATTATTTGGGGTTCATTTTGTATAGGTCTTTTCCTTCTCTTGTGTTTCCTGCCTAGAGAGGTTCCTTTGGCATTTGTGGTAAAGCTGGTTTGGTGGTGCTGAATTCTCTTAACTTTTGCTTGTCTGGAAAGCTTTTTATTTCTCCACCAAATCTGAAGGACAGTCTTGCTGGGTAGAGTATTCTTGGTTGTCGGTTCTTCCCTTTCATCACTTGGAATATATCACGTCATTCCATTCCGGCTTATAGAGTTTCTGTTGAGAAATCAGTTGACAACCTGAAAGGAGTTCCCTTGTATGTTATATGTCATTTTTTCCTTGTTGCTTTTAATATTTTCTCTTTGTCTTTAATTTTTGTCAGTTTGATTTCCATGTGTCTTGGTGTGTTCCTCCTTGGGACTCACTGTGCTTCCTGAACTTTGTCAACTATTTCCTTTCCCATGTCAGGAAAGTTTTTAGCTATTATCTCTTCAAATGTTTTCTCAGGTCCTTTGTCTCTTTCTGCTCCTTGCTAAGTCACGTCAGTCATGTCCGACTCTGTGTGACCCCATAGATGGCAGCCCACCAGGCTCCTCCGTCCCTAGGATTCTCCAGACAAGAACACTGGAGTGGGTTGCCATTTCCTTCTCCAATGCGTGAAAGTGAAAGTGAAGTCGCTCAGTTGTGTCCGACTCTTAGCGACCCCATGGACTCCAGCCCACCAGGCTCCTCTGTCCCTGGGTTTCTCCAGGCAAGAACACTGGAGTGGGTTGCCATTTCCTCCTCCTTATGAGACCCCTATAATGTGAATGTTGATGCATTTAATGTTGTCTCATAGGTCTCTTAGGCTGTCTTCCTTTTTTTTAAAAATTCTTTTTTCTATATTCTGTTCTGTGGCATTGATTTGCACCATTGTGCCCTCCAGGTCATTTATCTGTTCTTTGCCTCAGTTATTCTGCTCTTGATTCCTTCCAGTGTATTATTCAGTCTCTGTTTTTTGTTCTTTAGTTCTTCTAGGTCTTTGATATGCATTTCTTGCATCTCCTCCATTGTTTTCCCAAGATCCTGGATAATCTTCACTATCATTATTCTGAATCCTTTTTCTGGAAGGTTGCCTATCTCCAGTTCATTTAGTTGATTCTCAGGGGTTTTGTCTTGTCCCTTCATTTGGCAGATAGCTTTCTGCTTTTTCATCCTGATTAACTTTCTGTGATATGGCTTTTTCTTGCAACTGTGGGATTGTGGTACTTCTTGCTTCTTCTGTCTGCCCTCTGATGGAGGAGCCTAAGAGGCTTGTGTAAACTTCCTGATGGGAGTGACTGGTGGTGGGAGAAATTGGGTCTTGCTCTGGTGGGCAAGGCCTTGCTCAGTAAAGCTTTAACCCAATTATCTGCTGTTGGGTAGGATTGTGCTCTGTCCCTATTAGTTGTTTGGCCTGAGGCGGTCCAGCCCTGGGGTCTACGGGCTCTATGGCTGGGTTAATGGCAACCTCCAAGAGGGCTGACACCAAGGGGTACCTTCTAGGTCTGCTGCTGCCGGTGCCCCCGTCCCCGTGGTGAGCCCCTGCCCATCCATGCCTCCACAGGATGCCCTCCAACACCAGCAGGTAGTTTTGTTCAGTCTCCTGTGGGTCAGTGCTCCTTTCCTCTGGGACTTGGTGCGCCCAAGGTTTTGTCTGTTCCCTGCAAGACTGGAGTCTGTTTTCCCCAGCCCTGTGGAAGTCCTATAATCAAGTCCTGCTGGTCTTCAAGGTCAGATTCCCTGGGGATTCCCCGTCGCCTTGTCAGATCCCCAGGCTGGGCAGACTGACATGGGATTCAGAACCTTCACAGCGCGGGAGAACTTCTTTGGTATTATTTTTCTCCAGTTTGTCGGTCACCCACCTGGTCAGTATGGGATTTGATTTTTTTCATGGTTGCACCCCTCCTACCATCTCACTCCAGCTTCTTCTTTGTCTTTTGGTGTGGGGTATCTTATTTTATTGGGTACCAGCATTCTGTTAGTGATTCTTCAACAGCCAGTTGCAATTTTGGTGCTCTCACAGGAGATGAGCACACGTCCTTCTATTCTGATATCTTGAGCCACAGGCCTCAGTTGCTTGGTTTAGAAGACCTAAACTAAATATAGTCCCTGGTGTCAAAGATCTTCAAAACTAAAATAATTTTGTTTACCATTGATGGTACAGAAAAAATAAACTTCTGTGAAGCAGAACCTTGAAATAGAATTACTTATACTTTTTTTTCCCCCCCAGGTCAAACACTATTCAGAGTAGTAATCAAATCTCTGTCACCTAAAGAGGTAATTCGGATTCATGTCCCTAAACCTTTGGACAGGAATGATGGAACATTTTTGATGCGATATAGGATGTATGAAACTGTTAGTAAAGGGCTGAAGATAGAAGTCCTTTATGGTGATGAACATGTTGCTCAGTCTCCCTATATTTTGAAAGGTAAGTAATTATTACATAAACCAGAGCCAGCCTTATGTGTAGAACCCATGGCTTTCAGACTGCATTATGATGATGTTAAAGACATGTGCAAAAGGATAAATGTGATATATATGTACCTCCTGGAGTTCAATTCTCTTGATATCTTAGGGGAGAGAAAAACTAAGTAATTTAAAGAGATTTAAATGACAAGCAAAAATACTGTTGTGTTTTTACCCAGATAGTTACCATATTTAGTACTCTTCATTCTTTTGCATAGATACATGTTTTCATTTAGTACTATTTGCCTTCTACCTAAAGAATTCCTATAGACTTTTCATTTAATGTGAGGATAATGGTGATTAGTTCTTCCAGCTTTTATATATCTGAAAATATCTTTATTTTGCCTGTATTTTTGCAAGATATTTTGCCAGGTAGAATTATCAGTTCAGTTCAGTTGCTCAGTCATGTCTGACTGTTTGCAACCCCATGGACTGCAGCATGCCAGGCTTCCCTGTCCATCACCATCTCCCGGAGCTTACTCAAACTCATGTCCATCGAGCCAGTGATGCCATCCAACCATCTCATCCTCTATCATTCCCTTCTCCTCATGCCTTCAATTTTTCCCAGCATCAGGGTCTTTTCTAAAGAGTCAGTTCTTCACATCAGGTGGCCAAAGTATGAGAATTTCAGCTTCAACATCAGTCCTTCCAATGAATATTCAGGACTGATTTCCTTTAGGATTGACTGGTTGGATCTCCTGGCTGTCCAAGGGACTCCCAAGAGTCTTCTCCAACACCACAGTTTAAAAGCATCAATTCTTCAGTGCTCAGCTTTCTTTATGGTCCAACTCTCATATCCATATATGACTACTGGAAAAATCGTAGCTTGACCAGAGAGACCTTTGTTGGCAAAGTAATGTCTCTGCTTTTTAATATGCTATCTAGGTTGGTCATAACTTTCCTTCCAAGGAGTAAGCGTCTTTTAATTTCTTGGCTGCAGTCACCATCTGCAGTGATTTTGGAGCCCAAGAAAATAAAGTCTGTCACTGTTTCCATTGTTTCCCCATCTATTTGCCATGAAGTGATGGGACCAGATGTCATGATCTTTGTTTTTTGAATGTTGAGTTTTAAACCAGCTTTTTCACTCTTTTCTTTCACTTTCATCAAGAGGCCCCTTAGTTCCTCTTCACTTTCTGCCATAAGGATAGTGTCATCTGCATATCTGAGGCTATTGATATTTCTCCCTGCAATCTTGATTCAAGCTTGTGCTTCATCCAGCCCAGCAATTCACATGATGTATTTTGCATATAAGTTAAATAAGCAGGGGACAATATACAGCCTTGACATACTCCTTTCCCAATATGGAACCAGTGCGCTGTTCCATGTGTGGTTCTAACTGTTTCTTCTTGACCTGCATACAGATTTCTCAGGAGGCAGGTAAAGTGGTCTGGTAGTTCTGTCTTTGAATTTTCCTCAGTTTGTTGTGATCCACACAGTCAAAGTCTTTAGTGTAGTCAATGAAGCAAAAGTAGATGTTTTTCTGGAACTCTCTTGCTTTTTCTATGATCCAGTGTATGTTGGCAATTTGATCTCTGATTCCTCTGCCTTTTGTAAATTCAGCTTGAACATCTAGAAGTTCTCGGTTCACATACTGTTGAAGCCTGGCTTGGAGAATTTTGAGCATTACTTTGCTAGCGTGTGAGATGACTGCAATTGTGCAATAGTTTGAACATTTTTGGCACTGCCTTTCTTTGGTATTGGAATGAAAACTGACCTTTTCCAGTCCTGTGGCCACTGCTGAGTTTTCCAGATTTGCTGGCATATTGAGTACTGCACTTTCACAGCATCATCTTACAGGATCTGAAATAGCTTAACTGGAATTCCATCACTTCTGCTAGCTTTTTTCCTAGTGATGCTTCCTGAGGCCCATTTGACTTTGCATTCCAGGATATCTAGCTCTAGGTGAGTGATCACACCATTATGGTTATCTGGGTCATTAAGATCTTTTTTTTTTTTTTTTTTTTTTTTATCATTCTGTATATTCCTTTCACCTCTTCTTAATATCTTCTTCTTCTGTTAGGTCCATACTGTTTCTGTCCTTTATTGTGCCCATCTTGGCATGAAATGTTCCCTCCGTATCTCCAATTTTCTTGAAGAGATCTCTAGTCTTTCCCATTCTATTGTTTTCCTCTGTTTTCTTGCATTGATCACTGAGGAAGCCTTTCTTATCTCTCCTTGCTATTCTTTGGAACTCTGCATTCAAATGGGTGTATCTTTCCTTTTCTCCTTTGCTTTTGGTTGACAGTTTTTTTCCCCCCTTTGAGTACTTGAATATATTGTTCTGCTATCTTCTATATCTGCTCACTTGCATTATTTCCAGTTATAAATCTGCCATTTTCTATATCTTTGATCCCCTGCTAAATATTTTTCTCTTATCAGTTGTTCTGAGCAATTTGATTATTATGTGCTTTGGTGTAGGTTTCTTCATATTTCTTATGCTTGAGATTTGTGGATCTTTAGGTTTATAGCTTCCATCAAATCCAGCATAAAAGTGGCCATAGGTTCTTCAAATATTTTTTCTGTTCTATCTCAGGTCTCCTCCAAGAATTCTAATTACCCATACATTAGGCTTGAAATTATCCCATGACTCAATTATGCTCTTTTCATTTAAAATTATATTTTTCTCCATTTCATTTTGTATAGTTTCTATATGTTTAAGTTTACAATGTTTCCTTCTATTATGTTCAATTTGTCATTAATAATTCTATCCAGTGTATTTCTCATTGCTCAATGCTTTCTCATCTTCTTGAGCTTTTCTCTAGGATGCGATTGTTTGGAAGTAAGTTGATCCTTCAAATTTTCTTTTACAATTTATTAGGCAGGCCCAGAGTCATGTTTATCCTAGGGCTAATTATTCCTTACTACTCAGGCAATACATCTCTGCATATTCTGTGCGACCTCTATGAATTAGGATGCTTTCCAGTTTGGTTTGTTATGAATAGGCACTTTTTCCAGCCCTGTATGAACCATGGGTATTGTTGCCTCTAATCCTTATGGCCTTACAGATAGTTCTCTCTTTGTTTTGGACAGTTTATTCAAACATGTGTACTGATCAGTTTGCCTTAAATATTTGAGGGGAACCTTGTACAGGTCTCTGGAGTTCCGTGTCTGTGCAGTATGTTCTACAACATCTAGCTGCCTTGGACTTTCAGCTCTGTCTCAACTCAGTGAGACTCCTGGGCTCTGCCCAGATTGTTCCTCCCTGTTGCACCACCCAGAAACTCCCTTGGGCAGTAAACTTGAGGAACTAGAGAGTTTACCTCATTTGTTTGTCATCTCTCAAACTCATTATTCACTGCCTGATGTCCGAGGTCTTAAAAAACTATTGTTTCATATATTTTATCCGTTTTTGGTAGTTTAAGGTAGGAAGCGAAATTGATCCCTATTTCTTATGCTGGTCTGAAGTAGAAATCCTCAAGAAAATTAAATAACTTTAAAAATTATTTTCATATTAAATACAGATATATTGTGAAATAACATAAATTTTGCACACAGTCTTTTTTTAAATGAGTCTTCAGAATAGTTTCATACTTATGTCTGACCATACTTACACTTATACTTACGCTTACACTTACCATACTTACACTTACACTTATACTTACGCTTACACTTCAAGATGTCCCTGAGTTTCATATTTCCTTTTTGAGACGTGCTATGGAGGTAATTTTAGGGATTCAGAGAAAGAAACTCATCTTGTCTTTAAAAATCACCAGCCTTACTACATAATCATGCCTGAAAAGGAATACATTCTCTTTTTCCTTGTTGAAAGATAAGTTTTATGCTCATTGGCCATTTATAGCTCATTGGAATAAATTTATCAACTAACTGAATGAGTAGGTTACCTTGGGAGAGCATATGCTATACTAGGTTATCTAGGGTGGGGTGAAAAGGGGTCAGGAGGTAAGAGCACAAGACTCTGACATTACTTTTACCACTGGTTTGTTTACAGTAGATTATCCCTGTCTGGATAATCTTAGAGTTTACCAAGAAGTCATCACATGCTCACAGCAGTGGCAGAAACAACTCCCTGTGTTGCATTGCTTGTTAATGGAGCTTGGCATTCCACATGTTTTGCTTTCCTTAGGACCAGTGTACCATGAGTACTGTGAGTGTCCAGAAGACGATCCTCAGGCCTGGCAGAAAACTCTGTCTTGTCCAGACAAGGAACCACAGATTGAAAAAGATTTTGCTTCTTTCCCCAGCATTAATCTCCAGCAGATGCTAATTGAAGTTCCGAAAAGGTTTGGGGATGAGAGGGGTGCTATTGTTCATTACACGATTCTCAATAACCACATCTACCGACGATCTTTAGGAAAATACACAGACTTCAAAATGTTCTCAGATGAGATTTTGCTGTCACTGGCAAGAAAGGTATGAGAATGAATCCATTGATTCCAAAACCAAAATAGTTTAAATATTTATTTGTAACATTTAATTCTTAGAATAATAATGGTAAAGAATGAAAATGGATTCCAGGCTTGAAAATGTACATCTGTCTGCCACCTGAGTATGGATCAGTTGGATTTCTCTTTCCTTTAATATTTAAGTTAAATAGTTTGAGCCCCCATCTCGGGTAGGAAGACCATATAGCACTCTCCCAAGTCTTCTGTGAACTCCCAGACATTTATAGCTACAAGGTGACTTTTTTAGCTTCCTCATTCTTGCTGAACAATCCTTCCATTCAGATTTCACTTTCTACAGCAGTTTTCTTCTTGTCACCTCAATATAAGTTGAACTTAGGACACATTTTCATTGCTTTAATCCTAAGTGCTTCTAAAAGATCGTGTGCATGGCACATTTTGTTGAATATTGAGGTACCAGAGAGAGGTTATTTTGTGCCAATGCAGAATGGGCAAAACAAAAATCCTAACATGTAAAAATAGACATCCCTGTGTAAAATCAGACTCTCAGTCATCCTTACCTCTGGGAATTTCTCACAGGCTGACCTTGATCTTCATGTCTAGGCTTCTTATGAAACATGATTGGAGCTTCTATCTTCCAAAAGATTTCACATCCCCAGCACCTCCTCCCTCTTTCCCTCTATTCAGCCCCTCTTTCCATATTTACAAAACTCCTATAAATCCTCTTAAGCAGAGCAATTCAAACTACCTTTTGTTATTCCTTATTCCCAATTGTCTAGAATAAAGGAGGAAGAGTGGGCATATTTTTACCTCTCTCATCTAGAAAGGCCATGAAGTTATTTGTCTTACCAAAAAGCCACCTTTCCTGATATGAGTTATATGTTCCCAAGCACATGAAATATGGGACTGCAATCAATTCTTATTTTAAATAGCAGTTGCCTCCTTCCTCCCCATCAGCCCATCACATGAGCATATTATGGGCATCTGATCCTAAAGGTGGTTCCTTCTTCCTGGACTCCCACCAGTCCACTCTGCCCTGTATTTCTGTATCTCTTGTGCTTATGTGGTTTTCAACTAGGGATGATTTGCCTCTGAGAGGGTGTTGCACCTGGGGACTTGCTACTGCATCTGGTGGGTAGAGGCCAGGGATTCTGCTAATTCTACAATGTTCAGGACAACCCCCACAGGGTAGAATTACCCAGACCAAAATGTCAGTGGTGCGAAGATTGAGAAATCCTCCTCTGCAGTGAAAACTTCTGATGTGGAGCTTATGGACTGTAGCCCACCTGGCTCCTCCGTCCATGGGATTCTCCAGGCAAGAGTACTGGAGTGGGTTACCATTTCCTTCTCCAGGGGATCTTCCCAACCCAGGGGTCGAACCCAGGTCTCCTGCATTGCAGGCAGACTCCTTACGGTTTGGGCCACCAGGGAAGCCCTTATTAATAAGCTACTGAATGGTAGTGGGGAGCACTAGGCTGAAGAGTCACATCCCTTTGCCCTTCCCTTTTGTTCCAGGTTCTTTGCCCAGTGACTAAAAAGGGATTTAAGAGAAATGAGACTCACCTCTGGGTTTTGAACAGCTCACTCTAGGGGAACTTGTTTTTGTTATTCAGAAGTGAGGATGGGATATGAATACAAGCAACATTATGCCACACATGATAGGCACATAAGAGAAGTAGGTACCCAGAGTTAAAATGTTCGAGGAAGGTGAGTCCTAGAGGAGGTAATGTTTGCTCTGGGTGTGGAGGATGAGAAAAGAGATTGCCAGGTGAATAAGTAGGAGAAGGGCATTCCAAGTAAAGAGATTTACATGGTAAGGTGGGTGGCATTTTCAGACAGTACAGTTTTCTGCTACTTGGGCAGATGGAAGATGAGATTCAAAGCTAACCTGGAACAAGATAGTGAGGGCCTGAATTCCAGCCAGGGGGTTTAGACCCTGTCCTATAGGATTAAGGTACTGTTAAACTTAGTAGTAACATTAATTTGGGTTTTAGAAATTTGAACAACGATACGGACGGCAGGAGAGGCTAGAATCAGAACATCTAGTAAGGGACAAGTATTGCAACAGTCTAGGGAAGAGATGATAAAGGCCTAAACTAAGGCATTGAGCATGAAGATGGAAATGGATAGCAGGTTCCAAAACAAACACAGTTGTTATAAAGAGGTTTGATAGCGAAGGAAAACAAGGGCTTGGGTCTAACTTTATAGAGTCTCTCTTAGGCTGCTGGCAGAAAGGGTGCTTGAAGCCATTCATTCACGCCTTTCTGCAAAGTTTCCATACCAATAGTTACATATACACAACAGTTTTAAATGCCAGCTCTGAAGAGAGGTGGCTAATTCCTGCTTAAGTGAATTGTCATGTATCATCCTCACCCTTGATTTTCTTCTTTCTTAAAAAAAAAAATATATATATATATATATTTATTTATTTATTTATTTATTTATTTATTTATTTATTTTTGGCTGGGGTCTTAGTTTCTGCACAGGCTTTTCTCTAGTTGCGGTGAGCGGGGGCTACTCTCTCGCTGTGGTGTGCAGGCCTTCGTGGCTGTGGGTTCTCCTGTTGACGAGCATGGGCTCTAGGGCACGCAGGCTTCAGTAGTTGCATGTGGGCTCAGTAGTTGTGGCACATGGCCTTAGTTGCCCTGCAGCATGTGGGATCTTCCCCACCCAGGCATTGAACCCATGTCTCCTGCATTGGCAGGCGGATTCTTTACCACTGAGCCACCAGGGAAGCCCCTTGATTATCTGATACTACTGATGACTGAGAAGCATCCCTCTCTCTTTTATTTTCAAATTTGTTTTATCAGAAATTTTTTAAAAGTCAAAGAACCAAAGCATTTAGTATCAAAGACTGAGGTCTTCCCGACACTGATAAACATTCTTTTGTTTATTTAGGTCCTTCTCCCAGATTTAGAATTTTATGTTAATCTTGGAGACTGGCCTTTGGAGCATCGAAAAGTCAATGAAACCCCTGGCCCTTTACCTATCATTTCATGGTGTGGCTCTCTGGACTCACGAGATGTTATCCTTCCAACATATGACATCACCCACTCCACACTTGAAGCTTTGAGGGGTGTTACAAATGATCTCCTTTCTATTCAGGGAAATACAGGTAAAAGTCATTCTCTAAGAAAAAGCTTAAATGTAAAAAAGGTGAAAGGAATGTTCACTCAGAGAGAGTACGTTGATATATTTAAATAACCATTGTTCTTCTTTTCTAACCAGGAAAAGAGAAAAACAGCAGTCTGAACTATAAAGTGGTTTTTATTTAGGATTCTTCTAATTCAAAAATCAAAGATATGTGAGCTGGGCTAGTAATGTCCAAAACCTACTATAACTGAGTCTCCTTTGAGTTGGTCACATGTAAATACCATTTGAAAATATATTTTTAAAAAGTTTTTATTCATTTTCTTTTTAAAATTGTATTATTTATTTATTTGGCTGCATTGGATCTTAGTTGCAACATGGGGGATCTTCGTTGCATCGTGCAGGATTTTTTGTTGCCACTCAGACTCTCTAGTTGTGGTGTGCAAGCTCAGTAGTTGTGTGTGGCCTAAGTTGCTCTGTGGCACATGAGACCTTAGTTCCCCAACTGGAGATCAAACCTGCCTCCCCTGCATTGCGAGGTGGACCCTTAACCACTGGACCACCAGAGAAGTCCTGTAAAAATACGTATTTGGTAAAACTTTCACTTAATGGTGACTCCAGTGCCTTGATATTGCTGGATGAAATGAGGGAGAATTCTGAAAAATATAAAGTTATATTCATATGTAAGAGAACTGATATAATTTGGATGTTACAACCTCCAGTAAGAAATTCTCTTCCCTGTTTATGTGACTCTTGATCCTTTACAATCTGAATTCCTTCACTCCTATTTAATGGCTTTAGGTTTATGGTAATACACACCATTTTATTAAACTGAACTCCCTGAGTAGAAAAAAACACTGCCTATCTTTACAAGGCTTCATTTCTATTTAGAGGAGTTCAAATGGACTTATTCTGTAGACGAGACTAGAGACTTCTTGTAAAGTCTCTAAAGATAATGGGAAATGAAAACTGACCTACTTTTTATTTGATATCGGTAAATTCCTGAAAAGTGTGCTAAAATAGTAAAGAGGTTGACCAACCCCCTAGTTTCTGTGATTTATGATTTCTCCCTTAGAACACTGAGAAGTGTTAACTAATGACTTCTTTTTAGAATGACAGAAAGAGATCTAAATTAATTCTTCCTGATTATTTCCCTCCCAGGAAAGAGAGAATATAAATATATATACATAGTTTAGTTACACATGTATATTTTCACTTAACAGCATATTAGAAAAATTCTTCAGTGTATTCAAATTGATGTGCTTGAAATTCTGAGTGACCTAAGAATTAAAGTTGTGTGGGTGTTACTTAATTGTGTAGTTTGTTATAGTCGCTCTAAGAATGACAGTCTTGTGTGTGTGTGTGTGTGTGTGTGTGTGTGTGTGTGTGTGTGAAGCACAAAAGATGGAAGAAACTAAAAAAAAAAGATGGAAGAAACTAATGCCTTGGTGAGTGAACCAAGTCACAGAATCTCTTTTTGCTTTGAACTTGATCCAGCATTGCTTTGGATAATTCCTAAAGTCATACAACAGGAACTCAACCTTTTGAGGGAGCTCTCATTAGTACACAAAAGGATAAAAATTAGAGCATATTTTTCGGAAGTTACACTTACTTTAGAAGATGTGTTGATAATGAAAGAGCTTTAGCATCTTAAATAACAAAGGTAGATTAAAGGTGATATACTTACCAGAATATAAAAATGTCAAATTCATATGAGTATTTTTTTATGGTCTCAAACATCTAGGACCTTCCTGGATCAACAAAACAGAGAAAGCTTTCTTCAGAGGTAGAGATAGCCGAGAGGAGAGGCTCCACTTGGTGCAGCTGTCCAAGGAAAACCCACAACTGCTAGATGCAGGAATCACAGGATATTTCTTCTTCCAAGAGAAAGAAAAGGAGCTCGGAAAAGCTAAATTGATAGGTTTCTTTGACTTCTTTAAGGTATGCAATTAGGTCTTCTTGGAGAGATACGAAGTGAAGAACTTTTGTTAAAAGTCAAACAAATAGCTGGGGTTGGTTGGACAGATTTCTACGATTTTATGACCCAGCACACACTTTCTTTTCAGACACAGGGAGTTACAAAACTCATGCAGTTTCTTTTTCCTTTGTTGTTAACTTTGTCTACAAATAGCTCAGAACTGTGTTATTACTCAAAATATTAACTTGGGATTTTGGTATATTTCCATGTTTTTCTCCTTTTTGTATTTTTTTAAATAAACTGGGAATATAAATGTTGCATAAAATGATCTTATAAATAAAAAGAGTCTGAATTTCATGCTAGTAAAATGACGTTCAAGTCCCACCTGTAGTTCTGCCTCTGCTGCTAACTTTGGGGCTGTCATCTCGATAGCACCTCTCGCCTCTAACATATGTGAGCCTGCCCAGCTCCTTCAGAGCACCGCATATGAGGTGCAAATGAGATAGAGATGTGAACAATTTGACAAAAGCTAACTGGCTGTGACAAAATCTAAAACCCTTGGAACCAATTATTTAAGAAAAAATTAATTACCAAATCTGTATGTCCTCTTCCTCTCAAGGTGATATAATGAAGAGAGCATGGGATTTGGGCTCATGCAGTATAAGTTTGTAAAGATCTCTGAAATGAGTTTTATCATTTATAAAAAAGAAGGAGCTGATAATATCTGCTTCACATTATTATAATTGAATGAAAAATGATTTTAAAATGTAAATCAAAATTTATTAATCCAACAGACATGTGAACAGTATATGTACTGTGTTGCTGGCATCACACTAGTCCTTAGTCTTCTCCAGGTTTCTGTTTCCTCAGCTCTAAAACCGAACTTTGAGATAATTGCTTCCCTTTTCATACTTATGTAGGTATAAGGAACAAATGAAATAATGTATAAATAAAAGTGTAAATTATTATCAATATTAAGCTTTAATAAATATAGAACTTTGGAAATAGTTTTCTTACCTGGTTACAGAAATCTGAATTCCCCATTACATAGACATAGCATTCCCACTTCCTAAAATTATTTATCACCTTATCTTTAAATATGTTATGTTTCTCAAAATTGACCTGAAAAATGCTGCTTATGATTTTAATACAAAGAGAAGATGTGTGTTACAAAATAAAATGGAAAGCTTATAAATATTAAGTTGGAAAATAATTTCTTTATATTTAATATTACAGTGTTAACCAGAAGCAGAACTGAAGCAAATGACTGCTAAAACTTCTGTGTTTGTTTTAATCTTTTAGTACAAGTATCAAGTGAATGTGGATGGGACTGTAGCTGCTTATAGATATCCATATCTCATGCTTGGTGACAGTTTGGTTCTGAAGCAGGACTCACCATATTATGAACATTTCTATATGGCACTGAAGCCGTGGAAACATTATATTCCAATTAAAAGAAATCTTAGTGATCTACTAGAGAAAGTTGAATGGGCCAAGGTATGCTTTTCATAATTTTAATTTATTTAGGTCATAGCAAATTCACCAGTATTATTTAGTTACACAAGTTTCATCATAACACAATTTGACATCATTTAGGCAAATGAAGTGTTATTTTGTGAAATTTTTGTTTCCCTGAAATCAACATCAGGACCATTTTGAATGCCCACTATGAGTATGTTTGAGGATTTTTAGAATTTGAAGTACAGTGTTACATAGAATATAGGTTTTTCTAAAGGATCACTATTCATGCACACACACCAAATGCAAATTACAGATTAAAAAGACCAGGGTTAAAGTGCTTCATGCACAAGAAAATATTTAAAGCAATTATGGTTTAATTGCTTTAAATTAAAGCAGTTTTAATTTAAAATTGTTTTCCCCAGTTAGAAAAAAGGGCACAAGTTTTTAAATTAATTTTTATTGGAATAAAGTTGATTTACAGTGTTGTTAGTTTCTGCTGAACTGCAAAGTGAATCAGTTCTACATACACATATCTCCACTCTTTTTTAGATTCTGTCCCCATATAGGTCATCACAGAGGACCGAGCAGAGTCCCCTGTGCGCTACAGTAGGTTCTTGTCAGTTGTGTATTTTATATTTAATAGTGCATATATGTCAATCCTAATCTCCCAATTTATCCCTCCCCTTTCCCCCTTGGGACCATAATTTGTTTTCTCTATCTGTGACTCTATTTCTGTTTTGCAAATAGATTCATTTGTATGGTTTTTTTTTAGATTCCACACATAAATGCTATCATATATTTGTCTTTCTCTGTCTTATTTCACTCAGTATTGACACTCTCTATGTCCATTCATGTTGCTGCAAATGGCATTATTTCCTACTTTTTATGACTGAGTAATATTCCATTGTGTATATGTACTACATCTTCTTTATCCATTTATCTGTCAGTGGACACTTAGGTTGCCTCCCTGTCTTGGCTGTTAAAAATAGTGCTGCAGTGAACATTGGGATGCATGCATCTTTTTGTATGGTTTTAGTGGGATAACAAGTTCGTAACGAATTCATGCTATACAACATCCCAAGAATTACAAGCTTTCCATAAAATAAGAATTCTTTTTTTTTAAAGGAAGAATACTAAAAAGCTCTTGCATTTTATTTGAAAATTAATTAATTGTGAAATTATAAAATTTACCCTTCCGTTGTAAGCTTTATTCTGTTTCTGAGAAGCAATGTGGCTATGGAAACAACTGGATACCTGACACAGAATATTTTTGTGACCCTTTATAAAGAGTCAGAATTGCTTGCAAATGGCTTTTCCTGGGAGCAGCATCATATTATCTTAGATATTTTATAAAAGTATAATTAGGAATATTGACTATTCCTGGTATTGAAGGAATAGCTAGTAAGTACTAATAACTGAATTTTTGATTACAACAATAACATGGTCTTTCATGGGTACCCTTTTAGAACAACTTTTTGGTTCAAACTAAATATTTAAATAAGGTGTTATAGCATAAAAACTAATTCATTCTATTCTAGTTTGTACTTTAATATCATGCAGAGAGAGTTAGATTGAGGGAACAGATGATGAGCCCCAGATTCCCTGAGTAGCTTGGAAAGTACCAGGACAGTCACAATAGGGGCTGTATGTGGAGTGTTGCACTGGGAGGATCCAAACCATGCATGATTATTTCCATATATAACAGAGATGTCTAGGAAAGTACTTTGTCTTTTTCCATAGCCTCATTCTGAAGTTACATTTTCATCACGTTTCATCTCTCCCATGATGTTCACATTCAACCCTACATCTGTCCTACCTCCCACTTAGCTTTCTTTGTGGGTTGCAGGACTAATTTTCATTCATTGTTTCTTTTTAAACTTTTCAGGAAAATGATGAAGAAGCCAAGAAGATTGCAAAAGAAGGACAACTGACTGCTAGGGATCTGCTACAGCCACACCGGCTTTACTGCTACTATTACAGAGTACTACAGGTCAGTTCAGAGGATCCATCCTGCTTGGTTGAATGTCCTCAGACCAAAAAATGGCCTTAGTCCTTGCTTCCTAAAGGGGCTCAAGAGTCAGCCTGTGGAACTCTGGCTACACTGAGGCACCAACCTATAGAAAGATAGTACTGAGTCCCTTTGTAGCCACCATATTTTTATCTCCATTCAGTTTTAAGAAGAACAATAGTTATAGAGACCTTAGAAATATAGATTAAAAGCTCTGAGCCTCAGAGAACATCTTTCCTTATATGGAAAATAGGGTTGGACTAGAGGTCATTAACATCTCCTTCTGCTCAAAATATCCACCTCTTCATTCTCCTTACTAATTAAGATTCATGCTTTTGCTGTCAGTACAGGGTGGAAAGCAAATATTTAATTTGTTGTATAAACCAAACATGAAAAATACAGTTGACCCTTGAACAAAATGGGTTTGAACCATGCAGGTCCATTATATGTGGATTTTTTTTTTTTAGTAGTAAATATTATAGTACTGAGGCTTCCCTTGTATCTCAGTGGTAAAGAATCTGTCTGCCAAAGTAGGAGATGCAAGAGACATGGGTTTGATCCCTGGATTAAAATGATCCCCTGGAGAAGGAAGTGGCAACCTGCTCCAGTATTCTTGCCTGGAGAATCCCATGGACAGAGGGGCTTGGTGGGCTACAGTCCACGGGGTCACAAGAGGCAGACACACCTGAGCACATACATGTACACTGCAGTACTTCACAGTCTGAGGACATGGAACCGTGCATACCACAGACCTGAAAAATCCCATGCAAAGGGATATTCCAGTCAGTGGCCAAAGTGGAGGGACATTTCACAGTCCCATCACCATTTGCAAAACGTGTCTGACTACAGGCCTAAAGGGAAGGATGTATAAAAACCACAAACTTTACTTTGAGATGCTTATCATCTTTGTTCACTGATTTGAATATTTAGCCAAGTTAACTATTTATTAACATGTGGAGGATGAATTCAAGAAGTGCTGTTGTTCAAATAGGGACACTTTGTTTGATGTCCCTTTCCAAGACGGCTCTTACCTTTGCATAAAATAGTGGATTGGGGTTCCTTGTAAGATTATGAAATAGCACACTAGTGCCTATCATAACTAAAGTTAAAATGTCACTTGAGGAGTGAAATAAATCAGACCTTTGGTTTTACTCTGAAGATAACACAGCAACTAGAAACAATAGCATGAGTGGAGATGATTCAGTGGAATGAAGTTTGGACTAATCTTTCCACATTCCAGAAATACGCTGAACGCCAGTTGAGCCAACCTGAAATACGTGATGGAATGGAACTTGTTCCTCAGCCAGATGACAGTGCATCTTTGTGTCAATGCCACAGGAAAAGGCCTTTAAGACAAGAGCTTTAAGTTAGTCCAGATTCACACTCCTATGTGTGCCAGCAAGAACTTTCATGGCAGCATACAGATGGAATCTAAGCTGTGAAGACTGTGGAGACAGCCTGGAAGGCTGGATGCAGGGTACTGCTTCTCTTGATGGTTTAATGCTATGTGGATGAACAGCGCAATATTAGAGTAAGTATTACCAAATATCTTAGTATATCAATATCTTTTCAGTAAAAACTGCTATTATCATCATCATAGTTTCTCTAAGAAGAAAAACTTGGGGATCATAGTAGATAGAGAGGCTTGCCAAAATATAAATAACTTTCTATGAAACTATTTACATTGTATTTATTGGTTTGTTTCTATCCCTTGTTCACTTTCCCTCTTCCCCTTCCAGTTATGAAGAAAATACATTTTTGCAGGGTGCTACAAGCTGCTTTTGGTATTCAGTAATAGCAAGTTTCCTCTTGGAAGATCTGTTATGAATAATTAAGGAAGATGAGAATGACTCTGTTATTAAAGGTAGCTTGGATACTGTGGAGGGAAATTATTTTAAAGCTCATTCATATCCTTTTAACTAAGCTTTACTCAAGGTCCAAGAAAAAATTAAGCAGAGATAGTGCCTTAAGCTAATAATTCCCAGTCGATCTGAGTTGGACACCCATCAAGGACAACCCAATTTTTTAAAATAGATGAGAGCATCCTATGGGTATCTTCATTATCTATATATTTGAATAAATGATAACTGTAGCCAGGTAGGGATCTTTAATTCTTTTTAATCTTTAAAAGGGGATGCTTGAATACCTCTGCAACAAGCTCCAGGAAGCCTGATATCTTGGGATTCACTAATAAACTAATGACAAAAGCAAGCATCTATTCTTCACTGTACCCCTTCTATATTTCACTGTGCTATATTACTAAGATAAAAACTTTGGAAATTTACTTTGCCTTTTAGGACAGGGTGTAGTCTTAAGACTTACAGCCCAGAAATTCATTACACACTCCTTGTAATATCACCAATCTGAAACTCGGTTCATTAAAGAACACACTCCCCAAACAGGAAATATCCACACTCCCAATTCAAAAATATTTACTCTTCTAATTGAAATATTTACTTAACCTGGAAAACAGTGTGATCACTTTAAATTAGCCATATCTATTCTTTACTGAATAGGGACACAGAATTTTTTTTTAAACTAGATGAAAGCAAAAACACATTTTGTAATGGTGTAATCAAAACCAAGGCTTCCCTGGTGTTCAGCAGTATAAAGAATCCGCCAGTAATACAGAAGATGCAGGAGATGTGGGTTCTTTCCCTGGGTCAGGAAGATCCCCTGGAGGACAAAATGGTGACCCACTTCTGTATTCTTGCCTGGAAAATCCCATGGACAGAGGAGCCTGGCAGGCTACAGTCCATGGAGTCGCAAGGAGTCGGATACAGCTAAGCACCTATAGCATCTGTCCGTAGAAAACACTAATACACACCAGTTGCTCAAAAGCACAAGTGCATAAGTATAAAATAAAGTGCAAGCTGCACAGTGACTAAATCCCGTGGAGGAGACGGGTGTGAGGATATGTGAAAGTGTTAGTTGCTCAGTTGTGTCCGACTCTTTGTGACCCCGTGGCTTGTACGTAAGTTAATATAATAACTACATTTATCAAAAATAAGCTATCAACATTTTGTTACAGGCAAGAATACTGGAGTGGGTAGCCATTCCCTTCTCCAGGGCATCTTCCCAACCCAGGGATCAAACCCAGGTCTCCTGCATTACAGGTGGATTCTTTACCATTTGAACCACCAGAGAAACCCCAATAAAATGTTGGAAACATGTTAGTCATCATGAGGGAGCTGGCTAAATAGATATCTATACATCAGGGAATACAGTTTAACCATTAAAAAGAATGAATTAGCTCTAAATGCACTATCATGAAAGCTTTTCATGACAGTGTTCAGTGAAAAAAGTTACAGAACAACATGTATAATGTGACACCATATATGTAAAAAACAAAATGTATCCACATGGTTGAAAGGATATTTACCAATATCTGAGGAGGGAATGGAGAGAAGGAAATTTTTACTTTTGCTTTAAACCTGTCTATGATATTTAAAATGTTTTTACTGAAGTATGAATCAGATTGGACAATAATGAAAAATACAAACCTAGGAAAAGAAAATAAATGCATAAAAGATATATATAAGAAGACAAAATGAATATTTATATTTCCTTTGTGCTATTTTAAAATTTACTATGTCTAGAATTTTGTATCATGGGATATATTATTTACACTTTTTAAATAAAGTACACTTTCTAAAGAAATTTGAAAAAGATAAGTTTTGTTTTTTAAGAAAGAGGATTGAACCACCTATAGTTTTGGTATTTCTGTAACTGGGTTGGTCTAGTTTTCATTCTGTTATGTCTTCATGAATGAATGAATTAAAACTTTTATCACCAACACTAAATCCCTAGTGAGTAGAAATTAATATTGAAGGAAAAGATATTTGGGCTTGACACCACTATTTTCTGTTATTTCAGGTGAAAATATAGTAAGTGCAGTGTCTTAGTTCATGCTACCATTACAAAAAGTTTACCATAGACTGGGTGGCTTTGATAGAAAATATTTATTTCTCACAATTCTGGAGGCAGTCAGTCCAAAATCAAAGTGCCAGCATACTGAAGTCTGGTGAGAGCCCATTTCCTGGTTTGCAGACTGATACCTTCTCATTGTATCCTAACATGGCAGAAAGCAAAGAGAGAGGAAGCAACTCTCTCCTGTCTCTCTTATAAGAGTACTAATTGCATCGCAAGGACTCCACCCTCATGACCTAATTACCTCCCAAAGGCTCTGTCTCCAAATACCATCACATTAGGGATGAGGGTTTCAACATATTAATTTGTGGGGTTGGGTATAGGCAAATTTTCAGTCCATAGCAGGCAGAGAGAGGAAACATTCTCTCCTGACATATAAGGCCAAGGAAAGAAGAAATACCAGTTTCTTATTTAGAGGGGTATGAAATCATCCTTGTGGTGGTGAGTTATGTTTGACTTCCAATAGTTGAGAAAAAATTAACCAGACAGTAAAAATCCCTCTTCTATGAACAGAACCAGATCTTCTATGCACAGAACCAGAGTTTATCCTATCCCAACTACTGCTGCCCCTAACCTATGCCAACCTCTCGTGGAACCATTCCAGTTACTGAGATCAAAATTTTCTTTTTTAAGACAAGTTCTCTCTATAGAGCTATTTGGAAGAGGAAGCCACAATAAACTCTGATAAGCAACACTGCAACATTTCTTAAACACAGGGGAAAAAACAACAACTGGAGTTTGTTTATTCTATGGAAAGAAATTGCACATCCTGGAAGTGTGCACAGGAAGGGTAGGGGCAGCTTATGTAGAGGGAGTTATGACTGCCAGAAGTGAGGAAAGAGAGTTAGGAAAGAAGAAATATTTTCATGAGCTCCTTGTTTTGTTTCACCCGCAACTGGACGTACTTCAATACAGTTTGATGCTAACCATCCAGATTTAGCATCAGATCCTACAGGTTTAGGGCTCGTTGTTCCACAAGACTGTCTTTACAGACACCAGGCACAAGTTAGTTTCCTGGGCTACCCACACTTCTGACCAACTGGCTGCAAATTCAGAGGTGCCCATGATACCCCTCAGGTTCAGTAATTCTCTAAAACAACTCATAGAATCCAGGAAAATGCTATATTTAATGACTACCATTTCATTTTAAAGGATACCCATAGGGCAAGACCTGGATAAATTAATTGAATTTTTAAAAGAAAAAAGAATGCAACAAGGCAATTCTCAATGAGTCATGGGGATGAGGAAGACAGATTTCTGCCCAAAGAATCAGCTAACAGTGCCCATTCCTATCTCCCAGCCTCTTCAAACTGCTGATGCCCTTACACAATAGACTCCCAGATATTTCTCCAGCAAGGATGGGTTTATTCAGCATCAGGAGAGATCTGCAAACCAGGCATGCAAACATAGTGAGGCACATGCAAGTCCCCACAGGGCAAGGAAAGGAGAATGCTTTTATAAAGAGGAAAAGGAAGTTGGGAGGGCTGTAGTAAACCAAGAGTCCATGGCCTTTCATTGGCTGAGTCCTTGCCAGAAAAGGAAGATTCTTTCTTCTTCCAGTTGGGCTCTACTACTGGGAATGGGTGTGAGGGCTCCCCCTATTGGTCTCCTAATTCTTTTTAATTTAGGTATCTTGATTTCATTTTTCACAGGCTAACCCCCTCTGGCTTCTTTTAGGCCACTGCAAGACTGTGACTTTGATCCACACCCACTCCTCATGTGTGACATTGTGACTTTTCTACTATATTAGGTATTTTTTAAATACTGCATGCTAACATGGGGGGGGGGGCAGGTTGTCCACTGTTGAGGTTTGTTCCAGTATCTAAGTAGTAGAGGAAAGAAATAGCGTGTAATTGTGACTCCTCTACCTCTCCACAAAATATTCTTCTCTTAGATTAATTCAGTTTTTCCCTTATCTCTTGTCTTTACTTGGCTTATAAATCTTTGCATTCTAACTAGAAAGCAAAAATATTCATTTTGTTAATGTAATAGTAACTGTTGTATAATAATAAAAAGAAGGGGTGGGGGGAGAGGGGAATAAGGAGGGATATGGGAAACAGAGAGAAGGAAGGAAAAGTTTGTAAAACCACCCAGAAGTTCCTCTGAGTTTCGTTTCCTAATTAACTGTTCCTAGATTTAACCAGGTGCCTATAAATAAATCAATAGAAAAACTGATGGTTTTAAGTCTTAATAATCCTTTGTGACTAAATAAACTTTTTCTTTTAAAAAAATTCAGATATTTTTACATATATTGCATGTGTGCTAAATCACTTCAGTTGTTTCTGAATCTTTGTGACCCCGCCAAACTCCTCTGTTTGGACTGTAGCCCCGCCAAACTCATCTGCCGTGTGATTCTCCAGGCAGGAATACTGGAATGGATTGTCATGCCCTCTTCCAGGGGACCTTCCACACCCAGGGATTGAACTCTGGTCTCTTACGTGCTCTGCATTGGCACATGGGTTCCTTTCCACTAATGCCACCTGGGAAGCCCTTTACATATATTAGAGCAATAGAAAAAGGTCTGAGCCTATTACTAAGGAATTACTGAATTCTTCTAGATCAGGTTAATGGTAAAATAATACATGCTCAAATAGTAATCATAATTGACTGGCACTTTATTTAAAATATGTGGGGCTTATTTTTAAAGTAAAATAAACGAAAAGCACAATTATACCTAACGTTTCCATGACTGTATCTTTATGGTTTATTATTCATAGCTACTGTGTATTAATGCATCAAGTAACTACATGAAAGGGAACTAAAGCTCACATCTGTTTATTCTGATTTGCAATAATGATTTTAAAGAACTCTGGAAAGTCAATGTGTCAATGAATTAGCCTATAGGGAATTTCTTCTGTATAATTCCATATTATATAGGGAACATTTTCTTCAGCTGTTTATTCCCCTGGATGTTAACCTTCCAACAATTAATTACAAATTAATGGTATTATGTGCATAAGCACAAGAGGAAAATAGCAGAACTGGGCAGTTTCCAAATAAGATATCTGACATTGCAATAAATGACAAACTAAAACACTGCCAAGAGTGAAACATGTGAAACTCAAGCAAAGCAAACTTGGTTTAGATTGGCAGCATTTGTATAATTTAAATTTACCTAGGAATTCATTTAAGAGATCATCTATTTTCAGTTAAAAATTGGTTTAGCTAAAGAGCTTAAATTTAGAAATAGCACTGGACTGCAGTCAAGTGTCACTTACTCTTTGATCCTGCAGAGGATCTGTCAAGATGCTAGAAGAGTCAGTTCTTTTATTTACAAAAGAATAAATGTAGTCATTTATTTTTGGGGGCTCCAAAATCACTGCAGATGGTGACTGCAGCCATGAACTTAAAAGACCCTTACTCCTTGGAAGAAAAGCTATGACCAACCTAGACAGCATATTAAAAAGCAGAGACATTACTTTGCCAACAAAGGTCCGTCTAGTCAAAGCTATGGTTTTTCTAGTCATGTATGGATGTGAGAGTTGAACTGTAAAGAAGGCTGAGTGTGGAAGAAATGATGCTTTTGAACTGTGGTGTTGGAGAAGACTCCTGAGAGTCCCTTGGCCTGCAAGGAGATCCAACCAGTCCATCCTAAAGGAAATCAGTCCTGAATATTCATTGGAAGGACTGATGCTGAACCTGAAACTCCCAATTGACCATTTGATGCAAAGAACTGACTCATTTGAAAAGACCCTGATGCTGGGAAAGATTGAAGGCAGGAGGAGAAGGGGATGGCAGAGGATGAGATGGTTGGATGGCATCACGGACTCAATGAACATGAGTTTGAGTAAACTCTGGCCGTTGGTGATGGAAAGGGGCCTGGCGTGCTGCACACCATGGGGTCGCAGAGAGTCGGACACAGCTGAGCGACTGAACTGAAATTCAGTCAGTAGAAAGGCTTTCACCACATTTCTCCAATATCTTTCAAGTCCTTGGTTGAAGTAACCGGGTGTTATAAAATGTTGAGCCCAACTTCGCAGAATGTCCCTTCGGCTTTCCTGCTGTCCCAAACCCTCTGCCTCTGCGCTTTTGACAATCGCCGGAGAGCTTCTAACAGCTCCAAGCCCTTTCACGCTCACGTTGCGGAAACAGGCGTCACAGCTGGGAGCCGAGGGGCGGGGCCGGGAGGCGGGACTAACAGGGCCGGGCCAAGCCGAACAAAGAGGAACTTGGCTACGTCATTTCCGTCTGCGGCGTTAGGGAAGGCACCCACGGAGCCCCACTCGGCGGCAATAGGCAGGTGAAGGGAAAAGGGTGTCCCGTCCGCCTCAGCCGGTACTGCTTCCCTTCGGCTTGCGTGTGTGACGACTGGGTCTGAGGCTCCTCTGGTTCAGTGTGCTGAACGCCCCGTGTCCTTGAGGTCCGCGCCCCATCCAGCCCCCTTAATGACGTTTCCTTTCTCCGAGACCCATTGGGCGTCCAGCGTTTCGCGTAAAATCGTGCCCAGGATTAACCCCTTGCCCTGTGTTCCCTCTCGCCTGTGGTGAACTCGCCTCGCTGTGGTTGACAAGAGCTCACTGCGTATTCCTCCTGCTCGCTGGGCCCCCCTCACCGGGCAGAGATACTGTCTCGTCCACCTTCAGGCCTGGCGGGAAGTACTTGTTAACCTACCTCACGTTGTTTCCTAGAATTTTTTCCTGTTCGATCCGTTAAATGGTTTTCCGTCTTTAAATCGTTTTTAACGACGAGTCTATTAGTTGTCTTACCTCTTCCGCTCTTTGTATAAAGGGCCACAGGAAAAAAGGAAAAGTAAAATTACAAAACTGACAAAGATCACGAAGCACATTTTTTTTTTTACATTCGTTTATTCAGTAAAATACTAGGAAAACAAAACGGGAAGTATAGGTTCTGATCTCAGCAAGTTAATTTGAATGCTGTATTCAAACTTTTTAAATGAGTAAATGGAACTTAGACTTCAAAGATTTACCTTGTAAGGTTTTTCTCTTGAACCTAAATAGATCAGCTGAACCTTGATCTCCTATAATAGAAATTTGTGATTGGGGTTAGATAAAAATCTTAACTCTGAAATTTGCAAGTGGAACCTGGATATAGTAAAACCATCATGACCTGAACAGTGGCTTGATAGTACTTAGTATATAAGAATTTCTGAGGTATTTTCACATTGATTAATCTATTTGGCACTTCATAATGAACATATATATTGTTTTTTATCTGAGGCCAGCAACTGCCCCTACTTCCTTTTCTTCTCTGGACCTTGTCCTTTCAAACCTACAAAAGACTTTACCTTTCATACCAAACAGCATCTTAGTGTGCCTTGGTATCTCCCATATATTAAAAAAAACCTCTTGAATCCAGCCTTTCCTGCTTTCCAGTTAAATTCTCCTATCTCTGTTCCCTTTCAGCACTCAAAGAATTGTTTGAATATTCACTTTCTCAACTTTCCAACTTCTTAACACATCTCAAACTTGCTTACTTGCTATTCCAATAAGCAACTTTATTTGACCAAATCTAATTCTTTATTTTCAATTTACTTGACCCTCCCCAGTTGAGCACTTTTTGTTCTTGAAATGTAACTTTATTATTCCTCAATAATGCAACTGATTTCTGAATCAGATAATAATTTTAAATACTGTAAGATATTTCATCACTGTTTTGTGGTATTCATAGTGTAATGGTGACATATGGAATTAGTCTGCATTAACATTTTCAAATGAATTAGCTTTACTCTAGACAACCAACAAAAAAATAATAAATCAAGCCCCAATTTGTAGTGTTTGTCATCGCCTATAATGTAAATACTTCCACACTGGTCAGTTTCAGGCTACCAACATGCCTCAGGAATTGGAAAGATAACGTGCTGTGGTGCGCCATAGTATGGCTTCCACCATGGAGGTGCTAGTAGATAATCTGCAGACCTGTAGGTCTCAACCTTGGATAATTTTGCTTCCCAGGGGAAATTTGGCACTGTCTAGAGATACTTTTAGCTGTCACACCTGTGCTACTGCATCTGCTGAGTAGAAGGCAGGGATTCTGCTAAACAGCCTACATGCACAGAACAATTCTCACAACAAAAAACCCAGCCCGGAGCATCTCTGGGTCACTGCTGAGGAACTGTGAGATAAAAATAATAACCACAGGAAATAAATAGTAGTAAAAGATAGTGTAAGAGAGGCAAATTTTTTTCCTGTACTCTCTTATGTTTTAGTGCTTGGAGCCTGCAAATTACTGATGAAAGGCAGATTAACAGCAGAAAGTGATACAAATTTTACTTGATGTTAATATTTTAGTTTTACATACATGTAAAGGGAAGGAAGTGACACCCAAAGAGGTGCTTAGCCCTGGGAGCTTGTATACTATTTTAACAGAAGGTAATAAACTTGTGAAGTGACAAAACAAAGCCAAAGAGATTTGGGCTTCTATAGGTGGTAAATTCTGTAGGTGGTAAATTACCTTATATATTGTAAGGTTAGCACTCAGGAAAGCTCATGGAGGTTAAGGGTTACTTAAGTAAGGTTTGTTTGTACAGACTCATCTCAGTGCCAGTGATAATGATTATTTTGGCTCCAGGGATAATGGTTATTTTCCTCCAGTGATAAAGATATGGGAAAGAAGATGGGGAGCACCTTCACATAGGGAAATACCTGTCCTCCTTTTAGGTACATATAGGGAGAATAGAGAGCTTGTCCTCCATCTGCTATTTCTCAGTTGCTGTAAGTTTAAAATAATGCTTTCTGCCAAAGTAGTGCTAACTAAAAAGCACAACTTGAGAGTTGCAGGCTAAGTTTTATTTGGGACAAAATGAGGACTAGGCTATAGCCCAGGAGACAGCATTTCAGATATCTCTGAGAAATTGCTCTGAAGAGGGAGGAGATCAGTATATGTGATTTTGATGAAGGAGGAATTCATGCAGTTAAGTGCGTATTTTTGCTTAAGATTTCTGCTAGTCAGGACGGAGTAAAAGTCACCAGGAAGGAATTTAGTGTTTTTCTAGATATGAGATGTAAGAATTGGGCTCATAAAATCAACTCCTGAAAATAACTATCTGAAGGCCTATTCTACCGTTATTTCCAGAGCAGAGTGTCTCATTTCTGTTCTTGACCCTGAACTCCCTACACAGGGGTGTTGAAGGTCAGCAGCACATGATTTAATCCTTGTAGAGGTAGATGGCAAGTGCCAATTTGCCATTTCAAATTTATGATGTTGACAGGGGCCCATCATGGTCATAAATTTGACCGTGCTTTGGGAGGCATTTCATGACCATTTCTTCCCAAGGTGCTAGGAAAGCTCATTCCTAGGTCTGGTGAAGACTTTGCTAATAGGCCACTCAATGTGCTTTTATTGGATTAGGTCTTGTTAACAATAACTAAAGATCTTTGGACCACATATCTTCTAATCTATTACGGTCCAGGAAAAAATTCCCTCTTACTGCATCTTCCCATATCTACAGTACACTATTAAAATCATTGATTGGATACAAAATTCTGTATTTGACCAACTGCTTCAAGTCACCTAGTCATCATTATTTTTGTTGGAGGCTCAATCACATTTGATTATACAAGAAGTGATAATCTTGTAAAATAAGCAAATTACAAACAATATTGCTAATAGCATTAATAGAATTATAAGTAAATATTTAAGCCAAGAACTTCCCACACCAAGCGAGTTTTTGAAGAGGTTATCGAGACTAGGGAGTTGGTCAGTTAAGGCAGAAATCTGGCTTTTCATATGGTTCACTAATTATATAGTGAAGCATTATAATCATCAGGTATGAAAACACAGCATTCAATCTGAATTATGGCACAGGTCCCCTCCCTGAGATGCTCTAAGGATCTAAAAGGCAATGTGGTTTTTTTTTTTTTTTTGCAATGTGGTTTTGTAGCACCACTTTTCTCGTCATAGACACGTCAGAATTCAATAGGCTAATAGCCTGGTTGCTATCATTTAAAGCCTGTGGAGTGAATCTCAAGGCTTTGACATGGCCCATTACATTCCCCAATCCTTCTGAAGGCACAAAAATAGCTGCTAAATGGTCATTCTAGTGGAAGACATCTCTTGGCCCATCAGACTCATACAAATGATAGATTGACTGGAATCATCTCTAAATTGTTACATGTGACCTTGAGTCCATGGGAATCCCAGGATGCATCTTCCTATTCATCCTGGTGGAAGCCAAGATCATAAATTAGTACCACAAATTCACTGAGTTCCATTAAGTGCAGCCCAGTGAACCTCTGGTCATCTGACCCAGTTAGTTCCATACCAATCACTGTCTCTAAGGGTAATAATATATAGGTATTGTTCATAAGGCACCCAGCCTAATTTCCTGATGTCACAAGATTTATCATCCTTTTAAAATATATATATATATATATTTTATTGAAGTATAGTTGACTTAAAATGTTTCAGGTGCACAACATGGTGATTCAGTTATACAAACACATATATTAGTTTTGAAATTATTTTCCATCATAGGTTATTACAAGATATTGACTGTAGTTCTATGCTATACAGTAAACCTTTGTTGCTTGTTGCATATCTATATTTTAGTTAGAAATCTAGCATTCTATTCATATTAAGTCAAATAAGTGGAATCAAAATGTCATATTTTTTTTAGTCAGGCAAAAATTCATAAGTTTTCTAAAATATATGTATTATACATATGTATACAAAAGCTTTTTTACTGTGCTTGATAAAGTCTTGAGAAAGAACATCAAAAAAAAAAGACTTGGAGAAGTTGGAGAACATAAACTAAATGAAATGGGAGTACTGAATATGAAATAGAAAAAAGTGAAACTAGATAAAAGTAAAAGATCCTATAGTCCAGTTGTTTCTAAATATGACTGCTCATTAAAAACATCTGGAGCTCTGGAGAAAAAAGGCAATACCTGAGCATTTGTATTTTTCAAAAAAAAAATCAGGATAATTCTAACATGCATCCAGATTTCAAGAAGTGATTACACATTTTTCTATTCAACCCTAATTTGGTGATACAGAGTTCCATTATTTTTCCACTGACCAATCATGATACAATGGTATTAAGTAAGTAATAGTTACATAATCACAAGAGTACAAGATGTTTATCAGTTTTCACAATCAATAACCAAACACAAAATAAAAGATACTTACAATTGCAAGCCATATTGGGAACATGATTAACCTAACAACATAAAATAATTGCATACAATTTGAGGGGATCAAGCAGAATGATGTGTTAAGTGGAAGTGCATATATGCACATGTTTTCACTTGCCCAGCCAGTCTATGTCTTTTGGTTGGTACATTGAATTCATTTATATTATGATAATTGTCAATATTTTCTTAATTATTTGGGGTTTATTTTGTGTAGGTCTTTTTCTTCTCTTCTGTTTCATGCCTAGAGAAGTTCCTTTAGCATTTGTTGTAAAGCTGGTGTGGTGGTGCTGAATTCTGTTACCTTTTGCTTGTCTGGAAAGCAAGATTTGATTTCTCCATCAAATCTGAAGGACAGTCTTGCTGGGTAGCATATTCTTGGTTGTAGATTCTTCCTTTTCATCACTTTAAATATATCATGCCATTCCCTTCTGGCTTGTAGAGTTTCTGTTGAGAAATCAGCTGATAGCCTGATGGGAGTTCCCTTGTAGTCATTTTTCCCTTGTTGCTTTTAATATTTTATCTGTCTTTAATTTTTGTCAGTTTGATTACTATCTGTCTCCGTGTGTTCCTCCTTGGGTTTATCCTTCCTGGGACTCTGTGCTTCCTGAACTTGGTTGACTGTTTCCTCTGCCATGTTCAGGAAGTTTTCAGCTATTATCTCTTCAAATGTTTTCTGAGGTCATTTCTCTCTTCTTCTGCTGGGACCCTTATAATGTGAATGTTAATGTTGTCGCAGAGGTCTCTTAGGCTGTCTTCATTTCTTTTCACTCTTTTTTCTATATTCTGTTCTGTGGCATTGATTTCCACCATTCTGTCCTCCAGGTCATTTTATCCATTCTTCTGTCTCAGTTATTCTGTTGGTGCTTCCTCTAGTGTTTTATTTATTTCTGTTTGTTCTTTATTTCTTCCAGGTCTTCCCATTCTTTTCCTGAGATTGTGGATCATCTTCACTATCTGAATTCTTTTTCTGAATTCTTTTTTTGGAAGGTTACCTATCTCCATTTAGTTGTTTTTCTGGGATTTTGTTCCTTCATCTGGGACATAACTGTCTGCTTTTCATCATGATTAACTTTCTGTAATATGGTTTTTGTTTTAGCTGCTCTAAGATTGTGTTTCTTCTTGTTTCTTCTGTCTGCCCTCTGATGGATGAGGCTAAAAGGCTTGTGTAAGCTTCTTGATGGGAGGGACTGGTGATGGGAAAAACTGGGTCTTGTTCTGGTGGACAGGGCCTTGCTCAGTAAAGCTTTAATCCAATTATCTGCTGAGGGGTGGGGTTGCACTCCCTCCCTTATAGTTTGGCCAGAGGCTATGGGATTTGATTTTATTGTGATTGTGCCCATCCTACTGTCTCACTGTGGCTGCTTTTTTATCTTCAGATGTGGGTATCTTTTTTTGGTGGCATCCAGCATCCTCCTGTCAATGGTTTTTCTTCAGCTAGCTGCAGCTTTGGTGCTCTCACAGGAGGAGATAAGTGCACATCCTCTATTCTGTCATCTGAACCAGAAGCCTCAAGGCTGATCATCTTTAACATAATACATTTTTTACTTAAATGACTATTACCTGATGTTAACCACATAAATCCATCCCATAATTGTGGGAGGTTTCCTTCTAATAAACAGGAGGTTACACTTTTTGATTGAGACTTAGCTTACTGTTCTGATTGAGCTTGAGTGACCCTAAAAGAAAATTTGTATGCATGGCCAGGGCCAGAGCAGGTATTATTAATTGGCTAGATGAGAGGATCCCAGAGTAGCCTGAATACAACTGAACTTTCTTTCTTCTAAAATAAATTTCCTGAAAGCCATCCAATCAGAGCCTTGGAGTGAAGAAATCTTCACCAAGGTAATCCAGAAGTACTTAGACACAGGTAATTAGCCACATACCCAATAATTGAATTGATTTTTAAAACTGCTATAGGATGGTGTCAATGATAGAAAAACATTTGATTTATATACAGAGGTCCAAGAAGTCATGAAAACATTATAAATGATCATATGAATCATGTCCAGCATCTTAGATAACCTGTCTATCTCTGATGTTGCATTCTTCTCTTCCTGATGTGAGTGTAATTTCTCCTTTCTCTGAACATTATTTTAGGTGAGATTGAGGTCAGCAGACCTCTCCATAGAGTCCAGTGCAAGGGTCCTTTTTAAGTGGAAAATATGAATCCAATTCCCCTTAGTTTTGCTGGACATGAGCTAGTTAAATATACTTGGTGAGGGCCTTTCCATTGGGGTTGTAGAGAGTCCTTTAAGTGATGTTTTTTCCAATATAATAATTCCCTGGTTGCAGGCTGTGGGGCATCTGATTTTCATCCAAAGATAGATTAATGAGATAACTTCGAAATAAACTTCAGTTCAGCTCAGTCGTGTCCGACTCTTTGCAACCCCATGAACCACAGCACGCCAGGCTTCCCTGTCCATCACCAACTCCCAGAGTTTACCCAAACTCATGTCCATTGAGTTGGTGATGCCATCCAACCATCTCATCTTCTTTCATCCCATTTTCCCCCTGCCTTCAATCTTTCCCAGCATCAGGGTCTTTTCAGATGAGTCAGCTCTTCACATCAGGTGGCCAAATATTTGAGTTTCAACTTCAACATCAGTCCTTCCAATGAATTTTCAGGACTGATCTCCTTTAGGATTGACTGGTTGGATCTCCTTGCAGTCCAAAGGACTCTCGAGTCTTCTCCAACACCACAGTTCAAACGCATCAATTCTTTGGCACTCAGCTTTCTTTATAGTCCAACTCTCATATCCATACATGACTACTGGAAAAACCGTAGCCTTGACTACACGGACTTTTGTTGGCAAAGTAATGTCTCTGCTTTTTAATATGCTGTCTAGCTTGGTCATAACTTTCCTTCCAAGTAGTAAGCGTCTTTTAATTCCATGGTTATAGTCACCATCTGCAGTGATTTTGGAGACCCCACAATAAAGTCTGCCACTGTTTCCACTGTTTCCCCAACTATTTTCCATGAAGTGATGGGACCAGATGCCATGATCTTAGTTTTCTAAATGTTGAGCTTTAAGCCAACTTTATCACTCTCCTCTTTCTGTCTTAAGGGTGGTGTCATCTGCATATCTGAGTCTATTGCTATTTCTCCTGACAATCTTGATTCCAGCTTGTGCTTCATCCAGCCCGGCATTTCTCATTATGTATTCTGCATATAAGTTTAATAAGCAGGTGACAGTATACAGCCTTGATGTACTCCTTTTCCCGTTTAGAACCAGTCTGTTGTTCCATGTCCAGTTCCAACTGTTGCTTCCTGACCTGCATACAGATTTCTCCAAAGACAGGTCAGGTAGTCTGGTATTCCCATCTCTTAATTCTGCTTATAAAGTTATAATTTACCAAAATTACTGTAAGTCATAATTAGTTTGAGGAGAAGGTTTCCTCATACATGGAAAACACGGATTTAAACTAGTAATTTTTCAGATAAAAGCCGTAAATATTATAACAGTATTCACTAGTTCATTCAGTCTCACATAACTAATCCTTTTTGTTAAGAGTTTTATAAAGCTATTGGGTTTCCCATTAGAATTCTTTAATTTCTTACCCAGTTCAACATTGTAGTCTGAAGGTCAGAAACTTATATTTATTCAAAATTTCTTTCTATAAATCTTGAAGAGGAAGCATTTTCCAAAGGCATAAGAATAAAACCATAACTGTCTATAATGACAAAAGACTTTAGAAGCCATAAAAATCTGATTACAATGCAATTGACAAAGAAACTTGGTTACTGCTGTGACACACAACAGTTTGGGATAATAACTGGATTTATTACTGATAACATTTTATAAGAACTTGTCATATCTTTAGGAATTCTATATAATTTCTGGTATATCTATATTACTAATAGTAAGCATTTATAAGCTGAGAAGATTTATTACTCATTTGACAAAATTTCTCATTCGATTTACACACCAATTATACCTAATTATACCTAATATTAAACTATAATATCTCTCTTTGGGATCCTTCAGGGGCCCTTTGAAATATCCCAAAGTTAGCCAAAGGTCAAAAGCACCTCATTAGAATTTGATTTAGAAAGTTTTGTCAAAAAATACTGAAAGGGCTTAGAACACTCATAGCCTATAATAGTCACTGTGATACAATAGTTATTCACTTAGTCAAAGTAATTATAAAATATTTCAAAGGTAAATACAGAACAGATCACTTAAAAGATAAAGAACTTAAAATTTATTATCAAAGGAAGTTCAACATCTTAAGAAAACTTGTCAGAGAGAAAAGCCCAACTCAAATTTTGCATCAGCCTACTTTTAAATTTATTTACTCAAATTTATTTTAAACTTGGTCAATCCTGACCATGCATAAAACTCTTTTCTTGGGGTCAACTTTCATAAATCTTTCACCACTTTCTGTACCATCACTTTATTTTATTCCATCCAGAAACAGCCACCTATAAGTCAGACGTACATCCTTTTCCCTTAATAAAATTGTAGTTCCTTTCCTCACATCTCCTTTACTAAAATCATACATACTACTTTCCTTAAGCATCCATGAAACATAAATCCAAACAATTTCTTGAAAAATGTGCTTTCTTATATAAAATGTCTCAGTGTGGCACCAAACATTTATTAATAGTTCTAAATCTTTTGTTTCTTTGTAAAAGGAAGCCAGTGTTTGACAATTAATGTTTCAGTATCTTGTTTGTGAATGACCTAGCTATTCAATAAACCTCCATTACTTAATTTAGCACAAATCTAGAATTTCAAGTTATCAGAATCTAGAGAGACTATTTTAGATAGACATTCCTGAAGCATAATTGTTCTTAATACAGTTATCTAAAAGCTCTTATCCCCTTTACATTTTCTTTCCTTAAACATTTCTTCACATCAAGTCACTTTCCTTGCTAACAGATTTCTAAAAGATATAACAAGATTGTATTTAGCTTATCTTAAACATAGTCACAATGGAAGTGTTGTACTTAATGTTGATGACTCTAAACACATGTCTATATTAATTAGATCAACAAACTTAAAGATTAATACCAGGTATTAATTTAATTTTGAATACTTTACAGTTCATATGAACTTGAAGTTAATTCTAGCCAGTTACCTTCTCTGTATTTTTTTTTTTTTTTAAGAATTTGTATAAGTATGGCTTCCCTGGTGGCACAGATGGTAAAGAATCTACCTGAAATGTCAGAGACCCAGGTTCAATCCCTGGGTCAGGAAGATTCCCTGGAGAAGGAAATGGCAACCCATTCCAGTATTTTTGCCTGGAGAATTCCATGGACACAGGAGCCTGGTAGGCTAGAGTCCATGGGGTCACAAAAAGTTGGTCAGGACTGAGCGACTAACACTTTCACTTTCACATAAGTGTTTAATTTCTTTTAATCCAATTAAGTAGAGCTTACTTACAAGTTAAATTTGATAATAACCATGCAAAGTAAGAACAGAAATAATGCATGCATAAACATACTATCAGAGACAATGGAAGATCTCATAGCTTCATTTTCTAAACTTAGTCATAAATCAGATATCACAATATAAAACTTACTAGTTGTAAAAACAGTTGGAATAAGTTAAATTTTAAAAAGAGTTTTTTCCACTCCTTTTTTCAGTCTTAGGATTTAGAGATGATCTAGATGAGTGATCCTGAGAGCTCTGGTCTCAAGGCACTGGTAGAGAAAATCAGGTTCTCCTCATGGTATTTATTCCCTCAGGATCAGAATTCTGAAGAGATATACTGTTGTTTCCTTCAAGCTAGCTTTCTCTGCTTGTTGGGGATTAAACAGAGATTGGTTAACCTTTGACTGGTGCTGTATACTTAATTGGCACAATTGAAGGTTCATAATTTTCATAGATATCTCCTTCATGCTAGCAAGGTAATGCTCAAAATCCTTCAAGCTAAGCTTCAACAGTACATGAACTGAGAACTTCCAGACCTATAAACCAAATTTAGAAAAGGCAGAGGAACCAGAGATCAAATTGCCAACACCCATTGGATCATAGAAAAAGCAAGAGAATTACAGAAAAGCATCTTACTACTTCTTCATTGACTACACTAAAGTCTTTGACTGCATGGATCACAACAAACTGTATAAAACTCTAAAAGAGATGGGAATATGACCTTACTTGCCTTCTGAGAAACCTGTATGCAGGTTAAGAAGCAACAGTTAGAACCAGACATGGAACAACAGACTGGTTCAAAATTGGGAAAGGAGTACATCAAGGCTGTATATTGTCACCCTGCTTATTTAACATATATGCAGAGTACATCATGGGAAATGCTGGGCTGGATGAATCTCAAGCTGGAATCAAGATTGATGGGAGAAAAATCAACAACTTGAGATATGCAGATGATACCACTCTAGTGACAGAAAGCAAAGAGGCACTAAAGAGCCTCTTGATGAAAGTGAAAGAGGAGAGTGAAAAACCTGGCTTAAAACTAAGCATTTAAAAAACTAAGATCATGGCATCTTGCACCATCACTTCATGGCAAATAGATGGGGGGGAAATGGGAACAGTGATAGACTTTATTTTCTTGGGCTCCAAAATCACTGGAGACAGTGACTGCAGCCATGAAGTTAAAAAACACTTGTTCCTTGGAAGAAAAGCTATGACAAACCTAGACAGTGTGTTAAAAAGCAGAGACATCAATTTGCCAACAAAGGTCTGTATAGTCAAAGCTATGGTTTTTCCAGTAGTCATGTATGGATGTGAGAGTTGGACCATAAAGAAGGCTGAGGGCCAAAGAATTGATGCTTTTGAGCTATGGTGCTGGAGAAGATTCTTGAGAGTCCCTTGGACAGCAAGGAGATCAAACCAGTCAATCCTATAGGAAATCAACCCTGAAATATTCTTTGGAATGACTGATGCTGAAGCTGAAACTCTAGTACTTAGGCCACCTGATGTGAAGAACTAACTCATTGGAAAAGACCCTGTGCTGGGAAAGATTGAAGGCAGGTGGAGAAGGGGATGAATTGAGGATGATGGATGATATCACCAGTTCAATGGACAGAGTTTGAGCAAACCCTGGGAGGTAGTGAAGGACAGAGAAGCCTGGCATGCTGCAGTCTGTGGGGTTGCAAAGAGTCAGACACGACTGAGTGACTGAACAACAATGGTTTTGAAAAGTTGGTCAGCCAGTGTAGCAAGTGCATTTGTGTGTAACTTGGACCAACCTGGCTTATGTCTTTTGACTAGAGTAGCCAAATCCTCATCTAAACATTCTAAAAAGGCAGAGTTAAGCAAAGGATTATTTTGGTGGTTAGGAATAATTCAGGTGTCAAGTCAGAATGTTGCTTAAAAGTTTCTTTCAAACTTTTCATAATAGTCCATAATTGATTCATTCTATCTTTGCTTGCAACTGTTGAATCTCTGTCCAGTCTATGGTTTTTGGAAAATGCTCTGGATAAGTTCAAACAATTTCTGAGCTAATTCCTTGCATTCATTGTGAGCCAGTGGTTCAGAATCCAAGAAGTGATGTTTTCATTCTGCTTTATTCATCCCCTTGCTTTGCTTTCAGAAACTAACAGCTGTATTAATTAATATAGATTTGAAAACCTGGGCTTGTAGGTTCAGATGGTTAACTCAGATTCCTTAGCAAAACCCAATGGGGGGAAGAAAACCAACAATGGATCCTGACTTGGATTTGGAAATTCCTTAGCTAAGGCTCTAAGTGCTGTTTGGGTCCAGGATGTGTACATAAGCACCAAGGATGGTTCACCTCTCCCTGTAATACATTTCTCCTTAAGGGAGCTATAATCACGTCTGATTTTTTTCCCCTTTATTGGGGAAGATGGAGAAGTAAGAGGCAGAGGAGTTGGATCTGTGCCCGGCAATTCAGATAGAAGAGGATACATGGGAGAAGCAGAGAGAGAGACAGAGTGAGAGTACTGTAGCAGATTTTTTTTAGTTCTGATAGAGTTTTCAACAATTAATTGTTGGTTTCCTGCAAAGAAGTTATGCTATCATTTCCTCTTGTAGAAGCTTCTGTATCTCTTTTGGAAACTTAGATACTATTCAAAGTAATCATTCCATTCAGTCTGTTTGATCTTAGAACTGGCTTTTTTCTGTGTGTGCAAAATATAAATTCTGGAATATCAGAAAAACTTCAATGTGGTCATTTTAGGTTGAGATCTTTAATTTCCCCAATTAAGTAGGTACTTGCAAGTGTGAGTTTTTGTTTGTGCACAAACCTGGCTGGTATGTTAGTCAGAGACTGGCTTCCTGATGCCCCTTGTTTCAGTGTTTGAGAGGCTCTATTTCCCATCTTAAATTTCTCAGGGGTAAAATTTACTAGTGAAGTCATGTAGTGGGCCAGTGTGCTGCTTGTGAGCTTAACTCTCTTGGTGTCAGCCTAGAGTTGTTTCAGCCTTCTTACATGTTTCAGTTTCTCCATTTGGTGGTCTAAGACCATGGCAAGTGCTCAGATCACTGAAAGGCCAATTTTTATTCATGACCCCTGGATGAACAAGTGTTTTAATTAGTGAGTGGGTTTCCCTGTGGGACCGCTCCATGGTGTGAAAACTCTGCGCCCACCACTCTTGTAAATTTCTCAGTAGCCTGAGAAAGCCATAACTGACCAGGAGGAGACGTCCCTTTTCTTTTCTTCAGAGCAAAGCTCTTATGTAGTATATTCAGTTTTATCCTGCCAATTCTGTTAAGGCAACTGAATTGAGGAATTGTATCAGATCAGCCTCTTACCTAACCACTCAACACAGACCACTGTCTCCTATAATTGCAAACCCTGGTATCTTTTAACCACCCCTCCCAGTATCTTTCACCTGAGTGGCTATTTCCCTGGTATCTTTCAACCAGGCCACCCTGAGTATCTTTCAACTGAAGGGGTGGCAGGGGCGCGGCGCAGGTACATGCTATACACAGCCAAATAAAGCTCAGGAGATCCAATATGGGAGATACAAAAACCAGGAGAGACTTAGCTAAATTTACCTGGACTCTCCGAGGAGGCAGATAGGTGAAAGGGCCCTTTCCTGGAAGCAAGGCTCTGGTTTTTTGTAGAGTTCAGGTGAAATAGAGAAGTCCACTCTGGGTCCCTTCATGGTCACCATAACTGCTGACCAAAAAAGGGCACAGTGTGAAACGTGTGAATTAAGTTTTATTTGGGGCAAAATGAAGACTATAACCCAGGAGACAGCATTTCAGATAGCTCTGAGGAACTGCTCCAAATAGGTAGGGGAAAAGTCAGTATATATATGATTTTTGTGAAGGGGGAGTGCATGCAATCAACTGCATATTTTTGCAGAAGATTTCTGCTAATTAGGAGGAGCAGAAGTCACCATGAAGGAATTTAGTGCTTTTCTAGATATGAGAAGATGCAAGAATTGGGCTCACAAAGTCAGCTCTTGAAAATATCTAACTCTCTGAAGACCTATTCTGCCAGTTTTTCCAGAGCAGAGAGTGCCTCATTTCTGCTTTCCACCCTGAACTCCCTTCAGGGGGTGTTGAAGGTCAGCAACTGCAGTAGCACATAATTTAATCCTTGTAGAGGTCGATGGCAAGTGCCAATTTGTAGTTGACAGTAGCATATTTTGGGGTGGTATATTCTGGTCCCCTTCAATAAGAAGGTAAATAGTTAAGTGATGAGTTTGAGTGTATATTACCTTTATTTTCTTTGATTGTAAGTTTAAGTAATTTAATTTTAAAATAATGACTGTGTGTAAAAACTAGCTCACAAAATTCTCAAAAATTTAAAATTTGACTCTACTGAAACAAGTCACTCTAGTACACTGCCAAACCATGCCAGTCAATGTCCCGTATGATGATAGTGTGGCTCCCGCCTGTTTCTCTTACCTCCCGCTCTCCTGCCTCATCTCTGAGCCCTGAGGGCACTGTTGTCTTCTTTTCTACCACTTGAACACACCAGGCGCCTTATCTCAAGACATTTTTATCTTTTGTTCCCTGTGCCTGGAACCCTCTTCTACCATTTTCCCATGGTTCACTCTTTGCATAATGAACAGTAGTGTTTCCTAATTAGAGAGGCCATCCTTGGCTGTTTGTATTAAAATATCCCTTGGTCATTCTTTATCCCTACTCTGTTTTATCACTGTTGCACATGCACTTCTTTTGGTTTTTACCTCCTTATTTTAAATAGCATGTTATTCTACTTTTTATATATTACTTTAATGTATATTTCTTAAAATAGATCTTAATTTATTTTCTTTTTTCATTTTTAAAATTGATTTTTATTAGAATATGGTTGATGTACAATGTTATATTAGTTTCTGCTGTGCAGCAAAGTGAGTCAATTATACATATACCCACTTTTTAAGATTCTTTTTCCATATAGGTCACAGAGTACTGAGTAGAGTTCCCTGTGCTATATTTTAAGAGTAGGTTCTTATTAGTCATGTATTTTATATAGAGTAGTGTGTATATGTCAACCTTGATTTCTTTAGATGTGGCTGTTTTCTGGAAGCCTCTTAAAATATAAAATGAGAAATTAGCTCTCTTATACCAACCATATGTACATACACACACTGGTCTTCTATGTTCATCTTCCTAATTAAAAAAAAATCATGTCATAACACTAAGTAGATTTCAAGATTTTAATTGCATTCAATATAAGGAGGAGTTATTACAAAGTACACTTAACCTTGAACAATGTGGGATTAGGGGTGCTGACTCCTCATGCAGTTGAACATCCAAATAGAACTTTGGACTCTCAAAACTTAACTACAGCAGCCTTACTGTAACATAAACAGATGATTAACACATATTTTGTATGTTATATGTATTATATACTATATTCTTACAATAAAGTAAGCTAGAGAAAAGAATGTTATTACAATCACAAGAAAGAGAAAATAGATTTACAGTACTGTGCTTTATTTTTTTGCCTTGGAAACGAACAGAGATCATTCTGTCATTTTTGAGATTGCACCCAAGTACTGCATTTCGGACTCTTTTGTTGACTATGAGGGCTACTCCATTTCTTCTAAGGGATTCTTGCCCACAGTAGTCATGTATGGATGTATGGTCATCTGAATTAAATTCACTATGGTTTTTCCAGTAGTCATGTATGGATGTAAGTTGGACTATAAAGAAAGCTGAGCACTGAAGGATTGATGCTTTTAAATTGTAGTGTTGAAGAAGACTCTTGAGAGCCCCTTGGACAGCAAGGAGATCAAGCCAGTCCGTCGTAAAGGAAATAGTCCTGAATATTCATTGAAAGGATTGATGCTAAAGCTGAAGCTCCAATACTTTGGCCACCTGATGGGAAGAGCTAACTCATTGGCAAAGACCCTGATACTAGGAAAGATGGAAGGCAGGAGGAGAAGGGGATGACACAGGATGAGATGATTGGACGGCATCACCAACTGGATGGAAATGAGTTTGAGCAAGCTCCGGGAGTTGGTGATGGACAGGGAAGCCTGGCATGCTGCAGTCCATGGGTTCACAGAGTCGGACACGACTGAACAACTGAACTGAATTGATGATGATACACTGATATTGAATTTCTCCGGTTACAGGAGAGTGAGGCACACCATTGTGGTTACTAGATTTTCACACAAAGACACACATACACACAGCAGATAAGTTTATTAAGTATACAGCATGATCATTTGCTATTCATTAAGTGGAAATCAATCATAAAGATCTTCATCCTCATCATCTTCACATTGAATAGACTGAGGAAGAAGAGGGATTGTTATTTACTTTCTCAGATTGGCAGAGGTGAGAGAGGTATAGGAGGTGAAGGGGGAGGTAGGAGAGGCAGGCATGCCCAGTGTAATTTTATAGAAAGATGTCATAGTTTCTGCTTGAATTTTTACTTTTTCGTTTCTCTAAAAGTGTTTCTACATGGCTCCAATCCTTCCACTGTTTAGTTTCAGTGCCTGTAGCATAGACAATTCCATGTTGTAAAAGAAGTTCAATGCAGTCTTGAATAGTAAGAACTCTTCTGCTATAATAGATTGTCTAAATGTCAATTTGTTTTCTGGCACTACTGCTTCTGTATTTTCTTTCTTATCATCTGGAACTGGTTCAGAAGCACTCATCTCCATCAGGTTGCCTTCTAATTCCTCTGATGTGGTGTCTGTTAGCCCTTGAATATCTCCAGGTTCCATATCTTGAAACCCTTCACCCCCTACCTTTTGCCACGTCCACAGTCCCATTTATGATCTCCTTGATTGTCTCTGTAATAAATTTTATGAAGTCATGGACAGCATCTGGAAACTGTTTTCTCCAGCAGGAATTTATTGTTTCAGGCTTGATGGCTTTTTCATTTCTTTTTCTGTAACCATGATGGCAACTCTCATGGTGTAGTTTTTCCAGATTTCCATGATGTTCTATTTGGTTCTCTGCTAGAATATTGACTGTCCTGTTCATAGAGTACCATGTGCAATGAGATTTAAAGGTCCTTATTGACACCCTGATCTGGAGACTGAATTAGAGATGTTGTGTTTTCATATCAGATAGACCGCTTTGATGCATTCAGTGATGAACTCATAGAGTTCTGAGTAACCAGGGACACTGTCCAATATCAAAGAATTTTAAAAGACAGTCCTTTACTGGCAAGGTACTTCCTGACTTCAGTGACAAAGCATCAATGGAGTCAATTCAGTATAAGTGTCCTGGTTGTCCAAGTCTTCTTGTACAACTAAAAGACTGACAGCTGGTATTTATCTTTTTCCTCTAAGTCTTAGGGGTTAGCATCTTTATAGTTAAGCACAGTCCTGATCATAAACTCAGCTGCATTTGTACAAACAGTAGAGTTAGCCTGTCCCTTCTTACCTTATGTCCTGGTACTTTTCTTCGTTACTAATAAATGTCCTTTGTGGCATTTTTTTCCCCAGAATAGGGCACTCTTCTCTGCACTGAGAACCAGTTGAGGCAGATAGCCTTTCCATTTTCTTCAGTGGGCATCTGAACCTGTCTATCACCTTTTAGTTGGCAGAAACTGCTGCTTCTATTATCTTTACATTTTTTAAAGCCAAACCTTTTTCTAAAAATATCAAACCATCCTTTGCTGGAATTAAAATTTTTCAGGTTTAGATTCTTTTGCTTAATGTTTTCATGTAATGACTTCACTTTTCCTTGAATCACATTAAAGTCTGTAGGTATGACTTCTTATAGCAATCCTGCCCCCACATAAAAGCTGCATTTTCAATTTATGACAAGAAGGTACTTTGCAAAAAGTGCAAGGTTTTCACACCAGATGTCAAAGCCGGAGTGAGAGCTTCACGAATTTCTTTCCTTTTTTTTTTTTTTTTTTTTTTTTTAAACAATGGTCCTTGTTGTTGTTCAGTAGCTAACTCATGTCCAAGTCTGCAACCCCATGGACTGCAGCATACCAGGTTTCCCTGTCCTTCAGTATCTCCCAGAATTTGCTCAAACTCATGTCCATTGAATCAGTGATGCCATCCAACCATCTCATCTTCTGTTGCCCTCAATCCTTCCCAGCATCAAGGTCTTTTGCAGTGAGTTGGCTCTTTGCATCAGGTGGCTAAAGTGTTAGAGCTTCAGCCTCAGTCCTTCCAATGAATGTTCAGGGTTGATTTCCTTTAGGATTGATTGGTTTGATCTCCTTGCTGTTCAACGGATTCTCAAGAGTCTTTTCCAGCACTACAATTTGAAAGCATCAATTTTTGGTGAGCCTTCCTTATGGCCCAATTCTCACATTCATATATGACTATAGGAAAAACCATAGTTTGACCATATGGATTTTGTCAGCAAAGTAGTGTCTCTGCTTTTTAATACACTGTCTAGGTTTGTATGGCTTTCCTCCCAAGGAGCAAGTGTATTTTAATGTCATGGCTGTGGTCACTGTCTATGGTGATTTTGGAGCCCAAGAAAGTAAAATCTGCCACTATTTCCATTTTTTCCCATCTATTTGCCTTGAAGTGTTGGCATAGATGCCATGATCTTAGTTTTTTGAATGTTGCCTTTCAAGCCAGCTTTTTCACTCTCCTCTTTGACCTTCATCAAGAAGCTGTTTAGTTCCTCTTCACTTTCAGACATTAAGGTGGTATCAGCTGCATATCTGAGGTTGATAATACTTTTCCTGGCAATCTTGATTCCAGTTTGTGATTCATAACAGCTTGGCATTTCACATGGTGTACTCTGCATATAAGTTAAATAAGCAGGATGACAATATACAGCCTTGATGTCTCAATTTGGAACCAGTCCATTGTTCCATTTCCAGTTCTGACTTTGCTTCTAGACCTGCATACAGGTTTCTCAGGAGGCAGGTAAGGTAGTCTGATATTCTCATCTCTTTAAGAATTCTCCACAATTTGTTGTGATCCACACAGGCAAAGGCTTTAGCATAGTCAATAAAGCAGAAGTTTTGCTGGAATTCTCTTGCTTTATTTATGATACAATGGATGTTAGCAATTTGATCTCTGGTTCCTTTGCCTTTTCTAAATCCAGCTTTTATATCTGGAATATTTTGGTTCATGTACTGTTGAGCCTAGCTTGAAGGATTTTGAGCATTACCTTGCTAGCATGAGAAATGAGCACAATTGTGCAGTAGTTTGAACATTCTTTAGTGTTGCCTTTCTTTGGGATTGGAATGAAAACTGACCTGTTTCCATCCTGTGGCCACTGCTGAGTTTTCCAAATTTGCTGGCATGTTTGGAGAGTGCAGCACTTTAACAGCATCATCTTTTAGGATTTCAAATAGGACAGCTGGAATTCCATCACCTCCACTAGCTTTGTTTGTAGTAATGAATCCTAAGGTCCACTTGACTTCACACTCCAGGATGTCTGGCTCTAGGTGAGTGACCACACTGTTGTGGTTTTCTGGGTCATCAAGACCTTTTTTTGTACAGTTCTTCTGTATATTCTTGCCACTTCTTCTTAATCTCTTCTGCTTCTGTTAGGTCCTCGCCATTTCTGTCTTTTATTGTGCCAATCTTTGGATGAAATGTTCCCTTAATATCTCTGATTTTCTTGGAGAGATCTCTAGTCTTTCTCATTCTATTGCTTTCCACTATTTCTGGCATTGTTCCCATAAGAAGGGCTTCTTATCTCTCCTTGCTATTCTTTGGAACTCTGCATTCAGAAGGGTATATGTTTCCCTTTCTCCTTTGCCATTCACTTCTTTTCTAAGCTTTTTGTAAGCCCTCCTCAGATAACCATTTTGCCTTGCATTCCTTTTTCTTTGGGATGGTTTTGATCACCGCCTCCTGTACAGTGTTATGAACCTCCATCCATAGTTCTTCAGACACTCTATCATATCTAATCCCTTGAATCTATTTGTCACTTCCACTGTATAATCATAAGGGATTTGAGTGGCGCTAGTGGTAAAGGACCCACCTACCAACGTAGGAGATGTAAGAGATTCGGATTTGATCTTTGGGTGAGGAAGATCCCCTGGAGAAGGGCATGGCAACCCACTTCAATATTCTTGCCTGGAAAATCTCATGGACAGAGGAACCTGGCAGGCTACAGTTCATAGTGTCACACAGAGTCAGACACAACTGAAGCAACTTGGCACGCATGCATACCTGAGTGACATAGTGGTTTTCCCCACTTTCTTCAATTTAAGTCTGAATTTTGCAATAAGGAGCTCATGATCTGAGCCGCAGCCACCTCCTGATCTTGTTTTTGCTGACTCTATAGAGCTTGTGCATCTTCAGCTGCAAATAATGCAATCAATCTGATTTTGGTGTTGAGTATTTGGTGATGTCTATGTGTAAAGTCATCTCTTGTGTTGTTGGAAGAGGGTGTTTGTTATGACTAGTGTGTTCTCTTGGCAAAACTGTTAGCCTTTGCCCTGCTTCATTTTTTGCTCCAAGGCCAAACTTGCCTGTTACTCCAGGTATCTTCTGACTTCCTGCTTTTGCACTTTAATCGCCTGTGATGAAAAGGACATCTTTTTTTGGGTACTAGTTCTAGAAGCTCTTATAGGTCTTCATGGAACCATTTGACTTCATCTTCTTTGGCATTAGTGGTTGGGGCATAGACAGTTGTCCTTAGACTGGATTAATTTATCTTAAAATGGCTGGTGACTGCAGCTGCAGGCTTTACTGTATGGTACATATTAAGCGATTCAACTTTTCTTGTAATGTCACGAATGCTGCTTCTTGGGAACACACACTTTCATTATCACTAGCAGCACTTTGTATGGGTGTTATTCAAGGTTTACACTAAGCATGATGAAAAATACATGAGACCCATGGGAGATCACCTTTCACTGTGATATGCAATTTATTGGAGAGATGAATTCCTCACATGGAGATGATTAGCACCACAGCATATTAAGCAGATACTCTCAACACTTGTGCTCACTGCAGTAGCAACAGTAGGTGGCTATAAATTGATTACCATGGTAAAGTCTGTTCTACAGTTAATTTTATGGAGGTATGTGTAATATTGCATCTTTACAATTGTTTACAATTCTCTTAACTGCAAATGGCACCATGTTCAGTCTGTGTGTGCATAACTTTTGATAAATTTTAAGTTTTTATAATAGATTCATGTGTATTTTATGGTAGCAAATAGATAAGATAAACTGGTATCTACATATATTTAATGCTGTCATGACAATACCTTTTTCTTTGTTTTCTTATATTTCCAGGCCATGCAGTTTACTTGTAAGTTTTTTAAAATTGTTGTAAATCTCCAAAACTTTTCCCAATATATTTATTGAAAAATATCTGCATATATATGGACCCACACAGTACCAACCATATTGTTCAAGGGTCAACTATAATTAAATGTCCAGAATAAGCCTTTTGAATCAGAAGCCAATAACCAATCATGTCACCTCCAAATTCATATTACTGTGGGTGATTGGCATTATCATAGGGTATATAATTATGGAGTATTGCTGTTGTATCATACATTTTGGGAGGATTAATATTAATATTCACATAGTAATAGATTTATTCATAATTATTCATGTTGAGTCACAGAGATAGCTTAGTTTTTTGTTTTCTTTTGCTCCCTTTCAGGGTGACATTCAAAAAATTTAAGTCAGATCATGTTACTCCTCTAGTCTAACCCTTCAGTAGCTTCCCATCACAGTTACAATAAAATTCTAACATTTAGCATGTACTGTGTAATCCCATTACCTCTCTGCTTTTATCTCCTACTACTCTTTTTTCTCTACAGTTGGCTACAGTCACACTGTCATTCTTCCTGTTCCAGCGTCCTATTTCATTGCCTTCACACTTGCTGTTCTGTCTTCCTAAAACACTCTGTGTATATAAATAGCTCACTCCACTTCATTCAAGTTTCTGCTTTAAACAGCAATGAATTAATATAGTATAGAATTTGGGTGGCTTCCCAGTTGGTGCTGGTGGTAAAGAACCTGCCTGCCAATGTAGGAGACATAAGAGATGTGGGTTCAATTCCTGGGTCAGGAAGATGCCCTGGAGGAAGGCATGGCAACCCACTCCAGTATTCTTGCCTGGAGAATTCCATAGACAGAGGAACCTGGCAGGCCACGGTCCATAGGGTTGCATAAAGTCAGAGACGAATTATGGAACTTAGCATGCACGCACATGTAGAGTTTCTAGCCTCCTTTGTCATTTATTATATTATTCCCACCAATAGGTATTTATTTAAAACTATTTTTAACCAGTGCATGATATTAATGAAAAGTTAAAATCTGCCTCTAATCCCCAACATCCATCCTGCTAAGCTCAGTCTAGACAAGACTAGTAAAGCAGCACTAAGAACAAGATTATTCAGAAGACTGAAATCCTTATGAGTGGTGTCTGATATATGTACAGAGGCATCTGTTGATGCATTTAGATTGGTAGATTCCAGTTTATATACTCCAGTTTCTAAATATTAAGCAAATGCTATTGACATTACATGAAATATATGTAACTAAATTAACACCTGAACCTGATTCTAAGACCAAACTCCTGACCCTGATTCCGAGATGAATTATCAGTGATAAAGAAACTTTTGAAAATTTTATTTCCAATGGGTTGCAGACTATTGCTTTTGAAAATAAAGTAAAAATGAATTACTAGAAAAAGAAAAAAACAAGGATCTACAAACTTACTGATTGTGTATATGTGCGTGTGTGTGTGCACACACACCACAATAATGTCAAATTGCTATAAAATCTTCAAACTACTCTCAATTTCTGTCTTTGTTTCTTCTGGTAACATATAGCCCAGAGACTGGCATAGGTTTATGGACCACATTCAAAATAGCATAGCTTTTAGGGATCCACCTACAGGAGACTCAACCCCCTCTTGCCCTCTCCCTCCCCCATCCTATTTCTGCTAACTTTTCAAGTTAAGCCTGCAGTAAATTGTCCTCCTGCTGGTGATGAACTAATTTTTAAAAAAATTTTTATTATTCAAGTAGTACATGTTCATTATAAAAGTAAATGAAAATAAACATTTTAAATTCCTCCTTAATTCTATCATCACTATCAACATTCATATTCATATGTACATAGTTGTGCGTATAGATGTGTTTGTGCTCAGTTGCACATTCCTGTCCAACTCTGCAGCCCTCCAGGCTCCTTTGTCCATAGAGTTTGCCAGGCAAGAATACTGGAGTGGGTTGCCATCTCCTATTCCAGAGAATCTTCCCAACCCAGGAATTGAACCCATGACTCTTGCATCTCCTGCATTGGCAGGCGGATTCTTTATCACTGTACCACCTACAGTTATCTATTTGAATAGAGCAGGGAGAAGCTAACATACATAACTTTTGCAACTGTTTAATAAACTGCTTTTTGAAAACTGACATCATAATATGAAACATTTTCCATGTCAGTGTGTGCATTTACAGCATCATTTTGAATATTCTCATAGGATTCTATTGTTATGTTATTGTTTCTATTGATTCTGTTGTTATTGTTATGACAGCATCATAATTTATTTAACCAACTTCCTATTCTGTTAGCCAGCATATTATTTATTGATCAGCTATTCTCTAGCTACAATTGAGAATGTTTTGAGGGAAATTATCCATTTTGCATGAATTAACACAGGAAGCCAGACATCCCTGTCTTTCACTATCTCTTGGAGTTTGCTCAAACTCATGTCCATTGAATCAGTGATGCCATCCAACCAACTCATCCTCAATTCATCCCCTTCTCCTGCCCTCAGTCTTTCCCAGTGTCAGGGTCTTTTCCAGTGAGTCAGCTCTTAGCATCAGATGGCCAAAGTGTTGGAGCTTCAGCTTCAGCATCACTTTCCAATGAATATTCAGGGTTGATTTCCTCTAGGATTGATTGGTTTGATCTCCTTGCTGTCCAAGGGATTTTTAAAAGTCTTCTCCAGCACCACAGTTTGAAAGCATCAATTTTTCAGTGCTCAGCATTCTTTATGGTCCAACTCTTACATGACTACGGGAAAAACTATAGCTTTGACCATATGGACTTTTGTTGGCAAAGTGATGTCTCTGCTTTTTAATATGCTGTCTAGCTTTGTCAACGCTTTTCTTCCAAGGTTAAGTGTCTTTAATTTCATAGCTGCAGTCACTGTCCACAGTGATTTTGGAACCCAAGAAAATAAAATTTGTCAGTTTCAATTTATTTATGTCTTCTTTTATTTCGTTCAGCAATGTTTTGTAGTTTTCAATGAACAAGTCTTTAACTTCCTTAGTAAAGTTAATTCCTCAGTATAATATTTTATTTTCTTTTATGCTATTGTAAATAACTATTTTTATAATTTCCTTTCCAGAATGTTCATTGTTAGTGTATATTAATAGAAATGCAACTGACTTTTGTGTGCTGACTTTGTATCCTACTACTTTGATGAATTTATTTAATAGGACCAGAAGCGTTTTTTTGTGGAATCTTTAAGGTTTTATACATATAAGATGTTTTCTGTGAACGGAGATAATTTTACTTTTTCCTTTCCAATTTGATGCCTGTATTTCTCTATCTTGCCAAATTACTCTGGCTAGATCCATGAGTATTATGTTGAAAAAAAAGTTTCAAAATTGGATATCCTTGCTTTATCCTGCTTTCAGAGTAGTTGCAGCCTTTCACCACTGGGTATAATGTATACTATGTATAATGTATACTGGTATAATGTATTCTGTGTAATTTTAATTTATGATTTTAATATGTTGAGCTGGTTTCCTTCTATTCCAAATTTATTGAGGAGTATTATCATGAAAGGATGTTGAATTTTATTAACTGCTTTTCTTACATCAATTGAGATAATTATGTAGGTTTTTCCTTCATTCTGTTAATGTTCTATATTGATTGATTTTTAATACAGTCTAGTAGGAAAAATAGATAAATAAATGAAATCAATAAAACTTCAGTGGTGGCCTACAGGAAATACAATATTTACCATCTGAGGTGTAGTCAGATCAATACTAGTTGAGGTCCTAAGACTATGCTTAGAGGTAGACACAGTCCCTACATCCCTAATGTTAATTCCGATCCAGATTAAGGTAGATGTTATAGGACTTCATCTTAAAACTTCTATTACATGACCTCTGGGCTTTATGATTTGTATATTTTTCTACTAATTGGGCCCCTGGGTTGGGAAGATCCCCTGGAGAAGGGAAAGACTACCCACTCCAGTATTCTGGCCTGGAGAATTTCATGGACTTTATAGTCCATGGGGTCACAAAGAGTCAAACACAACTAAGTGACTTTCACACACACGCGCGCGCACACACACACACTACTAATTGAGGACTCAGAGATTACATCTTGTTATATGACAGCTATCAGATGGGATAATCCATTGTTCTAAGTGAAAATTGATACTTTTTTTTACAATTCACTTTATGTAAACTAAAGAAAAAACACCAAAAAGTGATTTAACCTATTTCTCCCACACTCCACTGTCTCTCCACCTCTGGAAGTTACCAGTCTGTTCTCTGTATTTTTAAGCTTGGTTTTTTAATTTACTTATTATTTTAGATTTTATATATAAAAGAGATCATATAGTATTTGTCCTTCTCTGACTTATTTCACTTACCGTAATGCTCTTGAGGTCTGTTCATCTTGTCACAAATAGAAAATTTTTCTTTTTGTTTTATGGCTGAGTTATATTCCATTGTGTATATATTCCACATCTTGTTTATCCATTCATCCATCCTTGGAATACTTAGGTTGTTTCCACATCTTGGCTACTGTAAATAATGCCACAATGAACATGAGGTGTATATATCTTTTTGAGTTAGTGTTTTCATTTTCTTCAGACAAATGCTTAGAAGTAGAATTGCTGGGTCATATGGTAGTTATATTTTTATTTTTTTGAGGAAACTTCATACTGTTTTCTATAGTGCTTGTACAAATTTACATTCTGCCAATAGTGCACAATGTAGAGAAAAGGGTTTCCTTTTCTCTACATCCTCACCAACACTTATTATTTCTAGTCTTTTTTATAATACCCATTCTAACAGGTGTAAGGTGATATCACGTTGCTATTTTGATTTACATTTCCCTGATGATTAAGTATGTAGAGCATCTTTTTATGTACCTGTTGGCCATCTGTATTCTTCTGGGAGAATGTATATTCAGATCTTCTGCCCACTGGTAAATTGGATTGTTTGTTTGTTATTGAGTTATATGAGTTTTAAAACATATTTTGGATACTAGCCCCTTATCAGATATATGACTTACAAATATTTTCTCCCATTCAGTAGTTTACCTTTTCATTTTGTTGATGGTTCCTTTGCTCAGAAGCTTTTAGTTTAATATAGTCCCACTTGTTTATTTTTGCCTTTTTGTTGCTTTTGGTGCCATATACAAAAGTCATTACCAAAACCTATGTCAAGGGGCTTACCACCTGTGTTTCCTTCCAGAGTTTTATGGTTTCAGATCTTATGTTCAAACTTTTAACCCATTTTGTTTGTTTTCTTCTTAATATATATCTTTCATTGAAGTATCATTGACTTATAATGTTTTAGATCCACAGCAAGGTGATTCAGCTTTACATATACACATATATTATTTTATATTACTTTCCATTATAGGTTATTATAAGATATTGACTACAGGTCTCTACACTATACAATAAACCTCTGTGGCTTGTTGCGTATCTATTTTTAATTAGAAATCTAGCATTCTATCCATACTAAGTCAAACAAGTGGAATCAAAGTCATGAATGTTTAACAAAAGTTCATCAGTTTTCTAAAGTATATATATTATACATATATATATGTATGTATACAGATCACAATAAACTGTGGAAAATTCTGAAAGAAATGGGAATACCAGACCATCTGACCTGCCTCTTGAGAAATCTGTATGCACGTATGCAGAAATCTGTATGCAGGTCAGTTAGAACTGGACATGGAACAACAGACTGGTTCCAAATAGGAAAAGGAGTACGTCAAGGCTGTATATTGTCACCCTGCTTATTTAACTTATATGCAGAGTACATCATGAGAAATGCTGGGCTGGAAGAAGTACAAGCTGGAATCAAGATTGCCAGGAGAAATATCAATAACCTCAGATATGCAGATGATACCACTGTAATGGCAGAAAGTGAAGAAGAACTAAAGAACCTCTTGATGGAAGTGAAAGAGGAGAGTGAGAAAGTTGGCTTAAAGCTCAGCATTCAGAAAACAAAGATCATGGCATCCATTCCCATCATTCATGGCAAATAGATGGAGAAACAGTGGAAACAGTGGCTGACTACTTTTTTGGGCTCCAAAATCACTGCAGATGGTGATTGTAGCCATCAAATTAAAAAACACTTACCCCTTGGAAGGAAAGTTAAGACCAACCTAGACAGCATATTAAAAAGCAGAGACATTACTTTGCCAATGAAGGTCCGTCTAGTCAAGGTTATGGTTTTTCCACTAGTTATGTATGGATGTGAGAGTTGGACTATAAAGAAAGCTGAGTGCTGAAGAATTGATGCGTTTGAACTGTGGTGTTGGAGAAGACTCTTGAGAGTCCCTTGGACTGCAAGGAGATCCAACCAGTCTATCCTTAGGGAGATCAGTCCTGGGTGTTCATTGGAAGGACTGATGTTGAGCTGAAACTCCAATACTTTGGCCACCTGATGCGAAGAGCTGACTCATTTGAAAAGACCCTGATGCTGGGAAAGATTGAAGACAGGAGGAGAAGGGGATGACAGAGGACGAGATGGTTGGATGGCATCACCAACTCAATGGACGTGAGTTTGGGTAAACTCCGGGAGTTGGTGATAGACAGGGAGGCCTGGTGTGCTGCAATCCATGGAGTCTCAAAGAGTCATACATGGCTGAGCTACTGAACTGAACTGAACTGAACAGTCTTCTGGTGAAATCTTAGGGTTTTCGTTGTATAATATCATATAGTATCATGCAATCGGTGTGAAGTGACAGTTTTACTTCTTCTGCTCCAATTTGGATAACTTTTATTTTTTTTCCCTTAGCTAAATGCTCTGGTTAGGACTTCTAATACTATGTTGAATAAAAGTGCTAATTATGGGCATCCTTGTTTTATTCCTGATCTTTAATGAAATGCTTTCAGTATTTAACTATTGAGTATGATGTTAGCTGTGATATTTTCATGTATGACCTTTATAATGTTGAAATATGTTCCTCTCTATATGGGCTTTTAAAAACAGAAACATTGCTTTGCCAACAAAGGTCTGTCTGGTCAAAGCTGTGGTTTTTCCAGTAGTCATGTATGGATGTGAGAGTTGGACTATAAAGAAAACTGAATGCCGAAGAATTGATGCTTTTGAACTGTGGTGTTGGAGAAGACTCTTGAGAGTCCCTTGGACTGCAAGGAGATCCAACCAGTCCATCCTAAAGGAAATCAGTCCTGAATATTCATTGGAAGGACTGATGCTGAAGCTGAAACTCCAGTACTTTGGCCACCTGATGTGAAGAACTCACACATTTGAAAAGACCCTGATGCTGGGAAAGATTAAAGACAGGAGAAGAAGGGGATGACAGAGGATGAGATGGTTAGATGGCATCACCGACTCAATGGACATGAGTTTGGGTAAACTGCGGGAGTTGATGATGGACAGGGAGGCCTGGCATGCTCCAGTCCATGGGGTTGCAAAGAGTCAGACATGACTGAGCGACTGAACTGAACTGATATTGGCTTTGTTGAGAACACTGATTGATATTTCTATTGTGAACTATCTTTGCATTCCAGGAATAGATCCAGTTTGCTCATTGTGACAATAATGATGATTTTAATGTGCTGCTGTATTCTCTTTGCTAGTATTTTTGCATCAGTATTCATAGGGATACTGGTCTATAGTTTCCTTTTCCTGTAGTGTCTTTATCTGGCTTTGGTGTCAAGATAAAGCTGGCCTCCCAGAATGAGTTAGGAAGTGTACCCTCCTTTTCAATATTTTGGAAAACCTTGAGAAGAATTGGTTCTTCTTTAAATGTTTTGTAGAGTTCACTAGTGAAGGCATCAGGTCCAGGGCTATTACTTGTCAGGAGATTTTTAATTCAATCTTTTTACTAGATGCAAAAAAAAAGCATTTGACAGAATTCACCATCCGTTCATGATCAAAGCTCTCACCAACGTGGGGATAGAGGGAGCATATCTCAACATAATAAAGAATATAACATTTGCAGCAAACCCACAGCTGACATCAGCCTCAATGGTAAAAATCTAAAAGACTTCCCATTAAATTCAGGAACCAGAAAGGGATGCCCACTCTTACCACTTATATTTAACATAGTATTGAAAGTCCTTGGGGCTTCCCTGGTGGGTCTTGTTCACAGCAATCAGATAAGAAAATGAAATAAAATGTAGAGAAGAGGTAAAACTGTCACTATTTGCAAGTGACATAGAGAATCCTATAATCTCCACCCCAAAACTACTAGAATAATAAACAAGTTTAGCAAGGTTGCAGAATATAAGAGAAGTATACAGAAATCTGTTATTTCTGAAATATCAGAAAGTGAAAGGAAAAAATCCATTTAAAAATTACATCCAAGAAAAGTACATAGGAATAAACTGAAACCAAGGAGACCTATACTCTGACAGTCTCCAGAGAAAGACCTATACTCTGAAAAATATAAAACACTGATGAAGGAAACTGAAGATGATTCAAAGAAATGGAAAGATATACCATGGTATTAGATTGGAAGAATTAATATTGTTAAAGTGGCCATAGTACCCAAAGCAATACATAGATTTAATTCAGTCCCTATCAATATACCCATGACAATTTTCATAGAACTAGAATAATCCTAAAATTTATATACACGTGATGAGAGCTCAAGATGGTAGAGTAGGAAATGAGCCAGTCCCTTCTTATGAAACCACTAAAATCACAACAAACTACTAAATAACCATTGGTGGGGTGGTGGTGGGGGAACCACTGGAACCTACTAAAAAAGATACTCTACATCAACAAAATGAAGAAGCCACAACATGATGGTAGGACAGGCACAATCACGATAAAATCAAATCCCATATCCATTGGTGGGCTACCCACAAGTTGGAAAACAATTGTACCAGAGAGTTTATCCCACAGGAGTGAAAGTGCTGAACCCCACGTCTGGCTTCCCAGCCTGGAGATCCAGCAATGGGAGGAATCCCCAGAGAATCTGGCTTTGAAGCCTGGTGGGGTTAGATAATAGGACTTCCACAGAACTTCTGGGAAAAGAAATCCCACACTTAGAGGATACACACAAAGTCTCATGTGCACTAAAATACGGGGGGGGTGGGAGGGGGGGTGGGGAAGTGACCCATAAGAATATTGACCTACCTGCTAATACTGACCTAACAATATTGACCTACCTTCTGCAGAGGTCGGGGGTAGCTGTGGCTCACTGCAGGGACAAAGACACTGGCAGTAGCAGTTTTCAGAAGTACCCATCGCCATGAGCCCTCCTGGAATGCGCCATTAACCCCACCAAACAACCTGTAGGCTCCAGCGCTGGGTCACCTAAAGCCAAACAACCAACAGAGCAGGAACACAGTCCCGCCTATCAGCAGACAAGTGACTTAAACTCTTCCTGAGCATGGCCCTTCCAACCAGAGAGACAAGACCCAATTGCACCCACCACTGAGCAGGAACCAGCCCATCCCATCAGGAAACCTGCACAAACCTCTAAGACAACCTTATCCCACAGAGGCAGACAGTAGAAGCAAGAACTACAAACCTACAGACTGTGGAACAGAAACAACAATCACAGAAAGTTAGTCAAAGTAAGACAGCAGAGGACTTTGTCCCAGATGAATGAATAAGATGAAACCCCAGAAGAACAACTAAGTCAAGTGGAGATAGCCAACCTATCAGAAAAAGAATTCAGAATAATAATAGTGAAGATGATCCAAGATATTAGAAAAAGAATAGAGGCAAGGATCAAGAAGATGCAAGAAATGTTTAACAAAGACCTAGAAGAACTAAAAGAGAGGAGCAGTGACCCCACAAGAGACTGACCCACACTTGCCTATGAGTGTCCAGGAGTCTCCGGAGGAGGCGTGAGTTGGCGGTGGCCTGCTGTAGGGGCAGAGGCACTGAGTGCAGCAGTGCGTGCATGGGACTTCTTGAAGGAGGTCGCCATTATCTTCATTACCTCCACCATAGTTTGGTCTCAGGTCAAACAACAGGGAGAGAACATAGCCCCACCCATCAATAGAAAATTGGATGAAAGATTTACTGAACATGGCCCCACCCATCAGAACCAGAGCCTGTTTCCCCCAGTCAGTCTCTCCCACAGTCAGTCTCTCCCATCAGGAAGCTTCCGTAGCCTCTTATCCTTATCCATCAGAGGGCAGACAGAATGAAAACCACAATCACAGAAAATTAATCAAACTGATCACATGGACCACAGCCTTGTCTGACTCAATGAAACTATGAGCCATGCCATGTAAGGCCACCCAAGATGGACAGATCATAGTGGACAGTTCTGACAAAAATATGACCCACTGGAGAAAGGAATGGCAAACCACTTCAGTATTCTTGCCTTGAGACCCCATTAACTGTATGAAAAGACAAAAAGATAGGACACTGAAAGATGAAATCCCCTGGTCGGTAGGTGCCCAATATGCTACTGGAGAAGAGTGGAGAAATAACTCCAGAATGAAGAGACAGAGTCAAAGCAAAAACAACGCCCACTTGTGGATGTGACTAGTAATGGAAGTAAAGTCCGATTCTGTAAAGAAGAATATTGCATAGGAACCTGGAATGTTAGGTCCATGAATCAAGGTAAATTGAAAGTAGCAAACAGGAGATGGCAAGAGTGAACATCGACATTTTAGGAATCAGTGAACTGAAATTGACTGGATTGGGTGAATTTAACTCAGATGACCTTTATATCTACTACTGTGAGCAAGAATCCCTTAGAAGAAACGGAGTAACCCTCATTGTCAATAAGAGTCTGAAATGCAGTGTTTGGGTGCAGTCTCAAAAACAACAGAATGATTTCTGTTCGTTTCCAAGGCAAACCATTCAGTATCACAGTAATCCAAGTCTATGCCCCAACCACTAATGCTGATGAAGCTGAAGTTGAATAATTCTATGAAGATGTACAAGACCTTATAGAACTAACACCCCAAAAAAATGTCCTTTTCATCATAGGGGACTGGAATGCAAAAGTAGAAAGTCGAAAGATACCTGGAATAACAGGCAAGTTTGGCCTTGGTGTACAAAAGACTAACAGAGTTTGGCCAAGAGAACAAACTGATCATAGCAAACACCCTCTTCCAACAACACAAGAGATGACTTTACACATGGACTTCTCCAGATGATCAATACTGAAATCAGATTGATTATATTCTTTGCAGCCAAAGATGGAGAAGCTCTCTACAATCAGCAAAGACAAGACCAGGAGTTGACTGTGACTCAGATCATGAACTCCTTATTGCCAAATTCAGACTTAAATTGAAGAAAGTAGGGAAAACCACTAGACCATTCAGGTATGACCTAAATCAAATACCTGACAGTTATACAGTGGAAGTGACAAATAGATTCAAGGAATTAGATCTGATAGAGTCCCTGAAGAACTATGGGCAGAGGTCCATGACATTGTACAGGAGGCAGTGATCAAGACCATTCTCATGAAAAAGAAATGCAAAAATGCAAAATGGTTGTCTCAGGAGGCCTTACAAATGGATAAAAAAGAAGAGAAAGTAAAGACAAAGGATAAAAGGAAAGATATACCAATTTGAATGCAGAGTTCCAAAGAATAGCAAGGAGAGATAAGAAAGCTTTTCTAAACAATCAGCGCAAAGAAATAGAGGCAAACAATAGAATGGGAAAGACTAGAGATCTCTTTGAAAATTAGAGATACCAAGGGAACATTTCATGTAAAGATGGGCACAATAAAGGACAGAAGCAGTATGGACCAAACAGAAGCAGAAGATATTAAGAAGAGGTGGCAAGAATACCCAGAAGAACTAAACAAAAAAGATCTTAATGGCCCAGATAACCATGATGGTGAGATCATTCACCTAGAGCCAGACATCCTGGAATGTGAAATCAAGTGGACCTTAGGAAGCATCACTACAAACAAAGCTAGTGGATGTGATGGAATTCCAGTTGAACCATTTCAAATCCTAAAAGATGATGCTGTGAAAGTGCTGCACTCAATATACCAGCAAATTTGGAAAACTCAGCAGTGGCTATTGGACTGGAAAAAGGACAGTTTTCATTCCAATCCCAAAGAAAGGCAATGCCCAAGAATGTTCAAACTATCACACAGTTGCACTCATCTCACACGCTAGCAAAGTAATGCTCAAACTTCTCCAAGCCAGGCCTCAACAGTACGTGAATCATGAACTTCTAGATGTTCAAACTAGATTTAGAAAAAGCAGGAGAACCAGAGATCATATTGCCAACATCCATAGGATCATTGAAAAAGCAAGAAAGTTCCAGAAAAACATCTACTTCTGCTTTATTGACAATACCAAAGCCTTTGACTGTGTGGATCACAACAAATTGTAGAAAATTCTTCAAGAGACGGGAATACCATACCACCTTACTTGCCTCCTAAGAAAACTGCATGCAGGTCAAGAAGCAATTAGAACCAGATATGGAACAATGGACTGTTTCCTAATTGGGAAAGAATATACATCAATTCTTTGTATATTGTTGCCCTGCTTATTTAAGTTCTATGTAGAGTACATTATGTGAAATGCCAGGCTGGATGAAGCACATGCTGGAATGAAGATTGCTGGGAGAAATATCAATAACCTCAGATATGCAGATGACACCACTTTATGGCAGAAAGCAAAGAAGAACTAAAGAGCCTCTTGATGAAAGAGAAAAAGGAGAGTGAAAAAGCTGACTTAAAAAACATTCAGAAAACTAAGATCATGGCATCTGGTCCCATCACTTCATGGCAGATAGATGGGGAAACAATGGAAACAGTGACAGACTTTATTTCTTGGACTCCAAATCACTGCAGATGATGACTGCAGCCATGAAATTTAAAAATGTTTGCTCCTTGGAAGAAAAGCAATTACCAACTTAGATAGTATATTAAAAAGCGGAGACATTACTTTGTCAACAAAGGTCCATCTAGTCAAAGCTATGTTTTTTTCTGGTAGTCATGTATGGATGTGAGAGTTGGACTATAAAGAAAACTGAGTGTCAAAGAATTGATGCTTTTGAACTTTGGTGTTGGAGTAGACTGTTGAGAGTCATGGACTTTTTCAAAATTCCTGAGATATGCAGATGAGCAGAAGATGCCACCATTATGGCAGAAAACCATGATTTTAAAAGACTCTTCCTCTTTGGAAGAAAAGCCATAACCAACCTAGACAACATATTAAGAAGCAGAGACATTACTTTGCTGATGAAGGTCCATATAGTGAAAGCTGTGGTTTTTCCAGTTTCATGTATGGACCATAAAGAAGGCTTAGCATTGAATAATTGATGCTTTTGAACTTGGTGTTGGAGAAGACTCTTGAAAGTCCCTTGGACTGCAAGGAGATCAAATCAGTCAATCCTAAAGGAAACCAGTCCTGAATATTCTTTGGAAGGACTGATGCTGAAGCTGAAACTCCAGTACTTTGGCCACCTGAGGGGAAGAACTGACTCATTGGAAAAGGCCCTGATGCTGGAAAAGATTGAAGGCAAGAGGAGAAGGGACAACAGATAATGAGATTGTTGAATGGCATCACTGACTCGATGGACATGAATTTGAGCAAGCTCCAGGAGTTGGTGATGGACATGGAAGACTGGTGTTCTGCAATCCATGGTGTCACAAAGAGTTGGACAGGACTGAGCAACTGAACTGAACTGAGAAAGTTGGCATGAGGAAACCTACCTCAATACAGTGAAGGTCATATACAATAAACCTACAGCTAGCATCATACTTAATGATGAAAAGCTGAAAGAATTTCCTCTAAGGTCAGGAATAGTCCACTCTTGCCCCTTTATTCCGCATGGTTTTGGAAGCCCTAGTTATGGCAATCAGAAGAAAAAGAAATAAAGGAAATGCAGATTGGAAAAGAAAAAGTTAAACTGTCACACTTTGCAGATGACGTGATACAATATATAGAAAATCCTAAAGACACTATCAAAAACTATGAGAGCTCATCAGTGAATTTGGTAAAGTTACAGGTTACAAAATTAATACAAAAATCTGTTGCATTGCTGTACACTACAATGAAAGAGAAATTAAGCAAACAATCCCATTTACCATTGCAACAAAAAGAATAAAATGCCTAAGAATAAACCTACCTAAGGAGACAACAGCCCCCTACTCCAAAAACTGTGACACTGAAGAAAGAAATCAAAGATGACAAAATAGATGGAAAGATAAACCATCCTCTTGGATTGGAAGAGTCAGTATTGTCCAAATGACTATACTGCCCAAGGAAATTTAATGATTCAGGGAATCCATATAAAATTACCAATGGCATTTTTCACAGAACTAGAACAAAAAAATCTTAAAATTTGTATGAAGATACAAAAGACCCCTAATAGTGAAAGCAATATTGAGAAAGAAAAACAGAGCTGGAGAAATAAGGCTCCCTGACTTCAGACTCTACAATGCTGTAAGTCATCCAGTCATTATGGTACTGGCCAAAAATATAAATATAGATTAACAGAACAGGATAGAAAGTCTAGAAATAAGCCCATACACCTATGATCACTTAATCTTCAACAAAGGAGCAAGACTCTGCAATGAAGAAAAGATAGTCTCTGCAATAAATGGCCCTGGGAAAATTGGACAGTTACATGTAAAAATAATAAAATTAGAACATGCTCTAACACCATACACTAAAGTCAAATGGATTAAAAATATAAATGTAAGACCAGACACTATAAAAGTCTTAGAAGAAAACCTAAACAGAACACTCTGAGATAAATTGCAGCAAAATTTTTTTCTGCCTCCCAGTGTAATGGAAATAAAACCAAAAATAAATAGGACTAATTAAACTCAGAAACTGTTGCACATCAAAGGAAATGATAAACAAAACTAAAAGGTAACCTATAGAATGGGAAAAAATATTTGCTAATGATGTGACCAACAAGGGATTAGTCTCCGAATTTACAAATAGTTCATGGAGCTTAATATCATAAAAACAATCCAATTAAAAGATGGGCAGAAGACCTAAGTAGACATTTCTCCAAAGAATACATACCTATAGCCATGAAGCACATGAAAACATGTTCAACATTACTTAGAGAAATGCACATCAAAACTACAATGAGATATCACCTCACACCAGTCAGAACTGCTATCATTAAAAACAAACAAACAAACAAACAAACCAGAAACAGTAAATGTGGGAGAGGGTGTGGATAGAAGGTAACCCTCTTATACTGTTGGTGGGAATGTAAACTGGTGAGCTACTTTTGAGAACAGTATAGAAGTTTCTTCAAAAACTAATAGTACAGCTAACATAATCCTGCAATCCCACTCCTGGGCATACATCAAGGTAAAAACAGGTATCCAAAAGGATTAGTGCACCTTTTTATAGCAGCACTGTTTAAAATATCAAAGACATGAAAGCAACAGAAATGTCCCATCAAAAGGTGAATGGATAAAGATGTGTACATATATACAATGGACTATTACTCAGCCATTAAAAGGAATGAACTAATGCCACTTGCAAGCAACATGAATGGACCTAGAGTGAAGTAGGTCATACTGAGTGAAGTAGGTCAGACAGAGAACAACTAATATTGGATGATTTTGCTTATATGTGGAATCTAAAAAAAAAAAAAATGATACAAATGAACTTATTCACAGAACGGAAACAGATTCATAAACTTATAGAATGAATTTATGGTTACCAGAGGGGAAGGATGGTGGAGGAGGAATAGTTAGGGAGTTTGAGACTGACATGTACACATTACTATATTTTAAATGGATAACCAACAAGGACCTATTGTATAGCACCAAGACCTGTTCTCAATATTTATAACAGTCTAAATGGGAAAAGTATTTGAAAAAGAATAGATATATGTATATGTATAATTCAAGCACGTTGTATACCTAGAACTAACACATCATTAATCAACTATACTTCAAGATAAAATAAAAAGTTAAAATAAATTTTAAATGGAACCGCAAAAGATCCTGAATTCTGAAAACAATCCTGAGAAAAAAGAACAAAGCTGAAGGCATAACCTCCAGACCTCAGATAATACCATACAGTCATTGTAACAGTTTGGTATTGGCACAAAAACAGACATATGGATCAATGGAAAAGAATAGAGAGCCCAGAATTAAACCCACACATCTACCATCAGTTAATTTACAACAAAGGAGGCAAGAATACACCATGAAGAAAAGACAGTCTCTTCAACAAGTTATTTTGGGAAAACTGAACAGTCACTTGTAAAACAATGACATTTAGGACATTTCCTCACACCATATACAAAAACTCAAAATGGTTTAAAAACTAAATTTAAAGCTTAAAATCATAAAGTTCCTAGAAGAGAAGATAGGCAGAATACTCTTAGATATAAATTACAGCAATATTTTCTTGGATCATTCTTCTAAGGCATAAGAAATAAAAGCAAAAATAAAAGCAAACCCCACATCGGCCATAATTAAAAGCTTTTACACAGCAAAAAAACCCCATCAACAAAACTAAAAGACAACCTGCAGAATGGGAGAAAATATTTGCAAATGGTATAAACAATAGCAGTAATATTCAAAATAGGTAAATAATTCCTACAGCTCAATATAAAAAAACAAATAATCCAATGTAAAATATAGGCAGAAGACCTGAATAGACATTTAGAAGACAGACCCGTGGCTAACAGGCACTTAAAAAGATGATCAACATTGCTAATCATCAGAGAGATGCAAATCAAAACTATGAGATATTATCTCATATCTGTCAGGATAGCTATCATCAAAAAGTCTACAAGTAACAGATGTTGGTGAGGTTGTGAAGAAAAGGGAACCCTCATACACTGTTGGTGGGAATGTAAATTGGTGCAGCTAATGTGGAAAACAGTATGGAGGTTCCTCAAAAAACTAAAAATAGAACTATTATATGATCCAACAATTCCACTGCTGTTTCATTTTCAAAGAAAATGAAAACAAGAATTCAGTAAGATGTATGCACCCCACTATTTTTAGCAGCATTATTTATATTTGCCATGATAGTGAATCAACCTACATGTCCATCCACAGATAAATGGATAAAGAAGATGTGATATGCATATATATATATATAGTGGAATATTACTTGACTATAAAAAGGACAATTTCTGCCATTTGCAATGTGAATGGACCTAGAGATTATTATGCTTAGTGAAAAAGTCAGACAAAAACAAATACTCTATATTATCACTTATATGCTGAATCTAAAAACTAAAGCAAATGATGTATATAACAAAACAGAAACAAGACTACAGATATAGAGAACAAGCTAATGGTTACCAGTGAAGAGTGGGAAAAGGCAAGGAACAAAATAGGGGTAGGGGGTTAAGAGAGACAAATTACTATGTATAAAGTAGAAAAGCAACAAGGATATATTTTACAGCATAGGGAAATACAGCCATTATTTTGTAATGTTAAATGGAGTATAATCTTCAAAAATAATGAAAACAATATAATATTGTAAATCAACTATACTTTAATAAAAAGCAAATTGGAACAGAGGCTATCAGTTAAAGGTGTCAATTTTAATGTTTATTTTAGTTATTTTGATGCCAAATATCATTTTCAGTATTTCCTTTGTACTTTATATTTGATTTTCATATAGTTCTAGTGATAGTTTCATGATGGAGTATATAAAGTAATTTAAAATTTACTCCTCTGTTTATTTTATTTTAGGACTTTCACATGGCTTTGAAACAGGAATCAGAATTTGAAAGGAAAGACAGAGCTGCCAGAGTCATTCAGAAGGCCTGGAAAAGTTTCCTTGTGAGTTTTTTTCTTTTTTTACAGCTTTATTGAGATATAATTGATATATAGTTCAACTGTTTATAAAATTCAGTGGCTTTCAGTATTACTGTATTAAAGAGTCATACCCCAGCATTTGCTTGATAAGTAGGCTTTTTTAAAGTTGGAAAAAGTTAAAGGTAATTATCTTATTAGCCTCACAAATATTTACTGAGTTTCTGATCTAGGTCAGGTACTTTGATAATAGCCACTATAATGAAATCATCACTTGTTTGGTTTTCACCTCTGAAAACTTTGTTTCTTGACTCTGGAATCAGGTTTGCAAGCAAGTGTTAGGGATACATTCACTCATTAAATATTTATTGAGTACCTACACTTGAGGACATAATGCATATCTGGAATTAATGTAGTAGTTTCTTGCTGTGTTACAGTATGCCCTATGGTCTTACCCAATAAGGAATATTCCAAGTTGATTTACTGGATTAGGTGAGAGCCAAGAGGCAAAATGAATTCTCTTCTCTCTAGGATAGTACCAACACTCTGTGTGTAAAGTGGCATGTCTGTTTCTAGCACACAAAAATAATTTCATAACAGTTAATGATGTCTTGAAAAATAGTTTCCATTATTTGCCTATACTAGGGCATACCAGTTGATTTCCAACACTAAAAAAATTTTTTCTTTAAAGTCTATTATTCCTTTGTTGGAAGTGAAGTCACTCAGTCATGTCCGACTCTTTGGGACCCCATGGGCTGTGGCCTACCAGGCTCCTCTGTCCATGGGATTTCCCAGGCAAGAGTACTGGAGTGGGTTGCCTTTTCCTTCTCCAGGAGATCTTCCCAACCCAGGGATTGAACCTGGGTCTTCTGCATTGTAGGCAGATGCTTTACCATCTGAGCCACCAGGGAACTTCTTTGTTCCTTTGTTGGTATCTAACAGCATGCTTATCATCTAGGCCTAAGCTTTTCTGTCATTTGTGATTTGTTCTCTTCCACATTCAAATACAATCAGCCACATACCTTTGAACACTTATTACATTCCTGACATTGCGCTAGGCTCTTTAAAATACATCCTTGAATTTAAGGAGCTTCAGTAGAAAAGTCTTGTATATAAACAAGTGTGTGTGTGTGTGTGTGTGTGTGTGTGTGTGTGTGTGTGTTTTAATAAAATGGTAGACTGAGCACACATTTTCACTTTCTATCCCTCTAGAATCCAAATGAAGTGACAATATACTGAAAGTTCACCCAAAACAGAGAAAGGGGAGTTCATGAGCAAATAAGAAATTTTATGTTATGTCTGGAAAACCAAAAATAAATGGTAGTATCTTATTGGACATATCTATGTAGAAGATTTACCTAGACATACTTAAAGAGGCACTAATGAGATAGCCTATTTCTCATTGGAACCCTAGGATTTAGTAATTCTAAAGGGCTAAAAGGAAAATGGCTATAGACAATGGGGCTAATTGAAAGTCTGTACATGTAACAGTTACGCCAGTTGTCTCCAGTGTCACTTTAAGACTAAAAGCTGCAGGTGGGTGGATATGTCTTATTAGTTAAATATCTGCTGGTAGATGGATATTAACTGTTGGGCATAAGAAGAGACAAACCCTGAGCAGCCTGAAGTGTTGGGAAGATGGTGCAGCAAGAGCCAAGAAAGAAAGATCCATTTGGTGCCAGAAAATGTCCTGAAAAAGAGGAAGACTTCTCAGGCCCTCAGAGTCACCCAGGCAAAGGAGGAGCTTTTGCAAAGGAAAGAGCGAAGGAAAGAAAAAGAGCGCAAGTATAAGCAACTAGAATGGTTCCTACATAATTCCTGGCATCAACTGCATGACAGAGCGTGACTCTAATGACTAGAAGTGAAACCTCACAGCTTAGAAGTGCCAGATAAACATTCCTTGGTCTTTGTTGTATGCACACAAAGGATTAATGGGGTGAATTTACTGGTGCAGAGGACCATTGCAAGACTTCATCTGAAGAATATTTTCAGTGGTATCTTTATGAAAGTAGCTCCTTAAACCATGAAAAAACTGTGTAGTGGAAACTTATGTGACCTGTGCTGTGTGTTTAGTCACTCAGTTGTGCCCAACTCTTTGTGACCCACTGTAGCCCACCAGGCTCCTCTGTCTATGGGGATTCTCCAGGCAAGAATACTGGAGTGGGTTGCCATGGCCTCCTCCAGGGTATCTTCCCAACCCAGGGATCAAACCCAGGTCTACCACACTGTAGGTGGACTTTACCATCTGAGCCAGCAGGGAAGCCCAGGTGACCTAGGGATTTCCAGATCTGAAGCCTGTTCAGGAGCTCATCCTGAAACACAGACAAGCCAAGGTCAAGAATAAAGTCATCTCTCTGACACAGTGATTGAGGAGCACCTGGGAAGGTTTGGTGTCATTTGCTTGGAAGACCTCATTCATGAAACTGTCTTCCCAGGAAAGGATTTTCAGGTGATATCGGGGTTCCAGTGCCCTTTCCAGCTCTCAGTGCCCTCTCACATTACTAGGTGGGCTCACCTGGCTAACGAGATGAATGCATCAATCAGTTTATCTGGCAGCTGAACTAAACCCAGTATATCTGAAAGCACAGGGCATTGGAAGACTGTGTTTTTGTTTTATGAATTTGTTACCCTTTATCTAGTCAAGGCTATGATTTTTCCAGTAGTCATGTATGGATGTGAATGTTGGACTGTGAAGAAAGGTGAGCACTGAAGGATTGATGCTTTTGAACTGTGGAGTTGGAGAAGACTCTCGAGAGTCCCTTGGATTGCAAGGAGATTCAACCAGTCCATCCTGAAGGAGATAAGTCCTGGGTGTTCATTGGAAGGACTGATGCTGAAGCATCCAATACTTTGGCCATCTCACGCGAAGAGCTGACTCACTGGAAAGGACCCTGATGCTGGGAGGGATTGAGGGCAGGAAGAGAAGGGGACGACAGAGAATGAGATGGCTGGATGGCATCACCAACTCGATGGACATGAGTTTGAGTAAATTCCGGGAGTTGGTGATGGACAGGGAGGCCTGGCGTGCTGCGGTTCATGGGGTCGCAAAGAGTCAGACACGACTGAGCGACTGAACTGAACTGAACTGATCTTCAAGGAAGATTATTTTCGGCTATATCTTCAGAAACTGGAGGTCAAGGGTCAAGGAAAGAGATGATAATATTCACAGTAGGCACTTTTCATCCCACCTCAGTTCCAGGGAAAAGTTTCTGTGTGTTTTCTGTGATGACCACTGTCCACCACTGAAACCAGCAAAAGACTCTGTAGGGAAGGGAGTCTTGTCTTACCACATCTTCCATCCTGGAGTTTAATGTTGGTGAATTAATACCCAAGAATGAATACAAGATAGCAGTGGACCAAACCCAGGGCCTTGTTTTTGAAATAACTTGAAGTACGGTTAGAGAGAAGTACAGAAAAACAATGCTTGACTGTCTCTGCTGTGAGTCATGTTCTAACTTCAGTGACAGCTTGGCAAGCTCTCAGATATGGCTGGCTCTAGGTGATGTATCTGGTGGCTTCCTCATTCTTGCCTGCAACTGGGTTAGTGCTGTTCTCTGTCTCAGAATTTTAACCTACTCTTGGCTCTATGAGAAGGGATGGACCCTTTCCCTAGGAAACCATGCATATACTCCAGTTTTTTCTTGAAAGTTTAGGTTATTTGTAGATCCTTCTCAGGGACCCAGGCATCTTATGTAAAGAAGCCTTGCACTCTCAGACTCTGACCTTGCCAGTCTCTTACTTGCCAGTTACCCAGAGTCTGAACTTGCCAGTTTCCTCTGGCTCCATGCGCTGTGGAAGACCAAAGGTTACCAAAGTGGTTGTTTTCCCTTCAAGCCAAATGGGGTGTTTCCTATTAAGAACATGGTGGTAGTCCTATGCTTTCCTGGTGGCTCAGTGGTAAAGAATTTACCGGCAATGCAGGAGACTCCAGTTCAATTCCTGGGTTGGGAAGATCTTCTGGAAAAGGGATAGGCTACCCACTCTAGTATCCTTGGGCTTCTCTGGTGGCTCAGCTAGTAAATAATCTGCCTGCAATGTGGGAGACCTGGCTTTGTTCCCTGGGTTAGGAAGATCCCCTGGAGAAAGGAAAGGCTACTCACTCCAGTATTCTGACTTGGAGAATTCCATGGACTATGTGGCCTATGGGATTGCAAAGAGTCATACATGACTGAGCGACTTTCACTTTCACTCTTCAATATGCCATTTATGACTGGCAAATGCCCAACACTTATCTCTTTTGGGCTTCAAGATGGAATTTTCTGGTTTCCCTGGTGATCAGTCCTCTTCTTAAAACCCAAATCAGAATCTGAAAAAGAATGGATACATGTATATGTATAACTGAACCACTTTGCTTTATACCTGAAACTAACACAACATTGTAAATCAACTACACCCCAATATAAAATAAAATTTCAAAAAACAAATTGAGGGACTTCCCTGGCAGTCTAGTGGTTAAGACTCCCCACTTCCAGTGCAGAGGATATGTGTGATCCCTGGTTGAGAAACTAAGATGCCACATGCCACAAGGCATAGTCAAAAGAAACAAATGCTGAAAGCTTATCTCTTTAAAAAATTTACATGAACCATCTGGGAAAGCTAGTTCTAGCATGAATTTGGTACTGTATAGTAAAACCCTCTGAATTTTAGTATTTGAGAGATGTCCGGCTTAATAACTGGCTACCTGACTGTACTTTCTTTGAGAAAGTCTGTTGATTAACTTATTCTACCCACTTCACAAATATCCAAGGCAATCTTCTCATTCAGGAGCATGAACAGTGGGAAAACAGTAGATTTACACAAAAGCACAGACTATTTATACTAGCGCCCTAGAAAAATTGACACGGACCTTTATTCTGCACTACTAATGGGCAGTCACCTGGCATTTAAGGAAAACCAGTGATATAGAAACAGGAAAAGAAATAACAGAATCTGAAGGAGATAAAATTGGTAATCAATTTAACTTAGATCAGTATGTTGAATGGCTTTTGAAGGATTGTATCTGGAGATGAAATGGCACCCCATACGATAGATAGTGTGATCTAGAAGCTGAATTTGAAAAGAGATTAGAAGCTCTGAAAAAAGAACTAAGAAAGTGATGCTGCAAATATAAGGCAGATTAATATAGTTCTAATTCTCTATGTAAAGAGAATACATTTGATCTTGATTCAGGTGGCCCAGAAGGTGACTTCTTAATAAGGATTGCATAATTTAGCATATTATGTGATCCTATAATTGAATAATTTGCACAATCATAGTAATGTGAGTTCAGAATTTTTCTATAATTTTAAATATCTTTATCAAAGTAATATGTGTACTTCTTTAAAATAAGCAAAATATGTAGAACTTACACTAAAAAGCAAGTCTTTATCCCATCTCACCTCTTTCCACCTTCTTTCTCTAAAAGCAACCACTTTTAACTATTTTTTATTTTAGATCTTCTAGTCACTAGTTCCATGCTTCTGAATAATGTACTTATTACCTTTTACTTATCAGTTTTAGAAGTGAACTGTTGACTTTCTGCAAAGACAATTAAGAATTTATCTTACTTATCCTCCAAACCCCTGCTTATCTCCCCTCTCAGTATCATGAGTCATTATTTTAAATCCTCTATTTCTTACCTTGTTTCTGTAAAGACTTTTGTTTCTTGTTCCATCATGCTACACAGGATCACTTGACTCCTCATTGTATATGATGAGGATCTAAATATCCCTAAATTTTTCTTCACATATCTTCCAATATTCCAGTCTTTAAGTTACATCACCTCTATTTGTCATTATTCACTTGGGGGAGTTTTTCAAATTTTCTGAATATAAATCCTTTATTGATATAAAATATTTTCCAGGGTACCTCATTTCTCTTGTAAAGGTGTTTTTGATAAGTTTTTAATTTTAATAAAATCCATTTTTTTCCTTTTATATATATATATATATATTATATATATTTTATTGACTGACAATGTTTCAGGTGCACATCAAGATGATTCAGTTGTACAAATACACATATATCATTTTTGAAATTATTTTCCACCATAGGTTATTACAAGATATTGACTATGGTTGTCTAAGCTGTACAGTAAGTCTTTGTTGCTTGTTGCATATCTATTTTTTAATTTTAAATCTTGCCTTCTATTCATATTAAGTCAAATAAGTGGAATCAAGGTGTCATAATTTTTTTAGTTAGGCAAGAATTCATAAGTTTTCTAAAATATATATATTGTACATACTTATACATATGTAAGGAAAATTTTTTCTACTATACTTGATAAAAGCTTGAGAAAGAACATCAAAAAAAAAAGAAGAGATGCAGAAATTGGAGAATGTAAACTAAATGAAATGGGAGTACTGAATATAAAATAGAAAAAGTGAAACTAACTAGATAAAAGTAAAAGGTCACCATATAGTCCAGTTGTTTTTAAACATGGCTGCTGATTAGAAACATATCTGGAGCTCTGGAGCAAAAAGCAATACCTGAACATTTGTATTTTCAAAAAACTTCAAGATAATTCTGACATGCATTCGGATTTTAAAAAGTGATTACAGGTTTTTCTATTAGATCCCACTTTTGGTGATATAGAGTTATATTATTTTTCTGTTGACCAATCATGATACAGTGGTATTAAGTGAATAATAGTTACATAATCACAAGAGTAAAAGGTGTTTATTAATTTTCACAATCAATAGCCAGACAAAAAAGATAATTACAATTGCAAGCCATAATGGGAACATGATTAACTTAACAATATAAAATAATTACATACAATATGAGGGGGTCAAGCAGAGTGATGTGGTAATTGGTGCATATATGCATATGTTTTCATCTACTCAGCCAGTCTATGTCTTTTGATTGGTGCATTAAACCATTTATATTGAAGGTAATTATCAATACATATGATCCTATTACCATTTTTTGGTTTGTTTTGGTTTGGTTTTATTTTGTGTAGATCTTTTTCTTCTCTTGTGTTTCTGGCCTAGAGAAGTTCCTTTAGCATTTGTGGTAAAGCTGGTTTGGTGGTGCTGAATTCTCTTAACTTTTGCTTGTCTGGAAATCTTTTGATTTCTCCATCAAATCTGAAGGACAGTCTTGCTGGGTAGAGCGTTCTTGGTTGTAGGTTCTTCCCTTTCATCACTTTAAATATATCATGCCATTCCATTCTGTCTTGTAGAGTTTCTATTGAGAAATCAGCTGATAGCCTAGTGGGAGTTCCCTTGTATGTTATTTGTTGTTTTTCCCTTGTTGCTTTTAATATTTTATCTCTGTCTTTAATTTTTGTCAGTTTGATTATTATGTGTCTCTGTGTGTTCCTCCTTGGGTTTATCCTTTTGGGGACTCTGTGTGCTTCCAGGACTTGGTTGACTATTTCCTTTGCCATGTTCGTGAAGTTTTTAGCAATTCTTCTTCAAATATTTTCTCAGCTCCTTTCTCTCTCTCTTCTCCTTCTAGGATCATTGTAATGCGAATGTTGTTGCATTTAATGTTGCCCAAGGGGTCTATTAGGCTGTCTTCATTTCTTTTTATTCTTTTTCCTATATTCTGTTTTGTGGCAGTGATTTCCACCATTCTGTCCTCCAGGTCATTTATCCATTCTTCTGTCTGTTAGTCTGATATTGATTCCTTCTAGTGTATTATTCATCTCTGTTTGTTTGTTCTTTATTTCTTCTAGGTCTTTGGTAAACATTTCTTGCATCTTCTCAATTTTTGCCTCCATTCTTTTCCTGAGGTCCTGGATCATCTTCACTGTCATTATTCAGAATTCTTTTTCTGGAAGTTTGCCAATCTCCACTTCATTTAGTTGTTTTACTGGGGTTTTATCTTGTCCCTACATTTGGGACATAACTTTCTGTTTTTTCGTTGTGATTAAGTTTCCTTAATATGGTTTTTGTTTTAGCTGCTTCTTCTTTCTGACCTCTGATGGATGAGGCTGAGGCTTGTGTAAGCTTCTTGATGGGAGGGATTTGTGTTGAGAAAAATAGTCTGCTCTGGTTGGCAGGGCCTTGCTCAGTAAAGCTTTAATCCAATTATCTGCTGATGGATGGAGTTGCACTGCTTCCTGATAGTTGTTTGACCTGAGGCAACCCAGCCCTAGGGTCTGTAGGCTCTATGGTAAGGTTAATGGTGAACTCCAAGAGGGTTTACACCAAGGGGGACCTTCCAATGCCCCCATCCCTGTGGTGAGCCCCTACCAACCCATGCCTCCACAGGAGGCCCTTCAACATGAGCAAGTAGTTTGGTTCAGTCTCCTGTGGTGTCACTGCTCCTCTCCTGTAGGTCTTGGTGTGCACAAAATTTTGTTTGTGCCCTCCAAGATTGTAGTCTCTATCTCCCCCAGTCTTCTAGAAGACCTATAATCAAATGCCAATAGCTCCCAAAGCCAGATTCTCTGGGGATTCCCAGTCCCCTTTGTCAGATTCTCCAGGCTGGGAAGTCTGACGTGGGGTTCAGAACCTTCACAATAGTGCAAGAATTTCTTTTTTTTTTTTTTTTAATTTTATTTTATTAGTTGGAGGCTAATTACTTCACAACATTTCAGTGGGTTTTGTCATATATTGACATGAATCAGCCATAGAGTTACACGTATTTGCCATCCCGATCCTCCCTCCCACCTCCCTCTCCACCCGATTCCTCTGGGTCTTCCCAGTGCACCAGGCCCGAGCACTTGTCTCATGCATCTCACCTGGGCTAGTGATCTGTTTCACCATAGATAATATACATGCAGTTCTTTCAAAACATCCCACCCTCTCTTTAGTATTATTGTTCTCCAGTCTGTGGGTCACCCACCCGGCAGGTATGGTATTTGATTTTATCGTGATTGAGCCCCTCCTACTGTCTCTCCATGACTTCTTTTTTGCCTGTGGGTGTGAGGTATCTTTTTTTGGTGTGTTCCAGCATCCTTCTGTCAATGGTTGTTCAACAGGCTTGGTTTTCTCACTGGAGAAGATGAGCACACATTCTTCTACTTTGCCATCCTAAACCAGAAGCCAAAATCCAGTTTATCACCTGTTATGTATGATTAGTGCTGTGTGTCAATTTAAAAAATGTTAATATAGAAAGTCCTGCCATCAGGATGTCAAAGTTCCAGCTCTCCCAGTGTTTTGGGACATTTCCTGGGAGCTGCATACAGGTCTTGCCTCATGGGGATCACTGGGGGAAACTGAAGGGCTTGATCGATGCAGATTAGAGAGAGAGGAAAGAGAGGCAGGGCTGACAGCAGTCTTTACTCAGGCCTTGGCAGTTTGCACTACTGCGAACAGCAACCCCTGAGCAGAGATCTCAGCCAGGCTCTGCCCATCTACTGAGATGAGTCAGTGGCCTCATCTGGCCAGAGAGCTCAGTTGGCAATTCTACCTGATATGAGTCCCAAACCAACAGGCTTTGTCATTAATGAACCTAGGCAAGGAAGCAAATTTGCAGGCCCACCCAATTTATGAGCACAGTCTTCAGTCCTGCCCAAACAGGAACTCTAGTCAGTCATGGAGCCCAGAAACAGATCCAAGCCTTTAGTTTAGTTCAGTTCAGTCACTCAGTCGTGTCCGACTCTTTGCAACCCCATGAATCACAGCATGCCAGGCCTCCCTGTCCATCACAAACTCCTGGAGTTTGCTCAAAATCATGCCCATCGAGTCGGTGATGCTATCCAGCCATCTCATCCTCTGTCATCCCCTTCTCCTCCTGCCCCCAATCCCTCCCAGCCTCAGGGTCTTTTCCAAAGAATCAACTCTTTGCATGAGGTGGCCCAAGTATTGGAGTTTCAGCTTCAGCATCAGTCCTTCCAATGAACACCCTGGACTGATCTCCTTTAGGATGGACTGGTTGGATCTCCTTGAAGTCCAAGGGACTCTCAAGAGTCTTCTCCAACACCATAGTTCAAAAGCATCAATTTTTCGGTGCTCAGCTTTCTTCACAGTCCAACTCTCACATCCATACATGACCACTGGAAAAACCATAGCCTTGACTAGACAGACCTTTGTTGGCAAAGTAATTTCTCTGCTTTTTAATATGCTATCTAGTTTGGTCATAACTTTCCTTCCAAGGAGTAAGTGTCTTTTAATTTCATGACTGCAATCACCATCTGCAGTGATTTTGGAGCCCCCAAAAATAAAGCCTGACACTGTTTCCACTGTCTCCCAATCTATTGCCCATGAGGTGATGGGACCAGATGCCATGATCTTAGTTTTCTGAATGTTAAGCTTTAAGCCAACTTTTTGACTCTCCTCTTTCATTTTCATCAAGAGGCTTTTTAGTTCCTCTTCACTTTCTGCCATAAGGGTGGTATCATCTGCATATCTGAGATTATTGATATTTCTCTCGTCAATCTTGATTCCAGCTTCTGCTTCTTCCAGCCCAGCATTTCTCATGATGTACTCTGCATATAAGTTAAATAAGTAGGGTGACAATATACAGCCTTGACATACTCCTTTTCCTATTTGGAACCAGTCTGTTGGTCCATGTCCAGTTCTAACTGTTGCTTCCTGACCTGCATACAGGTTTCTGAAGAGGCAGGTCAGGTGGTCTGGTATTCCCATCTCTTTCAGAATTTTCCACAGTTTATTGTGATCCACATTGTCGAAGGCTTTGGCATAGTCAATAAAGCAGAAATAGATTTTTTCTGGAACTCTCTTGCTTTTTCGATGATCCAGCGGATATTGACAATTTGATCTGTGGTTCCTCTGCCTTTTCTAAAACCAGCTTGAACATCAGGAAGTTCTCAGTTCACATATTGCTGAAGCCTGACTTGGAGAATTTTGAGCATTACTTTACTCGCCTGTGAAATGAGTGCAATTGTGCGGTAGTTTGAGCATTCTTTGGGATTGCCTTTCTTAGGGACTGGAATGAAAAGTGACCTTTTCCAGTCCTGTGGCCATTGCTGAGTTTTCCAAATTTGCTGGCTGATTTAGTGCAGCACCTTGACAGCATCATCTTTCAGGATTTGAAATAGCTCAGCTAGAATTCCATCACATCCACTAGCTTTGGCCCTGCCTAATTACTGAGCACAAATTATAGCTGAAGGGAGCCTAGCCAGTGACTCCACCCAATTGCAGAGCATAGCCTGGGGTCCCACCCAGCTAGGGACCCTAGGCAGTGACCCCACTAAGCAAGGAACACAGTCTCTAGACCTCCCACAACTGCAGGATATAGACCTCCCACAACCCAGCTGGAGAACCTGGCCATTGACCACTCCCAATAGGGGAGCAAACCCAGCAGGTTACCCAATCACAAAGCCCAGCCCACAGCCTTGCCCAACTTGGGGCAAAGCTTGTGGCTCTACCTGATCACAGAACACAATCTGTGGCTGCCTCCAACCACAAAGCCTTGCCTGTAGTCTTGCCTGGACGTGAAGTCGGGCCAGCAGCACCATCTGGTAAAGGAGCCTATCCTGAGGCCTCAGCCAACCAGGAGTGATTGCAGAGCTCAGCCTACAGCCCTGCTCAGCTGTGAAGTCTGACCAGTGGCACCTCCCTGCCAGGGAACACAGCCTATGACCTCGCCCGACTGAGGCCATTGCAGAGCGCAGCTAGTAGCCCCACCCGAAAGCAAGTAAGCCATCGTGCCCACTGAAATGCATAACCCAGCCAGCAGTACCCTTCCATCTCAGAACATGGACAGTGGCCTCACCCAAACAGACACCCCCATAGCCAGTCTCCACCTGGCCAAGGATGCTACCATATGACCCATCCGGGACCCCAAGGTGAACTAACTGGCGAAAATCTTTCTCTGCTGGAGGGAACCTCTAGAGCCTGGAAGAAAAGACTATTACCTAAATGTGCAGATACCAAAGTAAACATGAGAAGAAACTAATAGAGCTCCAACAATTGACTCTAAATATATAGGTCCATAAACTCTCTAACAAAAAATTCAAAATAATCCTCTTAATGAAGTTCATTGAACTACAAGAACATATAGACAGATAAATAAATAAAATTGGGAAAGCAGTGCGTGAAGCTCAATAAAGAAATAAAAGCTATCCTCCTAAAAACCAAAAAGAAATCCTAAATCTGAATAAAAAAAAAAACTGAGCTAAAGAATTCCAACAGCAGACTTGATCAAAAAGATAAGAGATATCTGCTAGTGAGGATGAGGTAAAAAGGGAATCTTATACACTGTTGGTGGGAATGTACTTTTACCACCACTATGGAAAGCAACATGGAAATTCCTCAAAAAATAAAAAATAAAACTACCATAAGGTCCAGCAATTTCACTTGTGGGTATTTTTCTTAAGGAAGTGAAATCAATACCTCAAAGAGACAGCTGCACACCCATGTTCATTGCAGCATATCCACACTAGCCATGACATGGAAACAATGTAAATGTCTGTTAACAGATGTGATAATCTTTTATATATAACACATTATGTGATAATATTATCTATAGTATTTAATAGTAAATTTGAGCAAACTCCACTATAGTTAAGGACAGAGGAGCCTGGCTTGCTGCAGTCCTTGGAGTTGCAAATAATCAGACATGACTTAGCAACTGAACAACAACATAACCTTATTTATAACAATATTATTCAAACATAAGAAGAAAGAAAATCTTGCCATTTGTAACAACATAAATGGATCTGGAAGACACTATGATAAGTGAAATAAGTCAGAGAAAGATGAATTATGTGTAGTGTATGATCTCATTTATATGTGGAACCAAAAAAAACCTGGACTCATAGAAATGTGGGTGAATTGTTGCTGGAAGGAGGGTTGAGGGTGTAGTGGGAGGGATGAATGAAGGTCATCAAAGGGTACAAACTTCCAGTTATAAGACTAATATGTTTGCTGCTGTTCAGGTACTCAGTTGTGTTCAACTCTTTACAACCCCCTGGACTGCAGCGCTCCAGGCTTCCCTGTCTTTCCTATCTCCTAGAGTTTTCTTAAACTCACATCCATTGAGTCATTGATGCTATCTAACCATCTCATCCTCTGTTTCCCCCTCCCCCCTCCTGCCCTCAATCTTTCTCAGCATCAGGGGCTTTTCCAATGAGTTGGCTCTTTGCATAAGATGATCAAAGTATTGGAGCTTCAGCATCAGTCCTTCCAAAGAATATTTCAGGGTTGATTTCCTTTAGGATTGACTGGTTTGATCTCCTTACAGTCCAAGGGACTCTCAAGAATCTTCTCCAGCACCACAACTTGAAAGCATTAATTCTTCAGCCCTCAGCCTTCTTTATGGTCCACCTCTCACATCCATACACGACTACTGGAAATACCATAGCTTTGACTATACAGGCCTTTGTCAGCAAAGTGATGCCTCAGTTTTTAATACATTATCTAGGTTTGTCACCATGAAATTAAAAGACGCTTACTCCTTGGAAGGAAAGTTATGACCAACCTAGACAGTATATTAAAAAGCAGAGACATTACTTTGCCAACAAAGGTCCATCTGGTCAAGGCTATGGTTTTTCCAGTGGTCACGTATGGATGAGACAGTTGGCCTATAAAGAAAGTTGAGCACCAAATAACTGATGCTTTTGAACTGTGGTGTTGGAGAAGACTCTTGAGAGTCCCTTGGATTGCAAGGAGATCCAACCAGTCCATCCTAAAGGAGATCAGTCCTGGGTGTAGGTTGGAAGGACTGATGTTGAAGCTGAAACTCCAATACTTTGGCCACCTGATGCAAAGAGCTGACTCATTTGAAAAGCCCCTGATGATGGGAAAGATTGAGGGCAGGAGGAGAAGGGGATGACAGAGGATGAGATGGTTGGATGGCATCACCGACTCAATGGACATGGGTTTGGGTGAACTCCAGGAGCTGGTGATGGACAGGGAGGCCTGGCGTGCTGCAATTCATGGGGTCACAAAGAGTCGGACACGACTGAGCAACTGAACTGAACTAGGTTTGTCGCAGTTTTTCTTCCAAGGAGCAACTGTCTTTTAACTTCATGGCTACAGACACTGTCCCCAGTGATTTTGGAGCCCAAGAAAATAAAGTCTGTCACTGTTTCCATTTTTTCTCCATCTATTTGCCATGAAGTGATGGGACCACATGCCATGATCTTAGTTTTATGAGTGTTGAGTTTTAAGCCAAGTTTTGCACTGTCCTCTTTCACCTTCATCAAGAGGTTCTTTAGTTCTTCTTCTCTTTCTGCCATAAGGGTGGTATCATCTGCATATCTGAGGTTATTGATATTTCTCCCAGCAATTTTGATTCCAGCTTGTGCTTCACCCAGTCTGGCATTTCACATGATGTCCTCTCCATATAAGTTAAATAAGCAAGGTGACAATATACAGCCTTGATGTACTCTTTTCCTAATTTTGAACCAGTTCATTATTCCATGTCCAGTACTAACTGGCTTCTTGTCCTGCATACAGGTTTCTCAGAAGACAGGTAAGATGGTCTGGTACTCCCATCTCAAACAGTTTTCCACAGTTTGTTGTGATCCATACAGTCAAAGGCTTTAGCATAGTCAATGATGCAGTAGCAGATGTTTTCCTGGAATTCTCTTGCTTTCTCTATGATCCAGTGACTGTTGGCAGTATGTCCTAGGAATGTACTATAAAGCATGATGACTAGTTACCAATACTGTGTTGAATAATTGAAGGTTGCTAAGAATAAATCTTAAAATTTCTTACCCCGCCCCCACACAAATGGAATTATGTGAAGTGAAGGATGTGCCAACTAACCTTTTTGTGGTAATCATTTCTCTATATATGTATATCAAATCATCATGTTGTATTCCTTAAATTTATACAGTGTTATATGTCAATTATGTCTCAATAAATATGGTGGGGGAAGGGGAGTTAGAAATATTGGTTTAACCCAAAGTCAGAAGATAATTTTCTTATGTTTCTTCTAAGGGTTATTTGCTTTAGTTTTAGATTGGGATCTGATATCCAGCTCCAATTAATATACATATATGGTAACATATAGGGATATAGTTCATTTTTTTTCCTTCAGTTCAGTTCATTTTCTCAGTCTGTCAAACTCTTTGCAACCCCATGGACTGCAGCATTCCAGGCTTCCCTGTCCATCACCAACTCCCTGAACTTGCTCGAACTGATGTCCATCAAGTTGGCGATGCCCTCCGAATGTCTCATCCTCTGTCATCCCCTTCTCCAGGCTTCCCTGTCTTTTACTATCTCCCAGAGTTTTCTCAAACTCATGTCCATTGAGTCATTGATACAATCCATCCATCTCATCCTCTGTTTCTCCCTTCTCCTCCTGTCTTCATTCTTTCCAAGCATCAGGGTCTTTTCCAATGAGTCAGTTATTTGCTTTAGGTGGCCAAAATACTGGAACTTCAGCTTCAGCATCAGTCCTTCCAATGAATATTCAGGACTGATTTCCTTATTTTGAATGTTGAGTTTTAAGCCAGCTTTTTCACTCTCCTCTTTCACCTTCGTCAAGAGGCTATTTAGTTCCTCTTCACTTTCTGCCATAAGGGGTGGTGTCATTTGCATATCTGAGGTTATTGATATTTCTCCAGGCAATCTTGATTCCAGCTTGTGCTTCATCCATCCGGGCATTTCACATACTGTACTCTGCATAGAAGTTAAATAAGCAGGATGACAATCTATAGCCTTGCTGTATTCCTTTCCCAATTTGGAACCAGTCTGTTGTTCCATGTCTGGTTCTAACTGTTGCTTCTTGACCTGCATACAGATTTCTCAGGAGGCAGGTACAGTGGTCTTGTATTCCCATCTCTTTAAGAATTTTCCACAATTTGTTGTGATCCATAGTCAAAAGCTTTAGCATAGTCAGTGAAACAGAAGTAGATATTTTTCTAGAATTCTCCTGCTTTTTCTATAATCCAGCAGATGTTGGCAATTTGATCTCTTGTTCCTCTGCCTTTTTCTAGATCCAGCCTGAATATCTGGAAGTTCCCGATTTGCGTAATGTTGAAACCTAGCTTGGAGAATTTTCAACATTACTTTGTTATCGTGTGAGATGAGTGCAATTGTGCAGTAGTTTGAATATTCTTTCCTTATAAATCAAAGATAGATGTTTTCATTCTTTTATTGAAAATATCATCTTTCCACAATAAATTGCAGTGATGCTTTTGTTAAACTCATGAAATGATATACGTGAACTGTTTCTATCATTTTTATTCTGTTGGACTGATCTATTGCCTATATTTGGGTTAACACCACACTGTCTTTTAACTGCAGTTTTATAATGAGTTGATATATGGTAATACAGTCTTTCGGCTTTTTTCTTCTCCCGCATTATTTTATCTATTTTGGTACTTTTGCATTTCCATATAAACATTGGAATAAACTTATTTTAATTTCTAAATTTCTATTTTGATTTCTGTCAATTTTTGTTGATATTGTAACCAAGGGTGCATTAAATCAGTAGATCAATTTGGAGAAGAACGACATCTTATTATGTGCTTTTCTAGTGGCTCAGATGGTAAAGAATCTGCCTGCAGTGCAGAAGATCTGGGTTGAACCCCGGATTGGAAAGATCCCCTGGAGAAGGGAATGACTTCTCACTCCAATATTCTTGCCTGGAGAATTCCATGGACCAGAGAGCCTGTTTTCATAAACATTGTATATGTTTTCATTCCTTTATATCTTCTTTAGTTTCTCTCCATGTTTTGTAGTTTATAGTGCAGAAGTCATACATATCATTCATTTGATTTCTAGGTTATTTGACGTTTTGTGCTAAAATAGGTGGTCAGTCAGTCAGTCAGTTCAGTCGCTCAGTCATGTCCGACTCTTTGCGACCTCATGAATCGCAGCACGCCAGGCCTCCCTGTCCATCACAAACTCCAGACTTTACTCAAACTCATGCCCATTGAGTTGGTGATGCCATCCAGCCATCTCATCCTCTGTCGTCCCCTTCTCCTCCTGCCCTCAATCCCTCGCAGCCTCAGGGTCTTTTCCAACGAGTCAACTCTTCGCACGAGGTGGCCAAAGTATTGGAGTTTCAGCTTCAGCATCAGTCCTTCCAACCAACACCCAGGACTTATCTCCTTCAGGATGAACTGCTTGGATCTCCTTGCAGTCCAAGGGACTCTCAAGAGTCTTCTCCAACACCACAGTTCAAAAGCATCAATTTTTCGGCGCTCAGCTTTCTTCACAGTCCAACTCTCACATCCATACATGACCACTGGAAAAACCATAGGCTTGACCAGACAGACCTTTGTTGGCAAAGTAATGTCTCTGCTTTTTAATATGCTATCTAGGTTGGTCATAACTTTCCTTCCAAGGAGAAAGCGTCTTTTAATTTCATGGCTGCAGTCACCATCTGCAGTGATTTTAGCACACAAAAATAAAGTCTGACACTTTATTTATTAAATTTTATTTTCTAATGATTCATTTCTCATTTATATGAATATAATTTACTTTTATATACTAACTCAATATCTAGTTATTTCTTATTTGTTTTTAACGGATTCTTTCAGGGTTGTTTTTTAGATTTTATTGAAGTATAATTGATTTACCATGTTGTGTTAATTTCTTCTGTATAGCAAAGTGACTCAATTATACATATATATTCGTCTTCTTATTCTCTTCCATTATGGTTTGTCACAGGGTATTGAGCATAGTTTCCTGTGCTGCAGAGGAGGACCTTGTTGTTTAACCATCCTATGTAGAACAGTGTGCCTCTGCTGATCCCAAACTCGCATTGTGGTCCTTCCCTATCCCTCCTCCCCCTTGGCAACCACAAGTCTGTTCTCTGTGAATCTATTTTTGTTTTATAGATATGTTGATTTATATCAAATTTTAGATTCCGCATGTCATGCCAAGTGATAACATATAGTATTTGTCTTTCCCTTTCTGACTTACTTTCCTTAGTTTGATAGTCTCTTGGTTCATCCATGTTGCTACAAAAGGCATAATTTCATTGTTTTTGATGGTTGTGTGTCTTTCAGATTTCCACTTAATCATATCATCTTTGCATGATGACTTTTATTTTTCCTTTGCAAACTTTACACTTTTTACTTCTTGTTTTTGTTGTATTGCGCTCACTGCACCCTCCAGCACAATGCTCAGTAGAATTATGGACATTCTTGTCTTTTCCCTGAACATCGAGAGAAGTCATATAATATTATGCTAATACACTAAGAAGTTATCTGTAATTATTTGTAGAAACTCATTATCTGTTTAAGGAAGTTAACCTAATTTCTCGCTTGCTAAGGTTTTTATTCTGTTTTTATGAAAATTCTGGATATTGAATTTGATCATATGTTTTTGCTGCACCTGCATGGTCATATGATCTCTTTCATTCTTTCTATGTGGTAAATTGTATTGATTGATATTCAAATGTTAAATGAACCTTTTATTCCTGGAAAAACTCCACTTCATCCTGGTTGTTACCCTTTTGATATATCCTGGGTTTGGTTTGCTAAACATTGGTTTAGGATTTCTGCGTATTTATTTATGAATATAATTTTTCATTTCTTATAATGTTCTTGCCGGGTTTTGTATTAGTATTATGCTGGCCTCCTAAAAGGAATTGGGAAATATTTTTTCTTTTTCATTGTCTGAAAGAGTTTGTATCACTAGTATTTTTTTTCTATAAATGTTTGGAATAATACATTAGGAAAGCTATGTGTGCTAGTTTTCCATGTGGAAAGATTTTTAATTATGAGTTCCATTTCTCTAATTAATACATGTGTATTCAGATCTATATTTCTTTTGTACCCCTTTTGATAAACTACTTTTTAAAGGAATTTCTTCATTTTGTTTGTTTTTATTTAGGTATTATTGACATATAATATATATTTTTGCAAGTGTGCAACACAATCATAATTATAACCACAATATGTCTAGAAAACACCTACCACCATACATAGTTACAAAAATTCTTTTTCTTGTGATGAAGATTTTTAAGATGTACATTTTTCATAATTTTCAAATATATGATATAGTATTATTAACTATGTTTCACCATGCCTTACATTACACCGCATTACCTAATTATGCTATAACTAAAAGTTTATACATTTTGACCCCCTTACCCATTTCTTCCACCCAACATGTACCCCCTCCAACTTCTGGCAATCCTCAAATCTATTCTTTATATCCATAAGCTTAGGTTTTATTGTTGTTGTTTAAGCTCCACATATAATTAAGATATGGTATTTATCTTTTTCTGACTTATTTCACTCAGTATAATGTCCTCAAATTTTATCCATGTAGTTGCAAATGGAAATATTTTGTTATTTTTATGGATGAGTTGTATTTCATTATATATGTATATATATTTGTTATTGTTTGGTTGCTCAGTCGTGTCCAGCTCTTTGTGACCCCATGGACTGCAGTACCCCAGGCTTCCCTGTCCTTCCCTGTCTCCTGGAGCTTGCTCAAACTTATGTCCATTGAGTCAGTGATGTCATCCAACCATCTCATTCTCTGTCGTCCCCTTCTCCTGCTGCCTTCAATCTTTCCCAGTGTCAGGGTCTTTCCTAACGAGTTGGCTCTTCACATCAGGTGCCCAAAGTATTGGAACTTCAGCTTCAGCATCAGTCCTTCTAATGAATATTCAGGATTGATCCAATGGATGTTGGCAATTTATATATGCTACATCTTCATTATCTATTTATCCAATAATGAATGCTTAGACTCTTTCAATATTTGACTACTGAAAATAATGCTGCAGATAACATGGGGGGGCTTATATCTCTTTGAATTAGTGTTTTTGTTTTCTTCAAATATATACTCAGAAGTGGAATTGCTAGATCATATGGTAGTTCAAGTTTTAATTTTTTGATGAATCTCTATACCATTTTTGATAGTGGCTGAACCAATTTGCATTTATACGAATAGTGCAAAAGGGTTCCTTTTTCTCCACATTTTTGCCATCACTTGTAATTTCTTGTGTTTTTAGTAATAACCATTCTAACATGTGTGAAGCAACATCTCACTGTGGTTTTAATTTGAATTAAAGAATTTGTCCATTTTGTTAAATTGTCAAATCTAAAACAGTTTGGCCAAAATTTGTTTACAGTCTTTTCTTGCTGTGCTTTTAATATCTGCAAGATCTGTAGTAGTATTATTAATATGTGATTTCTCTTTATTTCTCTACATCTTTATTTTTAGGAGTTTATCAACTTTATTAATCTTTTAAAAGACTGATCTTTGGCTATGTTGGTTTTCTCTGTTTTAACTCTATTTTCTATTTCATTAATTTCCAATCTTATCTTTGCTGTTTTTCTTTCATTTGGGGGCTTTGATTTACTGTTTTTTTTTAAAACTTCTTGGGATGGAAAATTAGATCGTAGGTTTTCAATTTTCATTCCTTTTATATGTATTTGACCCATTAACTTCTCCCTTCAATATTTCTTTAGATGTATCCACACAGATTTTGCTATGTCACATACTTATTACCTGAGTTTAAACTATCTCATAATTTCCAAAGTGATTTTTTTCACCTATGGGTTATTAGAGCCACTTTGATTAATGACCAGGTATTTATGCATTTTCTACTTATCTTTTTGTTATTGATTTCTGGGTTAATTCCACCGTAGCCAGACAACATACTTTAAATGATTTTAATAACTCAAAATTTGTTCATACTTACTTAATACAGAAAAATTCTATTTTTGATAAACATTCCTTGTTATCTTGAGGTTTTCCCTCAAGATGTATTCTTTCTTCAATTAGGTCAAGTTAGTTAATTATGTTTTTCAGTTCTTTTATAGCTGTCTTAGTCTGTTTGGGCTGCTGTACAACAATAATTTATTTCTTGTAGTTTTAGAGACTATGAAGTCCAAATCAAGGCACTAGCATACTTAGTATTTGTTGAGAATCTTCTTTCTGGTTCTTGTTATGTCCTTACATGTTGAAAGGGATAAGTGATCTCTCTGAGCCATTTTTTGAAAGTGAAAGTGAAAGACACTCAGTCGTGTCCAACTCTTTGCGACCCCATGGACTATACAGTCCATGGAATTCTCTAGGCCAGAATACTGGAGGGGGTAGCCTTTCCCTTCTTCAGGGGATCTTCCCAACCCAGGGATCGAATCCAGGTCTCCCACACTGCAGGCAGATTCTTTACCAGCTGAGTCACAAGGGAAGCCCTTTTTTATAATGGCACTAATCCCATTCATGAGGGCTTTAAAACTTCATGACCTAATCAATTCCCAAAGTCCCACCTCCTCCTACCATTACCTTGGGGGGATTTCAATATAAATTTTGGAGAAATTTATTTAGTCTCTAGCAGGAGACTGACAAAATTTTTTGCCTATTTGTTCTATCTGTTCTTGAGAGAAGTATGGTAATGTTTTCCATTATGATTGGGGATTCATTTATATTCCTGGTTGTGTTAATGTTAACTTTATACATTTTGAAGTAATGTTTTTAGGAACATATCAGCTCAAATTGTTCTGTCTTATTGTTGAGTCAACCCTAATCAATATAAAATGTTGTTTCTCATATTTTCCAAAACTTTTTGCCTTACAGTCTACTTTATTTTGTATTGATATAGTGACCCTAGTTTACTTTTGGTTAGTGTTTGCATGGTATCTTTTCTTATTCTTTTGCTTTTAACTTTTTGTGTTCTTTGAAAGCAATGCAGAGTTGGGTCTAATTTTAGTTAATCATATATAATCATTGTCTCTTAATTAGCATGTTTAGATTATTTATATTTGTTAAAATTATTATATTTATTTAGTTTAAGTCCACAATATTGCTATTGCTTTTCTACTTATGATCTGTTCTTCATGTATTCTTCATTTCCCCCCATTTCTTTGTATTATTTGAACAATTTTAATACATGACTTTTTTCTTTTCTATTAACTTTTTGGTTATTTTGATTAATTAAAAATGATCATAAATTATTTCCTATTCTTTCTATTGAGAGGTAAGTGACATTCTTTCTTCTTCCTCAATTTTGGCTATTTTAGTGACTTGCTTTACCACTAAAACAAAAAAAATAGAATATGACATTCTGGGGCCTTTGTGTCTAGGTAATAAGAAGCATTGCAGTAAAAAAAAGAAAAAAGAAAAGAAAGGAAGAAAGAAAGAAAAAGGAAATTCTCCAGTTGTCCTGTGGTTAGAACTCCTAGCTTCCACTGCAGAGGGCCCAGATTTGATCCTTGTCCAGGGAACTAAGATCTTGCAAGCTACATGAAGCAGTCAGAAAAAAGAAGAGGATGAAGCATTGTAGTTTCCATGTCTGTGTCATAGAATGGTCATTCTGATTGAAGCCAGTCACAGGATGCCACAGTCCCAAAACTGCCATGCCAAGCTAGCCTAATGGAAAGGCTACCTATATAGAATAGTGATGGGCCATCCCAGGTTTATTACCTATTTCTTTCCACTTACAAGATACATAAATGAAAAAGCCACTTTCAATGTTCCATCCCCAGCAGATGTAACATAAAAAAAACCAAGAAACATAACTGATAGCTAGAATTGAGTCCTCTGATATAAGACACAACTTGAGTCATATCAGCCAATCCCAGCTTTACAATCCATCTCAGATGAAGTCTCAATCATTCTCAAAGTGAAAACCAGACATCCTTACTATGCCCTACCACAATTTGCCACCCTTAATTTTGAGCATAATAAAATGGTTGTTGTTCAGCATCAGAAAGTTTTGGGGGTAATTTGCTATGTAGCAATAGATTATCATAAAAGTTACATATTATTTTAATGGGGTGGCTTAGAGTTTACAATATGTATCCTTGACTAATTTCTACCTACATTAAGCTAGTAATTTTACCCTTTCCAGAACAGTGCAAGAATATTAAAACAGGTTAGCTCCCTTTATCATCTTCCCCTTCTGTGATTTTTGTTGTCAGATATCTTCACTTATATTTTTCTTTTAATATAAGAAGACATTCTTTTTATTGCTTTAAACAATTAGTATTCACTTTTTATTGCGGTAAATATACATAACATAAAATTTACCATAATAACCATTTTTAGGTGTACAATTTAGTGACATTAATTACATTTACAATGTACGTAGCCATTACCACTATTTGTTTCTAGAACTTTTACATCACCTCAAGCAGAACCTCCTGTAGCTACTGAACAATAACTCTCCATCTTCCCTGCCCACTAGGCCATGGTAACCTCTATTTTACTTTCTGTATCTATGAATTTGTCTATTCTAGGTAGTTTGTATATTTGTCCTTTTGTCTCTGTCTATTTCATTTAGTATAATGTTTTTAAGTTTCCATCTGCAAAACTGAGTTTATTGATATTTCTTCTGGCAGTCCTGATTCCAGCTTGTGGTTTATCCAGCCCAGCATTTCACATGATGCAGAGTACATCAAAGAGTATTTATCTTTTAATGATTTTTTATCTTCTTCCCGCTGAGTCATACTCTGCCCATGATATCTTTAATATAAACACTAGGTAAAAGGTTAAGCACTTATATTTATTTCCTACTGCTGCTAAAACAATTGCCAAAATCTTAGTAGCTTTAAACAACAAAAATTTTCTTTTCGTAAAATTTTGGAGGCCAGAATCTGAAATGAATCTCGTTAGGCTAAAATCAAGATATTAGCAATACTGTGTTCTTTCTGTAGACTCTAGAGAAGAATTTGTTTTCTTTCCTTGTCCAGGCTTTAGCAACTGCCCACATTCCTTGACTCATGGCCTCCTTCCATCTTCAAAGTCAACAAGGACTTAATAAATATGTCTCACATTACATCAGTTTAATGCTGACTCTTCTGTTCCCTTTTTCATTTATACTGACCCTTTTTCCACTTGTAAGCCCCCCTCTACTTTTTTGGTGTGATGATTCATTGGCATGAGGAACTCAAAATGACCAGGTGACAGTATCAGTTTCCCTTTTAATGAAACTTCTTGTTGTGTGCTTCAGTGGAAGCGTTTCTCTGTGGTGGGTGGGCGTACTCAGTCACTCAGTCGTGTCCGACTTTGCAGCCTCATGGACTATAGCCTGCCAGGCTCTGCTGTCCAGGGAACTTTTCAGGCAAGAATCCTGGAGCAGGTTGCCATTTCCTCCTCTCGGGGATCTTCCCAACTCAGGGATTGAACCCACATCTCTTGTGTCTCCTGAATTGTCAGGCAGATTCTTTACCACTGCTCCACCTGGGAAGCCTCCTGGGGGTGCAAAGACCTCTATATCCACAGAACCCAAAGGTAAAAGAATGAGAAGTAAAATCTTCACTAGTGGATTATTACAGATAGTGTTGAAAGGGAGGTACTTTCATTTCCATCCTTTAAATTTCAAACTCATAAACTCTGGTTGGCTATTAATTCAGAATATATTCTATAACATGAAGGACATCACTGTAGTCTGAAAAGTGTTGTCACTGAAACTATAACTGCAACTGAGTCTCCAAAATGCCAGACCAACATTCAATCAGGCTAGGTGTTTCAGAGTAATGGGGAACAAAGTCACTCAGTTAGTCAGTTCAGTCACTCAGTCATGTCCGACTCTTTGTGATGCCATGGACTGCAGCATGCCAGGCTTACCTGTCCATCAACAACTCCTGGAATTTGCTCAAACTCATGTCCATCCAGTTGGTGATGCCATCCAATCATCTGTCATCCCCTTCTCCTCCTGCATTCAATCTTTCCCAGCATCAGGGTCTTTTCCAATAAGTCAGTCTTCACATCAGGTGGCCAAAGTATTGGAGCTTCAGCTTCAGCATCAGTTCTTCCAGTGAATTTTCAGGATTGATTTCCTTTTAGTCCAAGGGACTCTCAGAAGTCTTCTCCAACACCACAGTTCAAAAGCATCAATTCTTCAGCACTCAGCCTTCTTTACAGTCCAACTCTCACATCCATTCAAGACTACTGTAAAAACATATCTTTGATTAGATGGACCTTTGTCAGCAAAGTAATGTCTCTGCTTTTTAATATGCTGTCTAGGTTGGTCATACTTTTTCTTCCAAGAAGCATGCAACTTTTAATTTCATGGCTGCAGTCACCATCTGCAGTGATTTTGGAGCCAAGAAAATTAAAATCAGCCACTGTTTCCACTGTTTCTCCATCTATTTGCCATGAAGTGATGGGACCAGATGCCATGATCTTAGTTTTTTGAATGTTGAGTTTAGAGCCAACTTTTTTACTCACCCCTTTCAGTTTCATCAAGAGGCTCTTTAGTTCTTCTTTGCTTGCTGCCATAAGGATGGTGTCATCTGCATATCTGAGGTTATTGATATTTCTCCCATCAATCTTGATTCCAGCTTGTGCTTCATCCAGCCTGGCATTTCACATGATTTACTCTGCATATAAGTTAAATAAGTAGGGTGAGTAGCCTTGACATACTCCTTTCACAATTTGGAACAAGTCCATTGTTCCATGCCCAGTTCTAACTGTTGTTTCTTGACCTGCATACAGATTTTTCAAGAGGCAGGTAAGGTGGTCTGGTATTTGCATCTCTTAAAGAATTTTCCACAGTTTGTTGTGATCCATACAGTCAAAGTATTTGGCATAGTCAATAAACCAGAAATAGATGTTTTTCTGGAACTCTCTTGCTTTTTCTGTGATCCAGTGGATGTTGAAAATTTGATTGCTGGTTCTTCTGCCTTTTCTAAATCTAGCTTGAACATCTGGAAGTTCTCAATTCATGTACTGTTGAAACCTAGCTTGGAGAATTTTGAGCATTATTTTGTTAGTGTGTGAGATGAGTACAATTGTGCAGTGGTTCGAACACTCTTTGGCATTGCCTTTCTTTGGGACTGAAATGAAAACTGACTTTTCCAGTTCTGTGACCGTGGATGAGTTTTCCCAATTTGCTGGTGTATTGAGTGCAGCACTTTCACAGCATCATCTTTTAGGATTTGAAATAGGTCAACTGGAATTCCATCACCTCCACTAGCTTTGTTCATTGTGATGCTTCCTAAGGCCCACTTGACTTCACATTCCAGGACATCTGGCTCTAGGTGAGTGATCACACCATCATGGCTATCTGGGTCATTAAGATCTTTTTTGTATAGTTCTTCTGTGTAGTCTTGTCACCTCTTCTTAATATCTTCTGCTTCTGTTAGGTCCATACCATTTCTGTCCTTATTGTGCCCATCTTTGCATGAAATATTCCCTTGGTATCTCTAGTTTTCATAAAAAGATCTCTAGTCTTTTCCATTCTATTATTTTTCTCTATTTCTTTGCATTGATTATTTAGGAAGGCTTTCTTATCTCTCCTTGCTGTTCTTTGAAACTCTGCATTCAGATGGGTATATCTTCCTTTTCTCCTTTGCCTTTTGCTTCTCTTCTTTTCTCAGCTATTTGTAAGGCCTCCTCAGACAACCATTTTGCCTTTTTGCCTTTCTTTTTCTTGGTGATGGTTTAGAATACTGCCTCCTATACGGTGTCACAAACCTCTGCCCATAGTTCCTCAGGCATTCTGTCTATCAGATCTAATCCCTTGAATCTCTTTGTCACTTCCACTGTGTTGTTGTAAGGGATTTGATTTAAGTGACACCTGAATGGTCCAGTGGCTTTCCCTGCTTTCTTCTATTTAAATCTGAATTTTGCAATCAGGAGTTCATGATCTGTGCCCAAGTCAGCTACTGGTCTTGTTTTTGCTGACTATATAGAGCTATCCAGGAGTATAAAGTATCAATTCCAGTGAGAATCAAGTGTTGCCCCTTCTGTAATGAAAGTGTTCCGACTAACTGATATCTCACAAGAAACCTGGTTAATTTCCTCAAGGAATGAGACTATATTAGGGGATCAGTGTTGCCCTCTACTTTGACAAAGTGGACACTCAGAAGTAGTAGTAGCCAGATATGGTGAGTTAAAATTGATGTTGCTGATTCCACAAATAACCTCTATTCCTGTTGCCATGGCCATTTTGTTCATGAGCCTATTGAACAAGGAGAACAGCGGCTAGGGAAAAAAGACTGAGTGAATGGGTCAACTTGCCCACTTGATTATTAATATTCTTCTCTGCTGAAATTGCTTTTTGGTGAGAATTGATATGGGATACGAATATCTTCACAGTTGGTGCTCAAGTGTGAGAGGTCTGGAGGGATCTGATCTCTTCCCCAACAATTTTCTAACCAAAAAACAAGTTTCTTTCCAAATCCCTGACCATCTAGTCAAACCATCAGTTATTCTCCATCTGTAGATCTGTATTACTGGCCATCTTTCCTTCCAGGCATAGTATACAATGGGTATGATGCTTGAAGTTCTGTCCCCTATAAGTATTTCTCTTCTGAGCCACTCTTGGATGAGATTCCATGTACATATGGAACTTACTATAGGTCACACTTTGCACTAGACCTCCTGAGACCTGCTAGGTCCTGAATTTACCAATAGAATTCTAACTAAGTGATGTTGTGTGACTTCCATGACAGGGCCTTGCAATTTCTCTCTCTCTGTCTATATCTCTCATACTTTGAAACCTACACACTGCGAAGAAACTCTAAACTGAAAGTGTATGTGGAGAGAGAAGCCAGGTCACCACAGATGTTCCAACAGTCCAAGCTGAAGACCCAGATATGTGGGTGAGACCATATTAAATCATCCAACTCCATCTGATCTGGCAAATGACTAGGCCCAAGTACATGATTCCACACAAAAATAGAAGTTCTCTTTCAACCCACAGAACGTGGTTTTTGCTTTAAGTTACTAAATTTGAGAGTGGTTTGATACAGTAATATACAAATTTAGAAAATACTGTTCAGATTTCAAACCATCATAAATTCTTCTTGATACTCAATTTGGAGTTTTACTTAAGAATATTACATCTTCCTTTCAGAAAGAATATTTGTGTTGATATGGGCTGCACCATCTCCCACAGGCAATTGTGGTGGGACTTCAAATTGTGATACTGGTGTTAAGGATTACTTCAACTTGGCTTTATTTGATTTGATTTAATATAAGCAAAGGAGTGGATGGGGAACATTTTAAGAGTTATTTATGGTTTGGGGAGGAATAAGGTATGAGGGAAAATGTTACCAAAGATAGCTTTCCAAGATATAAGAATTGCTTGGAGTAGTTTGACTAAATTTGCACTAACATGAGAGGTAGATAAGGTTTGTAAATCAGTGGATTACTACAGGAATAAGGAGGCTTTTGTAATGATAATAATAGATAATATTTGTTGAATGCTCTTCTGTGCCAGGAGCTGTTCTAAATGCTTTACAAACATTAACTCATCTATTCCTAAATGTAGCTGTATGAAATAGAACTGTCATTCCCATATTTTAGATAAGAAACTGAGCCCAGAAGTTACGCAGCTTGTTCAGGATCAAGTACCTACACAGCGATTAAGTGCTAACACTTGAGCCCAGACAATATCACGCCATGCCTAGTGTACTTAACCACTAGGCTGTGTTTTGTCTTTCTCCTACATTACTCTGGACTATACAAAAGTGATACAACCAAAGTTTTGGACATTTTATTTACACCTCCTGGTAATAGAATTACCAATTTAAGGGTAAACCCCTGTGAGAATAATACCAGTATTACCTGGCTTGTGAAATCAAACTGTGATTGGATAATATTTCTAAAATCTATTTCACAACAGTAAAATCTATCTCATGATTTTCACTCGTTTTACCCTAATTAGGCAAAAAGCTAATTAGAGGTAGAAAACCCAGTTTCAACAATAAAATCCTATGTGTTTGAACCTTTAGAATGTCGCTGTATTCCAACACTTTAAACGTCTGATTAACATAAGAAGACAAGGGGAGCCACGTCAGATAGTGAGATATATTAATCCTAAAGAGGTAAGGACATTATATTTTTTTCATGATGTATAAATACCTTTATTTTTTATTCTTTTCAAGTGAAGTATAATTGCTTTACAATGTTGTATTAGTTTCTGCTGCACAACGAAGTGAATAAGCTACATGTATACATATATCCACTCTATCTTAGACCATCCTCCCACCCCACCCATCTAGGTCATCACAGAGCCCTTGTGATGTACAGAAGGTTCCCACTAACTATCAGTTTCACACAAGATAGTGTATATACATCAATCCTAATCTCTTAATTCATCCCACCCTCCCATTCCCCCTGTGTCCACATATCTGTTCTCTACACCTGCATCTCTACCCTTGCCCTGGAACTGGGTTAATCTGTACAACATTTCTAGATTCCACATATATGCGTTATTTAATATCTTTGTTTTACTCTTTCTGACTTACTTCACTCTGTACGACAGACTCTAGTTCATTCACATCTCTACAAGTGACTCAATTCTGTTTCTTTTTATGGCCAAGTAACATTCCATTGTTTATATGTAGCATATCTTTTTTATCTATTCATCTGTCTTTGGACATTTAGGTTTTCATGTCCTGGCTACTGTAAATAGTGCTACAGCGAACATTGGAGTACATGTGTCATTTAGAATTATAGTTTTCTCAGGGTATATGCCCTGTAGTGGGATTATTGGGTCATATGCTTGTTCCTTTTTAGCTCTTTAAGGTGGAACTTTTTAAGTTTCCATACTGTTCTCCACAGTGGCTGTATCAATTTACATTCCCATCAACAGTGCAAAAGGGCTCCCTTTGCTCCACATCCTCTCTAGCATTTATTGTTTGTAGTTTTTTTGATGATGGCCATTCTGACCAGTATAAGATGATGCTTCTGTTGTACTTTTGATTTGCATTTCTCTAATAATTAGCACTTCATGGGAAATAGATGGGGAAACAATGGAAGCAGTGTCAGACTTTATTTTGGGGGGCTCCAAAATCACTGCAGATGGTGATTGCAGCCATGAAATTAAAAGACGCTTTCTTCTTGGAAGGAAAGTTATGACCAACCTAGATAGCATATTAAAAAGCAGAGACATTACTTTGCCAACAAAGGTCTGTCTAGTCAAGGCTATGATTTTTCCAGTGATCATGTATGGATGTGAGAGTTGGACTGTGAAGAAAGCTGAGCACCGAAAAATTGATGCTTTTGAACTGTGGTGTTGGAGAAGACTTTTGAGAGTCCCTTGGACTTCAAGGAGATCCAACCAGTCCATCTTAAAGGATATCAGTCCAGGGTGTTCATTGGAAGGACTGATGCTGAAGCTGAAACTCCAATACTTGGGCCACCTCATGCGAAGAGTTGACTCATTGGAAAAGACCCTGATGCTGGGAGGGATTGAGGGCAGGAAGAGAAGGGGACAACAGAGGATGAGATGGCTGGATGGCATCACCGACTTGATGGACATGAGTTTGAGTAAACTTTGGGAGTTGGTGATGGACAGGGAGGCCTGGCGTGCTGCTGTTCATGGAGTCGCAAAGAGTTGGACACAACTGAGCGACTGAACTGAACTGAATATTCCATTGTATGTATATACCACAGCTTCTTTATCTATTTATCTGTCCATGGACATCCAGGCTGCTTCCCTGTTCTAGCTATTGTAATAGTGCTGCAGTGAATATTGGGGTACATGCACCATTTTCAGTTATGGTTTTCTCAGGGTATAGTCCCAGTAAGTGGGATTGTTGGGTCATATAATACTTCTAAGGGCTTCCCAGGAACAACCTGCCTGCCAATGCGGGAGTCATAAGAGATGTGGGTTCAATCTCTGGTCAGAAAGACCCCCTGGAAGGGGAAATGGCAAACCACTCCAGTGTTCTTGCCTGCAGAATCCCTGAACGGAGGTGGCCAGAGGGCTACAGTTCATAGGGTCACAAAGAGTTGGACAAGACTGAAGTGACTGAGCACGCAAATACACATGGTAGTTTTATTCCTAGTTTTTAAAGGAATCTCCATACTGTTCTCCTGAAAGTCTAATACTTTGGCCTCTGATGCGAAGAGCTGACTCATTTGAAAAGACCCTGATGCTGGGAAAGATTGAGGGCAGGAGGAGAAGGGGACCACAGAGGATGAGATGGTTGGATGGCATCACTGACTCAATGGACATGAATTTGGGTGGACTCTGGGAATTGGTGATGTACAGGGAGGCCTGGTGTGCTGTGGTTCATGGAGTCGCAAAGTCAGACATGACTACGCGACTGAACTGACACTGTTCTCCATAGTGGCTGTATCACTTTCAGTTCAGTTCAGTTGCTCAGTCATGTCCACCTCTTTGCGACCCCATGGACTGCAGCACACCAGGCTTTCCTATCCATCACCACCTTCCAGAGCCTGCTCAAACTCATGTCCATCGAGTTGGTGATGCCATCCAACCATCTCATACTCTGTTGTCCCATTCTCCTCCTGCCTTCAATCCTTCCCAGCAACAGGGTCTTTTCCAATGAGCCAGTTCTTCACATCAGGTGGCCAAAGTATTACATTCCCCCCAACAGTGCAAAAGCAGGATTTTTTTTTACCACCTCCTTGAGTTAGGAAAAAAAATTTTTTAATGGGACTTAAAAGCTTTTGCACACAAAGAAAACCATAAATGAGAGGAAAAGACAGTCCTCAGAATGTGAGATAGTATTTGCAAACAAAGCAATGAATGAAGGATTAATCTCCAAAATATACAAAGAGCTCGTGGAAACCAATATAAAAAGAAAAACAAACAAAAATCCCTGTCAAAAAAATGGGTGGAAAACCTAAACAGACATCTCTCCAAACATGAGAAACTGATGACAAGAGGCACATAAAAAGATGCTCAACATTGCTAATTATTCAGTTCAGTTCAGTTCAGTCGCTCAGTCGTGACCGACTCTTTGTGACCCCATGAACAGCAGCACGCCAGGCCTCCCTGTCCATCACCAACTCCCGGAGTTTACTCAAACTCATGTCCATCAAGTCGGTGATGCCATCCAGCCATCTCATCCTCTGTGGTCCCCTTCTCTTCCTGCCCCCAATCCCTCCCAGCATCAGGGTCTTTTCCAATGAGTCAACTCTTCGCATGAGGTGGCCAAAGTATTGGAGTTTCAATTTCAGCTTTCCTATTTTCCTGTAAGAGTTTTATAGTATCTAGTCTTACATTTTGGAGAAGGCAGTGGCACCCCACTCCAGTACTCTTGCCTGGAAAATCCCATGGACGGAGAAGCCTGGCAGGCTGCAGTCCATGGGGTCGCGAAGTGTCGAACATGACTGAGCAACTTCACTTTCACTAGTCTTACATTTAGGTCTTTAATCCATTTTAAGTTTATTTTTGTGTACGGTGTTAGGTAGTGTTCTACTTTCATCCTTTAATATGTTGCTGTCCAGTTTTTCCAGCACCATGTATTGAAGAGGCTGTCTTTTCACCATTGTATATCATTGCTTCCTTTGTTGTAGATTACGTGGCCATATGTGTGCAGGTTTATCTCTGGGCTTTCTATTTTGGGCCACTGATCTATATTTCTGTTTTTGTGCCTATACCATACACTCTTGATTACTGTAGCTTTGTAATATAGTCTGAAGTCAGGGAGCCTGATTCCTCAAGTTCCGTATTTCTTTCTCAAGATTGATTTGACTTTCAGGATCTTTTGTGTTTCCATACAAAATGTAAAGATTTCTCTTCCAACTCTGTGAAGAATGCCACTGGTAATTTGATAGGGAATGCATTGAATCTGTAGCTTGCTTTGGGTAGTATAGTCATTTTCACAATATTGATTTTACCAAACCAAAAACCTAGTATGTCTCTTCATCTGTTTGTGCATCTTTGATTTCTTTCATTTGTGTTTTATAGTTTTCTGAGCACAGGTCTTTTGCCTCTTTCGGTAGGTATCAGTTCATTTCAGTTCAGGCACTCAGTCACGTCCAACTCCTTGTGACCCCATGGACTGCAGCATGCCCGGCTTCCCTGTCCATCACCAACTCCCAAAGCCTGCTCAAACTTATGTCCATCAAGTCAGTGATACCATCCAACCATCTCATCCTCTGTCGGCCCCTTCTCCTCCTGCCTTTAATCTTTCCTAGCATCAGGGTCTTTTCCAGTGAGTCAGTTCTTTGCATCAGATGGCCAAAATATTGGAGTTTCAACTTCAGCATCACTCCTTGCAATGAATATTCAGGACTGATTTCCTTTAGAATTGACTGGTTGGATCTCGTTGCTGTCCAAGGGACTCTCAAGAGTCTTCTCCAACACCACAGTTCAAAAGCATCAATTCTTTGGAGCTCAGCTTTCTTTATGGTCCAACTGATATACATATATGACTACCAGAAAAACCATAGCTTTGACTAGACAGACCTTTGTAGGCAAACTTAGCTGTTTTATGCTTTTTGTTGCGATGGTAAATGGAATTGTTTCCTTAATTTCTCTTTATGATCTTTTGTTCGCAGTATATAGGAATGCAAGAGATTTTTGTGTATTAATTTTGTAGCTTGCAACTTTACTTAATTCATTGATGAGCTCTAGTAGTTTTCCAGCAGAAAGATGGCGGAATAAAAGGACATGCACTCATCTTCTCCTGCAAGAACTCCAAAATTACAACTCGCTGCTGAACAACCATTGACAGAAAAATGTAGGACCCCACCGTAAAAGGATATTCCACGTCCAAGGGCAAAGAAGAAGCCCCAACAAGACAGTAGGAGGGGTGAAATCCCATTTAGAATCAAACCCCATACCCACCAGAAATGCTTGGAGGGCTCAAACAAAACCTTATGTGCACCAGGACCCAGAGGCCCCACAGAGACTGAGTCAGACCTACCTTTGAGTGTTTGAGTGTCTCCTGTGGAGGTACGGGTCAGCAGTGGCCTGCCGCAGGGACAGGGGCACTGGCGGCAGAAGACCTGGGTCACGCAGTGTTACCCACCATAGAGCCTCCAAGCAGATGACCCACAATCTGCAGAACTATTATACCAAAGAAATTCTCACACTGTTGAGAAAGTTGTAGGACCAACAACAGATTTCCCAACCTGGGAATCTGGCAAAGGGACTGAGAACCTCCAGGGAATTTTACTTTGGAGGCCAGTGGGATTTGATTACAGAACTTCCACAGGACTGTGGAAACCTACTCTTGGAGGGCCTAAACAAAACCTAGTGTGGACCGGGAGAAAGGAGCAGTGTCCCCACAAGAGACTGAGTCATACTTGCCTGTGAGTGTCCAGGAGTTTCCAGTGGAGGCTGGGTTGATAGTTTGGCCTCAGACAAAACAACAGGGAGGGAAAACAGCCCCACCCATCAACAGAAAATCAATAGAAAATTAGATTAAAGATTTACTGAGCCTGGTTCCATCAGAACAAATCCCAGTTTTATCCATAGTCTCTCCCATTAGGAAGCTTCCATAGCCTCTTATCCTTATTCAGCAGAGGACAGACAGAAAGAAAATCACAATCACAGAAAATTAACCAAACTGATCAAATGGACCACAGACTTGTCTAACTCAATGAAACCATGAGCCATGCCATGTAGGGCCACCCAAGAGGGATGGGTCATGATGGAGAGTTTTGACAAAAAGTGGTCCACTGGAAGGAGAATGGGAATGGCAAACCACTTCCGTATTCTTGCCTTGAGACCCCATGAACAGTATGAAAACGTAAAAGGATAGGACACTGAAAGATGAACTCCCCAGGTTGGTAGGTGCCCAATACGCTACTGGAGAAGGGTGGAGAAATAACTCCAGAAAGAATGAAGAGATGGAAACAGCACAACACCCAGTTGTGGATGTGACTAGTGATGGAAGTGAAGTCTGATGCTGTAAAGAAGAATATTGCACAGAAACCTGGAATGTTAGGTCCATGAATCAAGGTAGATTGGAAATGGTCAAACAGGAGATGGCAAGAGTAAACATTGACATTTTAGGAATTAGTGAACTAAAATGGACTGGAATGGGTGAATTTAATTCAGATGACCATTACGTCTACTACTGTGGTCAAGAATTCCTTAGAAGAAATGGAATAACTGTCATAGTCAATAAAAGAGTCCAAACTGCAATACTTGGTTGCAGTCTCAAAAAAGAATGATCTCTGTTTGTTTCCAAGGCAAACCATTCAGTATCACAGTAACACAAATGCCACTTGGATTCAGCAACCACTAATGCTGAAGAAGCTGAAGTTGAATGATTCTATAATGACCTACAAGACCTTCTAGAACTAACACCAAAAAAATATGTCCTTTTCATCATAGGGGACTGGAATGCAAAAGTAGGAAGTCAAGAGATACCTGGAGTAACAGAGAAGTTTGGCCTTGGAGTAAAAATGAAGCAGGGCAAAGGCTAACAAGAGTTTTGCTAAGAGAACGCACTGATCATAGCAAACACCCTCTTCCAACAATACAAGATATGACTCTACACATGGACATTACCAGATGGTCAATACTGAAATCAGATTGATTATATTCTTTGCAGTCAGGGATGGAGAAACTCTATACAATCAGCAAAAAGAAGACCAGGAGCTGATTGTGGCTCAGATCATGAACTCCTTATTGCCAAATTCAGGCTTAAATTGCACAAAGTAGGGAAAACCAATAGACTATTCAGGTATGACCTAAATCAAATCCCTTACGATTGTACAGTGGAAGTGACAAATAGATTCAAGGGATTAGATATGATAGACAGATGCCTGAAGAACTATGGGCAGAGGTTCATGACATTGTATAGGAGGCAGTGATCAAAACCATCCCCAAGAAAAGGAAATGTGAAAAGGCAAAATGGTTTTCTGAGGAAGTCTTACAAATAGCTAAAAAAGAAGAGAAGCTAAAGCAAAGGATAAAAGGAAAGATATATCCATTTGAATGCAGCATTCCAAAGAACAGCAAGGAGAGATAAAGCCTTCTTCAGTAATCAATAAAAAGAAATAGAGGAAAAAGTAGAATGGAAAAGACTAGAGATCTTTTCATGAAAGTTAAAGATGCCAAGGGAATATTTCATGCAAAGATGGGCACAATAAGGACAGAAATGGTATGAACCTAACAGAAGCAGAAGATATTAAGAAAAGGTGGCAGGAATACGCAGAAGAATTATGCAAAAAAGATCTTCATGACCCAGATAACCATGATGGTGTGATCACTCACCTAGAGCCAGATGTCCTGGAGTGCGAAGTCAAGTGGACCTTAGGAAGGATCACTACAAACAAAGCTAGTGGAGGTGATGGAATTCTAGCTGAGCTATTCAAATCCTAGATGACGATGCTGTGAAAGTGCTGCACTCAATACACCAGCAAATTGGGAAAACTCATCTGTGGACACAGGACTGGAAAAGTCAGTTTTCAGTTCAATCCCAAAGAAAGGCAATGCCAAAGAGTGTTCAAACTACTGCACAATTGCACTCATCTCACACACTAACAAAATAATGCTCAAAATTCTCCAAGCTAGGCTTCAACAGTACGTGAACTGAGAACTTCCAGATGTTCAAGCTGGATTTAGAAGAGGCAGAGGAACCAGCGATCAAATTGTCAACATCCATTGAATCATAGAAAAAGCAAGATAGTTCCAGAAAAACATCTATTTCTGCTTTAATGACTATGCCTAAACCTTTGACTGTATGGATCACAACAAACTGTGGAAAATTCTTCAAGAGATTGGAATACCAGACCACCTTACCTGCCTCCTGAAAAATCTGTATGCAGGTCAAGAAACAACAGTTCAAACCAGGACTTGTTCCAAATTGTGAAAGGAGTATGTCAAGTCTGTATGTTGTCACCCTGCTTATTTAACTTATATGTAGAGTACATCATGCAAAATGCCAGGCTGGATGAAGCACATGCTGGAATCAAGATTGCTGGGAGAAATAGCAATAACCTCAGATATGCTGATGACACCACCCTTATGGCAGTAAGTGAAGAAGAACTAAAGAGCCCTTTGATGAAAGGGAAAGAGGAGAGTGAAAAAGCTGGCTCTAAACTCAACATTTAGAAAACGAAGATCATGGCATCTGGTCCCATCACTTCATGACAAACAGATGGGGAAACAATGGAAGCAGTGACAGACTTTATTTTTCTTGGCTCCAAAATCACTGCAGATGGTGACTGTAACCATGAAATTAAAAGATACTTGCTCCTTGAAAGGAAAGCTATGACTAACCTAGACAGCATATTAAAAAGCTGAGACATTATTTTGCCAAGAAATGTTCATCTAGACAAAGCTATGGTTTTTCCAGTAGTCATGTATGGATGTGAGAGTTGGACCATGAAGGAAGCTGAGCACTGAAGAATTGATGCTTTTGAGCTGTGATGTTGGAGAAAACTCTTGAGGTTCTTTGGACTGCAAGGAGATCCAACCAGTCAACCCCAAAGCAAATCAGTCCTGAATATTCATTGGAAGGACTGATGCTGAAGCTGAAGCTCCAATACTTTGGCCACCTATGCGAAGACTGACTCATTGGAAAAGATCCTGATGCTGGGAAAGATTGAAGGCAGGAGGAGAAGGGCATGACAGAAGATGAGATGGTTGTATGGCATCACCAGCTGGGTGGACACGAGTCTGAGCAAGCTCCTGGAGTTGGTGATGGGCAGGGAAGCCTGGCGTGCTGCAGTTCATGGGGTTGTAAAGATTCAGATGTGACTGAGCAATTGAACTGAATTGAGCTGAGTAGTTTTCTGGTGGTATCTTTAGGATTTTCCAGGTGTCACATCATGTCATCTGCAACAGTGACAATTTTACTTCTTCTTCTCCAATTTGGATTACTTTTATTTCTTTTCTTCTCCAATTGCCATCGTTAGGACTTTTAAAACTGTTTCCAAAAAACGTTCAAGGGTCTATATGCTTTTCTTGTTCCTGATCCTAAAGGAAATGCTTTCACTTTTTCACCAGTTAGAATGTTGTTAGTTGTGGATTTGTTGTATATGGCCTTTATTATATTTAGGTAGTTTCCCTCTATGCCCATTTTCTGGAGAATTTTTATGATAAATGGGTGTTACATTTTGTCAAAAGTATCATCTGCATCTCTTGAGATGATCATATTGTTTTTAATCTTTACTTTTTAATATGGTATATCACATTGATTTGCATATATTGATGAATCATTACCTCCCTTGGATAAATCCCACTTGATCATGATATACTATGTTTTTAATGTGCTGTAGGATTCTGTTTACTAGTATTATGTTGGGGATTTTTGCATCTATGTTCATTAATGTTATTGGTCTGTAATTTTCCTTTTTTGTGATATATTTGTCTGCTTTTGGTATGAGGGTGATAGTGATAATGGCCTTGTGGAATGAGTTTGGAAGTTTTTCCCCCTCTGTAGTTTTTTAGAAGACTTTGAGAAGGGTAGGTGTTAGCTTTTCTCTAAATATTTGATAGAATTTTCCTTTGAAGCTATTTGGTCCTAGACTTTTGTTTGTTGGAAGAGTTTTAATTATAGTTTTAATTTCATCACTTGTGATTGTTCTGTTAATATTTTCTAATTCTTCCTGGTTCAGTCTTTGAAAATTGTACCTTTCCAAGAATTTGTTCATTTCTTCCAGGCTGTCAGTTTTATTGGCATATAGTTGCTTGTAGTAGTCCCTTATGATCCTTTGTATTTCTGCAAAGGATTCACTTGTAGTTTCTCCTTTTTCATTCCTAATTTTGTTGATTTGAGCCCTGTCCCATTTTTTTGACGAAGAAGAACTACCATTCTGATAGTGTGGGATATCTCATTGTGGATTTGACTTGCATTTCTCTAATGATTAGCAATGTTGAGCACCTTTCTTTTACATCTAAAAGAGCTAGAAAAAGAAAAACAAAACCCAAAATTAATAGAAGAAATGAAATCATGAGGATCAGAGCAGAAATTAGTGAAATAGAAACCAAAAAAACCAGGAAAGATTAGTGAAACTAAGAGGTGCTACTTTGAAAAACACTAAACTGATGACACGGTATCCAGACACATCAAGAGAAAAAGAGAGAGAGCTCTTTAAGGTCAGTGTTTTCTGACTGATCTGTCCAAATGATCTGTTCATTCTTGAAAATGGAGTGTTAAAGTCTGCTATTATTAATGTGTTACTGTCCATTTCTCTCTTTATATCCATTAATGTTTGCTTTATATAATTAAGTAAGTGTTCCTGTATTGAGTGCATCTATATTTAAAATTATTTTATATTCTTTTTGTATGGATCCTTTTATCATTATGCATTGTCCTTTGTCTCTTGATGCAGTCTTTGTTTTAAAGTCTATGTAGTCTGATATAAATATTCCTACCTGACTTTCTTTTGATTTACATTGCACAGAATACCTTTTTCCATCCCCTCTCTTTCAGTCTGGATGTGTCTCTAGATCCTAAGTGGATCTTGTAGAGTCTTGTTTTGTATCCATTTTGCATCCGTCACCCTATGTCTTTTGATTGGAGCATTTAGTCCATTTTCATTTAAAGTAATTACTCATAAGTATGTTGTTATTATCATTTGTTAATTATTTTCTGATTGTTTTTATAGTTCTTTTTTGTTCCTTTCTTCTTTTGCTCTAATCCCTTGTGATTTAATGGCTATCTTTATGTTATTTTGGGTTCCTTTCTCCTTTTTTGTTTGTGTATCTATTATAAGTTTTTGGCTTGTGATTACCATGAGGTGTATATGTGTGTCTATACACACAGACATTTATATATATATATATATATATATATATATATATATATATGTATGTATATATATAAATTTAAAGATCTCTTAAGTTTGAAAGCATTTTAAAACCCTGAATTTGTACTTGTTACTCCCTTATGTTTAATGTTTTTGATATATTTTACAACTTTTTTTTACATCACTTAACTCCTTATTGTTAATTTAGATATTTATCCTCCCTATATATATATATATATAACATATATATATATAATTTAGATACTTTATCTTCCCTACTACCTAGTAGTAGTTGATCTACTACTTTTACCATGCATTTGTCTTTAAGAATGAGATTTTTTCCTTTCATAATTTTTATATTTCTTGCATAGTTTTTATATTTCTAGTTTTCCTTTAAAGGAATCCTTCTAACGTTTATTGTAAAGTTGGTTTAGTGATGCCAAACCCCTTTAGCTTTTGCTTGCCTGTAGACCTCTGTATCTACTTCAGATTTGAATGATAACATTGCCAGGTGGAGTCATCTTGGTTATGGATTTTTTCCTTTGATCACTTTGAATATATGGTGCCACACCCATCTGGCCTACAGAGTTTCTGCTGAACAGTCAGCTGGTAGTCTTATGGGCAATCCCTTTCAGGTAACTACTTATTTTTCCCTTGCTGCTTCTAAGGTTCCCTTTTATCCTTCATATTTGCTATTTTAATTAAAATGTGCCTTGTCATGGACCTTTTAGAGTTTATCTTATTTTGGACTGTCTATGCTTCCTGAAACTTGATGTCTGTTTCTTTCCCCAGGTTAGGGAAATTTTTTACCTATTACTTCTTTAAATAAATTCTCTGCCAATTTCTCTCCTTCATCTCTTTCTGGGATCCCTATAATGCAAATGTCAGTATGCTTCATGTTGTCCCAGAGGTCTCCTAAGCTATCCTTATTTAAATTTTTTTTTTTTTTTCTCTCTGTTCAGCTTGGGTGATTTCCACTACCCTGTCTTCCTTAAATGTTTGGTAGAATTCACCCATGAACTCATATAGGCATGGTGTTTTCTGCTTTGAATGGTTAATTATTGATTCAATTTCTTAGATATTGATCTATTCAGATTGTCTATTTCTTCTTATGTGAGTTTTGATAGGTTGTGTCTTTCAAGGAATCAACCCATTTAGTTTAGGTTATCAATTTGGGGGCATAGAGTTGTTCATAATATTTGTTCATTATCCTTTTAGTGTCCATGGAATCAGTAGTGATGGCCCGTCTTTCATTTCTGATATTAGTATTTTGTATACTCTATCTCTCTCACTGCTGCTGCCCAGCATCACAGGACAGAGTGAGTATCATACAGTGTATCACTAACCTGGAAAAAAGATCAAAATTCAAAATTAGTAGTATGGTTTCTACTGAATGTGTATCACTTTTGCACCCATCATAAAGATTAAAAATTGTAAGTCAAACCATCATAAATCAGGGAACATATGTATGTGTGCATGTATTTAATTTTTTAGTTAGAAAATTATGCAAAACTAATGTTTTTCAGGCTGAACAATTTAAGATAACATCTGTTTTCTCATCTAACTTAATATAATCAGGAGACAGGTTGGGACCAAGATTTTTTTTCTCTATTTTCCATTTGATATGGGGCACTAAAATTTAGAAGACCAATTATATACAATTCTTACAAAATTTAAACATGGATTTTTGATTTAAAATCAAAAGTTAGCTAGGAAAAGTCAACTGGTATTAAACTCAGATTTACTAGTCACATTTTTTTCTCTGAATCTACCTAGAGTGAAAGTGAAAGTCGCTCAGTCGAGTCCGACTCTTTGCGACCCAATGGACTGTAGTCCATGGAATTCTCCAGGCCAGAATACTGGAATGGGTAGCCTTTTGCTTCTCCAGGGGAACTTCCCAACCTAGAAGATAATATTTAATATGAAAATCATATATTTGATGTGTTTTAAAAAAAAAACAACACTTCTGTTTTATGACTAGCAAATCACCTGGCACTTAAACTTTTACATTACATAGAAAGGAAACATAGTTTGGTATCATTTTCCCAGTTATCATGTAAATTGTTTTACTTATTGAGTATCTATAAGAAAATAAATTCTGATACTTTCTAATTTAAAATTAACTATTTGAGGTTTATTCACTTCATCTATTGCATAAGTAATCAATATTCAGTAGTTATTTAATATAATAGAGTGAGAAATTATGAACTGATATATATAGAATGTTGAAGACTAATTTTTTTTTATAGGCAGAACTTCTGGATGCTGCTGCTGGTATAAATGTACGATTCAGATTAGGTGGTGTAAGTATGGATAAATTCTTACTTAGTAGTATTAAAGCACATTTGTATGGAATTTAAAAGATGTAATTTTTAAAAACATAGACCATTTTCCTAATTAAATTGACATGGTTCTTTTAACTTTTCCATCTACAGGTTAAATTTCCACCTGAAATATACTATAAAATTTTCACTCACAGACATATTGAAGATCTATGTGCTAATAGCCCTAGAGACTACACAAAACTTCCAGCAAAACATACATCTCATGTTAAAAGTGATGATCTTCAGGAAGAGGATTATAGTGGCTGGTATCGTCGTATAGAGAACAATGGCTGGAGGCCTGTTTGTGAGACAGTAAGAACAGATAAATATTAATAATTTTCTGTGTTATATGATTAGAAACCTATCTGCCTTTCTGAAAGTTAATTTTCAAATTTATTTTAAATAATAAATTCTACGAATTTAACCGATAAAATTTGCTTAACTACTCTGAGGCTACTAGTATACTTCAAGATTCAGCAATATATCTTTTTTTTAACATATACTTCTGCTTTTAATAATCAGCTTTGAGTCTAGACCATCTTTAGATACTCTCTGACACTCAGCAATTACCCATATTTATAATAAAGCAAATCTGAAGATGTTATTGACTCTAATTAATCCCTGGACAAGAAGTCGGTGTTCTTGAGACTAATATCCCAAATTCTCTACATAACTTGTAACAGCAGACCCTAGTGGGAAATCACTTGGGTTTTCATGGTGTTGTTGGAAAATATAACATGTATTTATATGAACTGAACAGAATGATTTTAAATATACATGGTTTCTAATGCATATATGTGATTTGAGAATTTTTCTATAGACATGTTTGTTTAATCTCCTTTTTGTGGAAATATTTTTTATCCAAGGATATTTGTAAACTTATATTTTAAAAGTTAACATTATCTAGTTGTATAGTTCTGGATGTTTGTTTATATGGCCTCAAGTATCTTCATTCAAATCCCTCAGTCTCTGATATACAGATTGTAGAATGTGGTATATTGAATATACTAAGTATGAAAAATAATCAAAGTGTGAATTCATTCAGTCAACAAATTTTATTGCATACCAGTCAGATGTATGGCATTTTACTAGATTCTTAAGAAGCAATGGTAAATAAAAATATTCCTCTGCTCAAGTAGTTTGCCTTTTAATTAAGGAGAGAGTCAAGTAAACAGGATATTTCAGTACAGTGCTTTAATAGGGCAAATTCTGACTGTTGTGGGGGATAAACTCTCCTCTTTGTTATTTAATGTGTCTGTGGTGAGGGAGGAGGAATGAACTGAAAATAGGAAAACAAGCAACCAGCTAGTATAAAGCATCATACAGTGGAAATCACAAAGTTTCCAAGAAGGCATTGGCAACCCACTCCAGTACTCTTGCCTGGAAAATCCCATGGATGGAGGAGCCTGGTAGGCTGCAGTCCATGGGGTCGCTAGGAGTTGGACACGACTAAGCGATTTCACTTTGACTTTTCACTTTAATGCACTGGAGAAGGAAATGGCAACCCATTCCAGTACTCTTGCCTGGAGAATCCCAGGGACGGGGGAGCCTGGTGGGCTGCCGTCTATGGGGTCGCCCAGAGTCAGACACGACTGAAGTGACTTAGCAGCAGCAGCAAGAAGTCTTAGGATACAATGGTGAGACTTCTGTATTCTTGGAGGGTGCCCATATTCCTTGAGGATTTGTTGTTATTGTTCAGTTGCTAAGTTGTGTCCGACTCTTTGTGACCCCATGAACTGCAGCATGCCAGGCTTCCCTGTCCTTCACTATCTCCCTGAGTTTGCTCAAACTCATGTCCATTGTGTCAGTGATGCCATCCAACCATCTCATCCTCTGTCATTCTCTTCTCCTCTTACCCTCAATCTTTCCCAGCATCAGGGTCTTTTCTTTTCCAGTGAGTTGGCTCTTCCCATCAACGGCCATCAGTACTTTGGTGACAAAGTACTTAGGATTAGAGTCTTAAAAAGTCAGTAGCACCTACTGCTCAGCCGTGTTCTTATGAGAAACGAAAACACTCCTAGAATATGTCTATTCACTTATTCATTCAACAAATATTTATTACATAGTACCTCAGTATACTAATCCTTTTTAGTTTTTCTATGGCATGTGCCTCTTAAGGCTCAATGTGCTATTCACTCAATTAGAAATATCTTAAAAGGATCTATCCTCTCCTCTATTTCTATCTTTGTATATTCCTATTGAACACACAGAAGTTCTTGTTTATAGTCAGATAACTTCACAATCAGTAATTTAATATTTTGTGTATTCATTTTTCATTTCTCAATAGTTTTGGAGGCCTACTGAAAATGTGATCATGGGAGACAAAAAGGAAAGTGAATTCCATTTCTCCAAACTGAAGAGAAGGCAAGATATGGAAAAGAAAAGAAAAATTAGAAAAATAGAATGGATGCAGCAAATGTAAGTTGATGAAATACTTAGAATTATTAAAGAAGTATATAGTTACTTTCAAAAATTGCTATCACTAGTAAAAATAACTACATGTTATTTTAAAAATAAGATGAAAGATTAGTTATTTTTTAAAAATACATAGAAAGCAAATATTTAATAAATGCTTGCTAGAGACTGTTAATATCTAAGATATAAGTGGAAAAAGACAAATTCTCTTTGACCTCAAGGAAATCACAATCTTTTGCCACATGAGATGAAAATCAGTATTTACTTTAATATTTGAGATTAATATGACTTATTCACCAGGCATAGGTATTCCCTGGTGGCTCAGATGGTAAAGAGTCTGCCTGCAATGCAGGAGAACCAGATTCAATCCCTGGGTTAGGAAGATCCCCTGGAGAAGGGAGTGGCAACCCACTCCAGTACTCTTGCCTAGAAAATCCCATGGACGGAGGAGCCTGGCAGGCTACAGTCCTTGGGGTCGCAAGTAGTTGGACACGACTGAAGCAACTTCACTAATACGACCTTCTAGGCTTACTCTATACCATTCTCAACCTTTTTTTGTCCCCTAAAGAAACTGACATGTAAGGATTACACTAAAAAGTATTCTGCACCTATCTAACAAATATCAAAAGCAAGTCTCAAAGGATTCAAATCATACCCGAGTTTACCTGACAGTGTACGAGAACAGTGGAGAAGGGAATGGCAACCCACTCCTGTATTCTTGCCTGGGACGTCCCACAGACAGAGGAGCTTGGTGGACTACAGCCCAGGGAGTTGCAGAGAGTCAAACATGACTGAGCAGCTGAGCACACGCCACATGCATACAAGAACAAAGCCCCCAGATATTTAAAGGAGTCCAAAAACACTTCAGTGCTCTAAATCCATGTAGTAATCAATTGCCATGCATTCAAAGAAGCAGGAAAATATCCTGAGAAGAAAAAATACCAGCCAACTCGGCAAAACACCCATAGCTGATTCATGTCAAATGTATGGCAAAAATCACTACAATATTGTAAAGTAACTAGCCTTCAATTAAAATAAATTAATTAAAAAAATAAAATAAAAAGGTAGGAAAACTTTTCAGATAGATAAAAGCTGAAGAAGAAAAGTGATTCTAAGGAAAAATCTAGATCCATACAAGAATGAAGAACACCAAAAATGGTAACTGTGTAAGTAAATGTACAGAAATGTTCTTCTTACTACTTAAACCTCTTTAAAAAGTAATTAACTAACTACTGAACTATACACTTAAAAATAGTCAAGATAAATAGTTAAGATGATAAATTTTATGTCATTTTTACCACAATTTTTTAAATGATAGGTATTACATTTTTATACTGCAAAGTAATGAGCTAATATTGATGTTGCCAATCAAGTTATCGTTAAGTTCCTGATTCCACAATTATATTCCTTTTCTCTTATATTGAAAAATGTCATCAAATATGATAAAATTACTGGACTTCCCTGGTGGTTCATTGGATAAGAAATGCCTACCAATGCAAGAGACACGAGTTCAATCCCTGGTCCAGAAAGATTCCGCATGCTATGGTGCAACTAAGCCGATGTGCCATAACTACTGAGCCTGCATTCTAGGGCATGCAGGTCACAACTGTTTAACCTGTGAGCTGCAACTACTGAAGCCTGTGTACCCAGAGCCTGTGACCCATGACAAGAAGAGCCTGTGACCCACGACAAGAAAAGCCACAGCAATGAGAAGCCCACACACTGCAACAAAGAGTAGCCCCTGCTGGCCGCAACCAGAGGAAGTTTGCCTAAAGTGGACAATAAATTAGTAAAGCTATAGAAGGTTGGAGTAACACTATAAACCAACTTGACATAATTGGCTAGAGCACTGAACTCAACCAAAGAAAACGGATTCTTTTCAAGTGCACATGAAAAACCTTCACCAAAATATACCATATTCTGGGCCATGAAATAAAATCTATAAATTTAAAAGAATTAAAGTCATACAAAGGAAGTTTTCTAATCATGATGATATTAGAAATAATTTAAAACAGAGTAAAATAACAGAAACATTTCTTGATTTCTGGATAACCTCCAAATACTTGGATATTAAACAGCATATCTTCAAATAATCCATAAGTCAAAGAAGTCACAAAAGGAACTTGAAAATATTTTTGGTTAATAAAAAATGAAAACACAGCATACTAAAATTGGGGAAATGCAACTAAAGAAGTACTTACAGGAAAATTTATATCATTTTCTATGAGACTAGTGTTATCAGATAAAAAACTACTCAAGATTTATGAGGGAAAAAACTACAAAAAAATAACAAACCAATATTCTCTCATGAACATGATAATAAGTAACATTATAAACAAATGGAGTTTATCCTTGGAATACAAGATTGGTTTAACATTTGGAAATCAATCAAAGCAATTCACCAAATTAGCAGACTTAAAAAAGAAAACTGGATATGATGATTTCAAAAAGATACAGAAAATGTATTTAGAAAAGTCTAGCTAACATTTGTAATTAAAATTCTTGGCAAATTTAGAATAGGTATGAGCCTCCTCAACTTGATGAAGAGCATCTGTGAGAAGCCTGCAGCCAACATGATACCTAATGGTGAGTGGCTGAATGCTTTCTCTCTAAGATCAGAAACAAAGATGTCTGCACTCACTACTTCTTCACAACATTGCACTGGATGTCCTCATTAGCGCAGTAAGGGTGGCAGGGTGGAGTGGTGGGAGAGACACTGAGATTGGAAAAGAAGAACAAAAATAATCTTTAATCACAATTGATATGATCATCTGAGGTTAGTGATATTTCTCATGGCAGTCTTAATTCCAGCTTATGCTTCATCCAGCCCGGCATTTCGCATGATGTACTCTGCATATAACTTAAACAAGCAGAGTGACAATATACGGCCTTAACATACTCCTTTCCCAATTTGGAACCAGTCCATTGTTCCATGTCCAGTTCTAACTGTTCCTTCTTGACCTGCATACAGATTTCTCAGGAGGCAGGTAAGGTGGTCTGGTATTCCCATCTCTTTAAGAATTTTCCACAGTTTGACTGTGATCCACACAGTCAAATGCTTTAGCATAGTCAATGAGGCAGAAGTAGATGTTTTTCTGGAATTCTCTTGCTTTTTCTATAATCCAATGGGTGTTGGCAATTTGAAATACTGGGCTGGATGAAGCACTAGCTGGAATCAAGATTGCTGGGAGAAGTATCAATAACCTCAGATATGCAGATGATACCACCCTCATGGCAGAAAGTGAAGAGGAACTCAAGAGCCTCTTGATGAAAGTGAAAGAGGAGAGTGAAAAAGTTGGTTTAAAGCTCAACATTCAGAAAACTAAGATCATGGCATCTGGTCCCATCACTTCATGGCAAATAGATGGGGAAACAGTGGAAACAGTGGTTGACTTTATTTTTCTGGGCTCCAAAATCACTGCAGATGGTGATTGCAGCCATGAAATTAAAAGATGCTTTCTCCTTGGAAGGAAAGTTATGATCAACCTAGACAGCATATTAAAAGGCAGAGACATTACTTTGCCAACAAAGTTCTGTCTAGTCAAGGCTATGGTTTTTCCAGTGGTCATGTATGGATGTGAGAGTTGGACCATAAAGAAGGCTGAACACTGAAGAATTGATGCTTTCGAATTGTGGTGCTGGAAAAGACTCTTGAGAATCCTTTGGACTATAAGGAGATCAAGGCAGTCAATCCTAAAGGAAATCAATCCTGAATATTCATTGGAAAAACTGATGCTGAAGCTCCAATGCCTTGGTCACCTAATGCAAAGAGCCAGCTCATTGGAAAAGACACTGTTGCTGGGAAAGATTGAGGACAAGAGGAGAAGGGGGCAGAAGAGGATGAGATGGTTGGATGGCATCATTTGCTCAGTGGACATGAGTCTAAGCAAACTCCAGGAGATAGTGAAGGACTGGGAAGTCTGGCATGCTGCTGTTCATGGGGTTGCAGAGTCAGACATAACTTGGGGACTGAACAACAGCAACAACTCAGTAACTGCTCACATTGTCCAGGCTACAGGGATGGAAGCTATATCTAGACTCATAAATATAGTCTTTTCTTCACTAAGGCCATTCTGGTTATATAGTCACATCTGACTGTACAGTAAAAGTTATAACTTTGCCCTCCATAATGGGATATGTTGGCTACCCAGTGGCAGGCTAATTATACTGGGCCCTTCCCATAATACAGGAGGAACCCTTCTGGCTTCAGAATGATAAACATTCTGAATATGTATTTTTTTTTATTTCTCTGCTCCATCACTCTGTCAGCAATACCGTTTATTATGTTATGCCTATCCATCATCATTTTATTCCATACAACACTATCTACAACCAGGCAACCCATGTATAGCAAAGGAACTGTGGTCATGGACTCAGAAGAACACAATACACTCATCATTGCCTAGAAACAGCTGACTTTGACAGAATGGCAGTAAGACTTGCTGACATTCAGCTATAGCACCAGCTAGGAGCCATCTAGTAATAAGCTAATAAACATGAATAATTTCCTATTTTATTTATTCTTTTTTTGTTTATTTATTCTCAAAACAGTCCTTATCCATAACTGAGCTTTGTATTTCTAATTATATGGTCGTTTCCACCTCAAATTCAACAAGTCCAAAGTTAAATTTCTTGTTTCCTGTCATAAAAGGGGTTTCATTTCAGTATTCCTCCTGGCCTCAGTTTATGACACTATGATTTTACCTAGTCATCCAAGCCAGAAATGCAGATGTTGCCCTAGATTTCTTACCTTTCCTCAACTCCTGTATGTAACCCATCATTCGGTCTTATTAATTGTGCTTTCAAAGTATCTCCCACATCTGACTCTTCTCCCACTGCCAATGCAGCATTTCATCATCCTCAACTCTACCGGGCAAGGCCTTCTAGTCGGTCTCTTTGTCTCTAATAGCTCCTCTGTTTGTTTGTTGTTCAGTGCTTCAGTCGTGTCCAACTCTTTGCAACCCGATGGACTGTAGCCCGCTAGGCTCCTCTCTATATAAATCCTGAGGTGGTATCTCTAAAACTGGTTAAATCACTTCCTTACCTGAAACCTATTTGGGGCTTCACATCACTTATATCCCACATGATATTCCTTATCCCTAGGTTGCTCTTTTCTGGCTCAGCAACCTTTGATATTTGGCTCAAGTATCTCCTTCTGAAGTTTCACCTGACTTACCTAGACATAGTTCAGCACTTCTTTTGAAGTGCCCCATAGATCTTTTATATACTCAGTTGTAATGATTATGTGATTATCTATTTGTCTGCCATCTCCACTAGATTTTTAGCCCCTAAAGAACAGAAATTCTGTTCTATTAACTTAGTTCTTAGTTACTGGACCTCAGACCCACTAGATGTTTAATGAATATATGTTGCTTGCTCACTGAGTGAATGAATGCATTAATCCTTATATCTGAGTGTTGTTTCCTTTTTTTAGGGTTGCAAAGGATGAATGAGAAATTTTGCTCTGTGTGCTTTGGTCACTTATGGCATTTAAATACTTCCATTTGACTGTTGCTGATAATCAATAGTTGACAAAATCTTGATTTTTTTTTTAACCTCTGTCTTACTAAAAGAACTTTGATCTTCACATCAGGTCCTTCCCTGTGTATCTACAGATCTTAGCTCTCCTCGACCTCATTTCCAGTTTCAATGTTGGTTGTTACTAGGTCTTTGCATTTAAATTTCTCTCCCTGTCATGGTATTTAGACAGTTTAATTAAAAAATTGAAACATGAAATTTTTTAGTTTAGAAAGAATATGAGGACATTTTAAGGGAATATATTGCAATATCACTTATAAAGTCAAATTTTTTTTCTTTTAAAATACCACCCTATAAAACAAGTTATGATTATTATAAAGCAGTCTTTATTTCTGATCACTATTATATTTGAAATTCTGTTTGTACTGGCTAGCTTGTTTTTGTTTTATGATTGTTATAGCCCAGCTAATAGTGACTAATATTTAAAGAATTCAAAACAGAATTATATTATTGGAATAAATTTCTTAATTCTCTGTAAAATAAAGTATGAGAGCAAAAATAGATATCTGAATTGTCTATTATATTTAAAAAAAGGAATATCATCCAGGTTTCCAGATCTGATCTTAAGTGTTTGTATATTTGGAAAGGCAAAACATGGAGTAGTTGATAAAAAATGCATTCACCCCCAGCCTTCCAGTATTTTTTAATTTCTAAATGTATTTTTGTTATGGCATGAGAATTAGTTAATAATTCTGGGCCAGTGGATACCATCGTTCATTCATTCATTTAAAATAGGTGCCTATTTGTTCAGGGACTAGAGGATAGAGTAGAAGATTCCAAGTTTTATGAAGGAATTTCACCCCTGTACACGATGCTTTGCAAACAGTTGGCACTCAATATTTATTAAATGAATAACTGAACAAAGACCTATAGAAAAATTGTGAAATCATAGTTTATTATAACTTGTACTCTTACTTAACAATATAAATCAAGATGTATGTTCCTGCTTCTATAAAATATATTAGTTCTCCTGGATTATAGGGGCTTCCCTGGCGGCTCAGAATGTAAAGCATCTGCCTTGCATTGTGGGAGACCTGGGTTTGATTCCTGGGTCGGGAAGATCCCCTGGAGAAGGAAATGGCAACCCACTCCAGTACTCTTGCCTGGAAAATCCCATGGATGGAGGAGCCTGCTAGGCTAAGTCCATGGGGTCCGCAAAGAGTTGGACATGACTGAACAACTTCACTTTCTTTCTTTCTCATGAATTATTACCCATTTAAAGGCTGACAAAGTGGAAGCTTCCTGAGTGCAGGGGCATATCTTGTCACTGTCCTATCTCTTGCCACAGGATTATGTCAGCTTTCTTTGATTGAATGCTTACTATGTGCTAGTCATTGTCCTAAATGTTTTATAGGGATTTACACTTCTAAACCTCTCAAGAGAGATAGGAGGAAGTAGTGGGGTTTTTTTGAAGTATAGTTGATTTACAATACTGTATTAGTTTCAAGTGTACAACATAGTGATTCAATAATTTTAAAGATTATACTCCACTTAATATTATTATAAAACACTGGCTATATTTTCCTGTGCTGTACAATATATCTATCCTTGTTGCTTGAAATGGCAACCCACTCCAGTATTCTTGCCTGGAAAATCCCATGGACAGAGGAGCCTGTGTGGGCTATACTCCACAGGGTGGCAACGAGCTGGACACGACTGAGCGACTTCACTTTCACGTGAACTCCCTCCCCCTTCTCTCTCACCATTGTTAACCTGCTAGTTTGTTCTCTACATCTGTGGGTCTGTTTTTGTTTTATTACATATATTTAATTTTTTTTAGTTTTTAGATTAGCCATATGACTTTGTAAAAGTTACTCTTCCGGGGTTTATTGCATTGCCTGTGAAACAAATGGGATAGTTATTTGGTCTCTAAGATCCTTTGACTCTGTATTTCTATACTTAGCTTTTCCTTGTATCACAACAGTACAACTTACTGAGAGGTGATTTTGAAATGAGGCTTCTCTAGTTAGTGTGGTTGATTAGGTTGCTTTGTTTTTTTTCCAGATGATCCCATCACATACAACTTGGCTTAAATGTATTTAAATTAAATAGGATGAAAACTTTGTTTATGATGTAAATAGTTTGACAGCAATAATGTATACTAACTGCATCCACTAGCAGTCACCTAATTCAAAGGATTTATATCGCTCTTCCTTTCCTATATGTAGGTACTATGCAGGAAGCCTGGAGGCTAAGTCAACAAATTACGAAACTGTAGGTTTAATTCAAACAGCAACAAAAGGCCTATTAAGAACTATTGAAGATGGTGGAATAGATTCTGTGATGGAATGGGAAGTGGATGAAGTGCTGAACTGGACAAACACACTCAACTTTGATGAGTAAATATATGTTGCTATTCTTGGGGAGCAAGGGCATGCATCAGGCATCAGGGCAGTCAATATTTTTCTAATATTTCTTACTCCCATGTTGGATCTTGGAGGCCACTACCATACTCTTAAAAGCTCCTTGCATTTTTATTATCTGTATAGAAAGAAAAAAAAAGGAAATGAGAGAGAAAGTAGAAAAAAGAAAAATAGATTTAGGTGTTCTTTGTTATCAGACTTTATTCTTATGCCTTAGTTTAACTCTGTTTTACTCTTACTTTGAGATACAGAAACCAAGCTAAGAACATGAAATTAATAATATAAAGAATTTCCTTAATCTGTATTCCCTAATCTTCCTGTGTAGGACATTAAAAAGTTATTTTTTAGTGACATATTTTTGCCCTTGAAAAACATTTTTAGGACTTTTTTGTGTGATGGAAATTAAAAAATACTTCATGTAGTCATTTGCTGCTGCTGCTGCTAAGTCGCTTCAGTCGTTTCTGACTCTGTGCGACCCCATAGACTGCAGCCCACCAGGCTCTGCCGTCCCTGGGATTCTCCAGGCAAGAACACTGGAGTGGGTTGCCATTTCCTTCTCCATTGCATGAAAGTGAAAAGTGAAAGTGAAGCCGCTCAGTCGTGTCTGACTCTTATTGACCCCATGGACTACAGCCTACCAGGTTCCTCCATCTATGGGATTTCCCAGGCAAGAGTATTGGAGTGGAGTGCCATTGCCTTCTCGGTCATGTAGCCATTAGGGCAACACAAATCAAAATGATAATAAGATCCTGTTAGATAGTTATATCTACAAAGATAGCTATAATTAAAAAGACATGGTGATCAGTGTTGGCAAAATTTTGGAGAATGAAGTCCTTATATACTCTTTGTAGGAATGTACAATGGTGTAGCCATTTTGGAAAACAATCGGGAAGTTCCTTAAATGGTTCAAACTTGAGTTACCACATAAGTCAGCTTTTCTACTCCTCAGTATATACACAAGAGAAATGAAAACACATGCACATAAAAACTTTACATGAATGTTCCTAACATTGTTATTCATAATAGCCAAGAATTAGAAACAATCTGTTCATGAACTGATGATTAAAATGTGACATATCCAAATAATGAAATATTATTTGGCAATAAAAAGAAATGCTACAACTTTGATGAACCTGCTAAGTGAAAAAAAGAAGTCAGTCACAAAGGAACACATATTCAATGGCTCCGTTTGTATTGAAATGTTCAGAATAGGCAAATTTATGGAGATAGAAAGTAGATTAGTGGTTGCCTAGGGCTTAGAGATTTGTGGGGATTGGGAAGTGGTGGCTAAGGGGTGTGAAGTTTCTTTTTGGAGTAATGAAATGTTCTAAAATCAATCATGGTGATGTATGCACAACTCTCTGAATACACTAAAAAGCCATTGAACTGTACACTTTAAATGGGCACATTTTATGGTATGTGAATTATATCTCAATAAAGCTTTAAAAAATTAAATATTTACTCAGCTACAATAATGATGTGAATACTGCATGAATGAAGAATTGGAAAAAATAAGGATAGTGTAAGTAAAGAAATATAAGACAAAGGAAGAAATTCGGAAGAGGGAGATAAAAATAAGAAATAGGAAAAATTAGGTTGACTGCCATTGAACAGGGAATTCCCAGGTGGCTCAGAGGTGAGGAATCCACCTGCCAATGCAGAAGATGCAGGAGACACCAGTTCTATTCCTGAGTCTGGAGGGAGGAGGAAATGGCTACCATCCAGTATTCTTGTCTGGACAATCAATCCCACGGACAAAGGAGCCTGGCAGACTACAGTCCGTGGGGTTGCAAAGGGTCAGACATGATTGAGCAACTGAGCATGCACTCACACTACTGAACAATAAACCAGAGAAAAAGAGGCCAGAGGATGCAGAAAAGAAAACAATGAGAAAAGCAAAGAGGAAAGAAGAAAAAAAGGGGAAGAATGACTAACCAAAAAAGAAAATGAGAAAATAAGAATATATGAGAAGGAAATGGCAACCCACTACAATATTCTTGCCCTTGATAGACTACAGTCTGTGGAGTCTCAAAGAGTCAGACACAACTGAGCAACTAACACACACGCAAACACAGAACAATTATAATTATGGGAAAGATACTTTGAAAAATAAAAAGAAAACATGAGAAGGAATAAAGAGCTAATTATCCATAATAGATGCACAAAAGTACTTTTTAATAAATAGTACAAAGGTTTTATGACTCAAAAATCCCAATATCTCATCCAGACATAGTACTGAGATTCCTTACAGACAGCACATTTGTGGTTTCTGGAGCACTGAATAAATACAAGTGGTAATAATGATGCAAGGAATGACATCCAAAGAATGAGATGTGATGCTGTACTTTTTGCTTTCCTAAGAAGATAGACAGAGAGAGAGGTAAGGGAGGTCCATTTTGAGGAGGTCCATTTTATAAGGGCAGGATAGAGAATTCTCTCAGGTGAACTTTTGAAATCCTGCTCTGCTTTTCCCTTATACAGTTGACTAATTCAGCAAAGAGCCAGCAAGCTCCAGTGAAAGATTACAAGTAATCCATACCCACTATCCTATATTGAATAAGAATGGATACATGCATGTGTATGGCTGAGTCCCTACACTGTTCCCCTGAAACTACCACAACATTGTTAATCAGCTATATCCCAACATAAAATAAAAAGTTTAAAGTTTGAAAAAAAAGAATAAAACAATTGAATTCAAAGGAAAGAAATAAACAGACATCTCAGGCTACACAGGACTTTCCTGACTATCATCCCTTAACACCCTTCACTGGTAGGTGAAGAAGTTTCCTAATGGCTTCCCATTGTGGAGAAAAGAATAAAAACAGAACAAACCGGGAAGATTTGAAGTGGTTTTCTGGTATCATGTACTGTATATGGAGTAGGATAGTTACATCTCGTTTTGATATGGTGACACTACTCAAATTTTCCATTTAAAAAAAATGTAGATTACTCATGTTTCCAAATTATATACTTCTATCAGTTCATTCTATGACTTGAGCATAATTTGGGACCAACTTGGAATTGTTAGAAAGCAAGTTTTTCTAAAGAGCTCCAGACAACAGAAATTTCAAATGGAATCCAGCATGATTATTTGGGATTATTTCAGTAGTATCACAGACCACAGGGGCTTCCCTGGTGGCTCAGATGGTAAAGAAACTTCCTGCAATGCAGGAGACCTGGGTTCAGTCCCTGGGTCGGAAAGACACCTGGAGGAGGAAACGGCTACCTACTCCAGTATTCTTGCCTGGAGAATTCCATGGACAAAGGAGCCTGTTGAGCTGCAGTTCATGGGGTGGCAAAGAGTTGGACATGACAATGATTAACACTTTCACAGACCACAACTTACTGATTATCTCAAGTAGGATCAAAATTTTCTAAGACTTTCCCCTAGCCAAGAGCAGACATTAGGTATAAATACCTTCTTCCCAGTGTATTTATGGTCTCCACAGTCCACTTTCCTCTTAGATCTTTGTAGTTCTCTAGATATTTGTAACTGGCTTGATAATACCTTATTTGAAGAGAATTTCAAAGACTGATATTTCCTCTAAATTGGTAGCCACTAATTCCTTGGAGAGAATCTTTCAAAATCTATAGACAGTTTTTGATAGTTGGATAATTAGAATGACATAAATGTGTTGAACACTGACACTGTGTGATACAAACCAGTTTCTTCCCAAAGGCTTTTATGCTAGCCCCTTGTTACGGCAGATGGATCTCTCCTGGAAAGAAACCATGTCCATCTCCAGACAAACAGGGCAACAAGAGCGATCAAGTGAAATATTATTATAATTTTGAAGAACGGAAAGGCCAACTTCACTCTTGGACTCAAGGATACTGATGAATACCCTCGCAAATTCTGTAGTATCCAGAGACACATTGCTGCAGGCACTTAGAATAAAAAGCAATGCCTGCACTGCCGTTATTGAGTCACCTACAATAACACACAGTGGCCACTTTGCCTCTGATGGCATTCATCCCGCTGGATTTTCAGGGGCATGTTTTCTATTGAGATAGATGTTTCTCTTCCAGAATCTTCATAGTTTTCAAACTACAAGTGAAGTTTAACATAACACATTAAGTCATCAGCAGCTAGGCTATCTTAAATAATTTCCTGATGTTCTATTTGGCGAGAGCTCTCAATAGGTAATGTCTATGTCCAAACCTGCCCCTTTGACTTCTAAGACAAGTGGTTATGTTACCTCTCTGGCTAGGGACTTTCCCCAGGCCATTAAGATGTTAAATTCTGTGATAGACTCCACGTATACTTTGCTAATATCTTTAAAAAAATTCCAAAAATTTCTTAGAAAGATCAACTTTATGATATAAACAGCATGAAAATGATACAATCAAGTTGTTGCTTCTATTTGTAAAGATTTTATTTCTTACTGGTTACTACTGTCATGTTCCTTATGAGAAAGTTCTTTTTAAACAATTGAATAAATTCATATCTTCATCTCAGGTAAAGCAGGGTCAGAATTCACCCTTAAATATAGCATATGTTTGTGCCCCACACTGCCAGGGTTTAGCATACAATTAATCAAAGGTCTTTTATCTTATCTTGGCTCCTTGAAGGTGAAATAACGATCTTTCAGTATATAAATCTAAGGAAGTATGGTGATGGATACCCACTTTTCACAGTGCTCCTGAGCAACCACTGAAAGCACAAATCTGCCTAAATTTAAGGGTAAGCCAGACTGAACCATCAACTAACCATCAACTGAACCATCAACCTGTTGTTGCTGTTCAGTCACTAAGTCGTGTCTGACTCTGCAACCCTATGGACTGCAGCATACCAGGCTTTCCTGTCCTTCACCATCTCCCAGAGTCTGCTCAGACTCATTTCCATTGATTTGGTGATGCCATCCAACCATCTCATCCTCTGTCACCCTCTTCTCCTCTGCCCTCAGTCTTTCCCAGCATCAGGGTCTTTTCCAGTGAGTTGGCTGTTCACTTCAGGTGGCCAAAGTATTGGAGCTTCAGCTTCAGGGTCAGTCCTTCCAATGAGTATTTAGGATTGATTTCCTTTAGGACTGACTGACTTGATCTCCTTGCAGTCCAAATGACTCTCAAGAGTCTTCTCCACAGTTTGAAAGTATCAGTTCTTTGGCATTCAGCATTCTTTATGGTCTAACTCTCGCATTGGTGCATGACTACTGGAAAAAACCATAGCTTTGACAACATGGACACTATTAGCAAGTTGATGCCTCTGCTTTTCAATATGCTGTTATAGGTTTGTCATGGCTTTTCTTCCAAAGAGCAAGCATCTTTTAATTTCATGGCTGCAGTCACCATCTGCAGTGATTTTGGAGCCCGAGAAAATAAAGTCTGTCACTGTTTCCACTTTTCCCCATCTATTTGCCATGAAGGATGCCATGATTTTAGTTTTTGAATCTTGAGTTCTAAGGCAACTTTTTCGCTCTCCTCTTTCTCCCTCATCAAGAGGCTCTTTAATTCCTCTTCACTTTCTACCATTAGGGTGGTATCATCTACTTACCTGAGGTTTCTTATATTTCTCCTGGCAATCTTGATTCCAGCCTGTGAGTCATCCAGCCTGGCATTTTGCATGATGTACAGTGCATAAACAGAGTGACAATATACAGTCTTGATATATATACTCCTTTCCCAATTTTGAACCAGTCTGTTGTTCTGTCAAGTTCTAACTGTTGCTTCTTGACCCACATAGAGGTTTCTCAGGAGACAGATAAAGTGGTCTAGTACTCCCATCTCTAAGAATTTTCCACAGTTTTCTGTGATCCACACAGTCAAAAGGCTTTAGCGTAGTTGATGAAGCAGTTGTTTTTCTGGAATTCCCTTGCTTTTTCTATAATCTAATGAATATTTGCAATTTGATCTCTGGGTCCTCTGCCTTTTCTAAATCCAGCTTGTATATCTGGAAGTTCTCAGTTCATGTACTGTTGAAGATCCTGGAAGGGGTTTATACCACCTGCTATTATCTTGCATCTTTTCATTTAACAGTGACCCAGGTGTATTCCACTCACCACCATAGAATTCTTGGAGCAAAAAGAGGCAGCAGTAACAAGAAGAGGTTGACATTAGACACACTGCATGTGTGCTAAGTCGCTTTAGTCTTGTCTGACTCTTGTGACCCCGTGGACTGTAGCCCACCAGTATCCTCTGTCCCTGGGATACTCCAGGCAAGAATACTGAAGTGGGTTGCCATGCCTTCCCAACCCAGAGATCGAACCCTAGTCTCTTTCATCTCCTGCATTGGCAGGTGGGTTCTTTACCACTAGTACCACCTGGAAGCCCTTAGACACAGTACTTAATTGCAATTAAACACTGTTGCATAATTTATACCTTCACACAACAAAAAATTCAGGAATACAAAGTTAACAAGAGTAAAAGTAATTCAAGTGAAAATCAGCCTTTTCTGAATTACATGAGAATTTTAATCTTCCTCCTCCTTTCTCAATCAACTTCTTTTTAGCACCTGCTGTGATCAACTTCTTATCTGGTTTGTTGGGTACAGTCGTAAGAAAGGAAGTTTGGGAAAGGGGGATACAGAGCCTAAAGTAAGATGGAGTAAGTCACAGGAAACCTGGCCCTTGGAGCTTTCCCTGAGCTCACCACACTTGTCCTTCCCTATCCACCCCTTCTCAGGCTACTCTTGTCTCCACATGTCAGTCTCTGTTTAAGGAACGGAAGTGACAGCTGAATGTACCCTGCTTGAGTATGATCTCATGTTTACTGAACACAGCAGAGACAGCACCATTGCTCTAATAATATCATAAACTAAATGATTTACATTTACATGTCAGAGACAGTAGGTCTGGCAATCCAGAACCAAGGATAAAGTTTTGTTGTTGAAGTTTTCCCATGACTTTCAAATTTTTTCCCTTCATACTTTTAATTTAGAAGTTAACTAACATCTTGGCTGTCACCCAATTGAGGCCATGATCTAGCAGGAATGGAACAGTATAAAATGAGGAGTATGTGCTGGAGAGAGGCCAAAGGGCACCAGTATTGTAGATGGTGGACACCATTTTCATACTTCTTAGAACTCCTTGTCCGAGGGGTTGCCTCAGGTGCATGAGAGCTACTTTGAGGTGGGAAGTCAAGAAATTAAACATTTGGACTAGTGAATTTATCATCATTAATCTAAGATTTCATATAGAAAGTAGAATTTTAGAAGTAGTACTAAGTAGTACTAAGTAGTAGGTACTAATGAATCACTTTATTATTTACTAATAAATTGATTTAATTTAATGAATGCCTATATAATGTGCTTAGGTACATTGCCAACTGGAAGGAAATTGCTACAAGCAACTCTTCAGCTAACTTCAAAAGTAGGTGATTTTTTAGCAATAATGGGAAATTGTGTGTGTGTGTGTGCCTTGTTGCTCTGTCAAGTGTGAATCTTTGTGACCCCATGCCCACCAGGCTCTTCTGTCCATGGGATTTCTCAGGCAAGACTGCTGGAGTGGGTTGCCATTTGCTTCTCCAATGGGAAATTCTTATAAACCAAAACAATACATTCCACACATGTATACATTTCGAAGTACCTAACAAACACTTCTGTACTCCACACACTATACAGATAAATAAATTTATCAACTCATTTTTGCCTTTATATATATAATTGCTATTTGGAAATAGAGGGAAGTTTTACATTTTATTTAGAGTTGGATAAAATGTTTCTTTTCTAAAAAAATGAATCCTCTTTTAAAAATGTTGCATATCTCATGTTTCAGTAATAATTTTTAATGAGCAAACTTGACTCAGCAAAATAAATGCTATTCCAGAAGTATCAATAATTCTAACATAGCCAAAGCCTAGTTATAGTTTTTCTAGAATTTGAGTGCATGAGTTCTGTCCCTCTGTCACCTGTGATTGGCAGTAAAACAAAGAGGCTTTAATTGTGGAATGCTGATTCACAACTTCCTGGTTTTGATTTTTTGCTGTATTGTTTACTGGCTGTATAATCTCGGGCAAGTTACTAGCTTAGTTTCCTCATCTATAAAATGAAAATAACAGTAGTACTTAGCTCATGGATTACTGTGAGGTAATGAGATAGTACATGTGAAGTGCTTATAATAGTGCCTGGTGCATAGCATACTCTGGTGGTGGTGGTTTAGTCGCTAGGTCGTGTCCAGCTCTTGTGATCCCATGGACTGTAGCCTGCCAGGTTCCTCTGTCCTTGGGACTTCCCAGGCGAGAATACTGGAGTGTTGCCTTCTCCAAGGGATCTTCCTGACCCAGGGATCGATCCTGAGTCTCCTGCATTGCAGGCGGATTCTTTACCACTGAGCCACCAGGGAAGCCCTTAACCCATCTACTCATTTGCGACTCACTGATACCACCGGAGTCCAAGTTGCCGTCATTTTCTCTGGGCTTCTGCAACGTCTCCAAACTTATTCTCCTCCAGTCCATTCCCCATGCAACAGATGGTGATCTACAAATTTAAACCAGCATAATTAAAGCACTTATTTAATGAACTTTTCTTTAGCAACTACCATGTTGAAGTACTGTCTTAAAGTGCTTTATAAAATTGATTCATTTTTATCTGTTTATTTTTGCATTTAGTCTTTTATTTATTTATTTTCATTTATTTTTATTAGTTGGAGGCTAATTACTTTACAATATTGTAGTGGTTTTTGTCATACATTGACATGAATCAGCCAAAAAAAAAAAAAAAATTGATTCATTTGATCTTCAGAAAAACCCAGTGAGACAGGTTCTATTATCCACATTTTAAAGAGAAGCCAAGTTACTTGCTCAAGGTCACACAGTCCCTGTGAGGGCCAGAATTTGAACTGAGACTAGGTAGCTCTAGAAACCATACTCTCTAGACACCATACTCTTAACGATGACTACCCCTTCTGCCGTTTAGTTTTCCACTGCACTTGGAATAAAACCCTAACTTTATCATGGCACTCCGGCTCTGGTTTAGCTTTTCATCCTTATCATGTCCCACTCTCTTCCCCTCACTCACAACAACTCAGCATCATTGGCATCTTGCCTGGTCCTCAAGCACACTTTGTGTCTTCCACTTCAGGGGTTTCATGCAGTTGATGGCCTTCTGTAGAACTGGTGTAGGCAACTATCTTTACTTGAAGGGAAGTTATCTGTTTTGTTTGCTACTGAATTCCCAGTGTGTAGAACACAGTAGGGTCTCAATGGCAAATAAAAGAATATAAAGGAATGACAAGTACAGAATGGAAGCAGAGAATATTATTTACTGGGCTAAAAGATTATTGTGGGAAAAAAAGAAAAGATATAACACTAATTAGAAGGATCATAAGAGCACGCGAAAGCTGTTTTAAGTAATGGAGATCTGCATCGTAACGGAAGGCAGGTAATACATTGCAGATGCTGGCAGTAAAGAGGGGAGAGAGCATGTGCCACTTCTGCAAGAAGCAAGAGGAAATAAAAATTCAGAATTTGGAAACTTTAGGGACAGAAAAGGTTTTTCTTTGTGACTAAAGAATTGTTAGCTAATGGTTAATTGTGGAGTACTAACCAAATGCCTTACATTCACCATCACACTTAGTTCTCACAAAGATAAGCCGAGGCATGTGCTATTATTATTCCTATCTTATAGATGAGGAAAGTGAGACAGAGGTTAAGTAACTTGCTTCAAATTACAGAGCTAGCAAAAAAAAAAAAAAAAATTATAGAGCTATCTAGTAGTAGATCAAACCTCAAACACAGATCCTACAGAGACTTTTAAAGATGGACAATGAAACATGGTCATGAAATGTAGAATGATCTCAGAAATATGGGACATTTATGGTTAAACAGGATACAAAGATATCTGCTCTAAGAGTGGTGAGAAAGAATGTGGAATAGACCTTACCTGACACATAGTAGCATATTGAATGAGCTATATCCTGTCACGTCTGGCATCTTTTAAATGTTTGTCCTTGCTCTCTAGGTTTCAGGTTTGAGCAAGCACAAGAAAAAATATATGACTATGAAGATATATTGGAAGAGGAAAAGGAAACACAAAAAGATCCTTCATTTGAAACTATTTATGAAGAGCCCCCTTTCACTAGACTAAAGCCTGATTCCACTTATAGAATATAATTATATAAAAATATAAAATTATAAACTATAATTTTCTTTCTGAGCTATAACCCTTCAGCTCTGATTGCATCAGTTACAGTCAAGAGAGTTTATTCTGGCTGGGATGACTTCTATATTCTTGACACAGAATCTAACCCAATTAAGTAAAGAAGATTAAACAGAAATAGAACACAAGACTGAATACAGTAGTCATGGAAAATATAGAAATTAATCCTGTTATTCTGAGAAACTGTAGACTCACAGTTACACTTAAATAAAAATACTATATTTAGGTGCAAAAAAACCCTCAGTCAGACTGTTTTTCTTCTTTATTTAAAACATTCATTATTTGTGCATTTCTATGAAGCAGAGCCCTTTTTTCATTAAAAAAGGAAAAAGGGCAGTGTAGCAAGTTCTCCTTTTATTAGAATGCAAAAGCCAGCTTCCCTGGTGCTCAGATGGTAAAGAATCCGCCTGCAATGCAGGAGACCCAGGTTCGATGCCTGGGTTAGGAAGATCCCCTGGAGAAGGGAATGGCTATGCTTAGTCACTCAGTCGTGTCCTACTCTTTGCAACCCCATGGACTGCAGCCTACCAGGCTCCTCTGTCCATGGGGATTCTCCAGGCAAGAATACTAGAGTGGGTTGCTATGCCATCCTCCAGGGGGTCTTTCCAACCCAGGGAGCGAGCTTAGGTCTCCTGCATTGCAGGCAGATTCTTTACTGTCTGAGCCACCAAGGAAGCCCAATAGTGGAGTGGGTAGCCTATCCCTTCTCGAGGGGAACTTCCTGTCCTAGGAATCAAACTTGGATCTCCTGCATTGCAGGCGGATTATCAGCTGAGCTATCCAAGAAGCCCCAGTGTATATATAAGAAAAACAAATTTATTCATATAATTTACATATACATTCACCCATTTTGAGTGTTCAGTTTGAGTTTTGACAAATGTATAAAGTTATGCAATTTTCACCACAATCAAGATATAATCCATTTTCATCACCCCTAAAATGTACATCTTTGCAGTCAGTCCACCACCCCATGCCATGCCATGGGAAATGACTGATCTTTCAATCACTACCATTCCGCCTTCTCTAAACTGTCACATAAATGGAAACATATTATATGTAGTCATTTTTGGTCTTTTCTTTAGGATTATGCTTTTGAAATTCATTCAATCTTGTTGCTGCATATTTCAATAGTTTATTTCTTTTTTGACTACTGTTCCATTACATGGCTATATTACAATTTCTTTATCTGTTCACAAGATTGATGGACATTTGGTTGTTTCCAGCTTTGGATCATTACTGAAATAATGGGGAGAGGAATTGCTAGGGCAAATAATAACAATAGGTTTAGCTATCTATTTATTTATTGACATATACTTGCTTTACAATGTTTCAGGTGTATATCAAAGTGATTCAGATATATATCAATATGTGTATATTTGTTCAGATTCTTTTCCATTATACTTTATTACAAGATAATGAATATAGTTCCTTGTGCTATACAATAGGTCATTGTATATTTTATATATACTAGTATCTGTTAATCCCAAATTCCTAATTTATCCCTCCTCCCTTCCCCCTTGGTAAACAAATAACTTTTTGTTTTCTAAATGAGTCTATTTGTTTTGTGAATAATTTCATTCATGTCATTTTAAATTCTACATATAAGTCATATATAGTATTTGTCTTTCTCTGAGCTATAACACTCAGTATGATAGCCTCTAGGTCCATTCATATTGCTGCCAATGGCATTATTTCATTCTTTTCTATGGCTTGTATTCCATTGTATATATGTACCACATCTTCTATTGATGGACACTTAGGTTGCTTCCATGTCTTGGCTATTGTAAACAGTGCTGCAGTGAACACTGGGGTGCATGTATCTTTTGGGGCCATGTTTTTCTCCAGATATATGCCCAGGAGTGGCACTGGTGGATCATATTGTAGTTCTATATTTAGTTTAAGGAATCTCCATACTGTTCTCCATAGTGCCTGTATCAACAGTGTACAAGGGTTTCCTTTCTCCACACCCTCTCCAACATTTATTATTTGTAGATTTTTGATAATGGCCATTCCGAACAGTGTGAAGTGATACCTCATTGCAGTTTTGATTGCATTTCTCTAATAATTAGTGACGTTGAGCATCTTTTCATGTGCCTATTGGCCATCTTCATGTGTTCTTTGGAGAAATGTTTATGTAGGTCTTCTACCTATCTTTGATTTTTTTTATATTGAGTGGTATAAATTGTATATTTTGGAAATTATCATTTGCATTTATTTGCAAACATTTTCTCCCATTTTGTAGGCTGTCTTTTCATTTTGATTATGATTTCCTTTGCTGTGCAAAAGCTCTTAACTAGGTCTCATTTTTGTGCTTGCCCCCATTACTCTAGGAGACAGATCCAAAAAAATATTGCCACAATTTATAGCAAAGAGTGTCTTCCTTGTTTTCCTCTAGGAGTTTTATATTATCCAGTCTTACATTTTAGGTCTTTAATCTAGTTTATTTTTGCATGTGGTGTTAGAGACTGTTCTAATTTCACTCTGTTACATGTAGCTGTCTAGGCTTTCCAGCAGCACTTATGGAAGACACTGTCTGTTCACTATTGTATAGTCTTGTTTTGTCATAGATTAATTGACTGTAATGCTTGGCTTTATTTCTGGGCTTTCTATCTTGTTCCACTGATCTACATGTCTGTTTTTGTGCCAGTACTGTACTGTTGTGATTACTGTGGCTTTGTAGTTTCATCTTTGGCCAATTCTAAATTGTTTATTTCATTATTTTGTTAAAAGACTTTAAAATATTTTCTAAAAGCAAACCCTTTATCAGATACTGTTTTGCCAATGTGAGTGGTGTTTTCATTTTCTTTTACAATGTCATTTGAGGATAAAAAGTATTTAACAGAGTTCAAAGTGAAGTCGCTCAGTTGTGTCCGATTCTTTGGAACCCTGTGAACTGTAGCCTACCAGGCCCCTCTATCCATGGGATTCTCCAGGCAAGAGTACTGGAGTGGGTTGCCATTTCCTCTTCCAGGGGATCTTCCCGACCCAGGGATTGAACACGGGTCTCCCACATTGCAGGCAGATGCTTTACCCTCTGAGCCACCAAGTTAATATTTTTTTTCTTTTTTAAATTTAATGTTTATTTTATGCTGGGGTATACTTAATTTAGTGTTTGTTTCAGATATACATCAAAGTGGTTCATTTATACATACATTTATCCATAATTTTTTCTTAATATATACATTTTATTTAAGTATAGCTGACTTACAATGTTCCAGGTGCACAGCAAAATAGTATTCATATACTATACAGATCTATTTGAAATTATCTTCCATTATAAGTTATTACAAGATATTGACTGTAGTTCCCTATGTGATACAGTAAAACTTTGTTGCTTGTTGCATATCCATTTTTTAAAATTAGAAATCTAGCATGCCATTTATACTAAGTCAAATAAGTGGAATCAAAATGTCATAGTTTTTAGGCAAAAATTCACAACTTTTCTAATATACATATTATGCCTATCATTTGTATCAGTTCAGTTCAGTTCAGTTGCTCGGTCATGTCTGACTCTGTGTGACCCCATGGACTGCAGCACGCCAGGCCTCCCTGTCCATTACCAGCTCCCAGAGCTTACTCAAACTTGTGTCCATCATGTCAGTGATGCTATCCAACCCTCTCATCCTCTGTTGTCCCTTTCTCCTCCCGCCTTCAATCTTTCCCAGCATCAGGGCTTTTCCGATGAGTCAGTTCATCACATGAGGTAGCCAAAGTATTGGAGTTTCAGCTTCAACATCAGTCCTGATGAATACTCAGGACTGATTTCCTTTAGAATTGGCTAGTTTGATCGCCTTGCAGTCCAAGGGACTCTCAGGAGTCTTCTCCAACACCACAGTTCAAAAGCATCAATTCTTCGGCGCTCAGCTTTCTTTATGGTCCAACTCTCACATCTATACATGACTACTGGAAAAGCCATAGCTTTGACTAGACGGACCTTTGTTGGCAAAGTAATGTCTCTGCTTTTTACTATGCTGTCTAGCTTGGTCACATATATATGTATAAGAAAGCTTTTCTACTATGCTTAATAAAGGTTTGAGAAAGAACATCAAAAAACAGAGATGGAGAAAATGGAAAACATAAACTAAATGAAATGAGAACACTGAATATGAAATAGAAAAAAGTGAAACAGACTAGATAAAAGTAAAAATCATCATATAGCTCTGTTTTTAACCATGGTTGCTCACGAGAAATATTATCTGGAGCTCTGGAGAAAAAAAGGCAGTAACTAGACATTTCTATTTTTTAAAAACTTCCAAGATAATTCTGATATGCACCTGGATTCTAAAAAGTGACCACAAGTTTTTCTGTGTGTGGTCCTGCTTGGGATTATCCTTCCCGGGACTCTCTGTGCTTCCTGTACTTGGTTGACTATTTCCTTTGCCACGTTCAGGAAGCTTTCGGCTATTATCTCTTCAAATATTTTCTCAGGTCCTTTCTCTCTTCTCCTTCTGGGACCTCTATAATGTGAATGTTGGTGTGTTTGATGTTGTCCCAGAGGTCTCTTAGGCTGTCTTCAATTTTTTCATTCTTTTCTCTATATACAGTTCTGTGGCAGTGATTTCCACCATTCTGTCCTCCAGGTCTTTTATCCATTCTTCTGCCTCAGTGACTCAGCTACTGATTTGCTTCTAGTATATTGTTCCTTGGAAGAAAAGCTACGGAAAACTTAGCATATTAAAAAGCAGAGACGTTACTTTGCTGACAAAGGTCTATCTAGTCAAAGCTATGGTTTTTACAGTAGTCACATATGGATGTGAGAATTGGACCATAAAGAAGGCTGAGCACTGAAGAATTGATGCTTTTCAACTGTGGTGTTGGTGAATAATTTTGAAGAGTCCCTTGAACTGCAAGGAGATCCAACCAGTCCATCCTAAAGGAAATCAGTCCTGAATATTCATTGGAAGGACTGATGCTAAAGCTGAAGCTCCAATACTTTGGCCACATGATGCAAAGAGCCGACTCACTGGAAAAGATGCTGATGCTAGGAAAGATTGAGGGTGGGAGGAGAAGGGGACGACAGAGGATGAGATGGTTGGATGGCCTCACAAACTCAATGGACATGAGTTTGAGTAAACTCTGGGAGTTGGTGATGGACAGGGAGGCCTAGCGTGCTGCAGTCCATGGGGCTCGCACAGAGTCGGACATAACTGAGTGAACTGAACTGAACCAGAGAACGTGTGCTGCTAGGCGCCCCTAGAAGTTTTCTAAATAAGGCCACTTCACCAAGATTGGAAAAGCTAACCAACCGACCTAGTACACAGAAATAAACACAGAGAATTAGGCAAAATAAGGAGATAGAAATTTATATTCCAAATAGTGGAATAAGACAAAACATCAGGAAAAAAACTAAACAAAAGATCTATGTATCTATCTATCTAACAAGAAAATATCTATCTATCAGATAAAGAGTTCAAGGTAGATTGTAAACGTGCTCACTGAATTCTGGAGAAGAATGGAGAACACCATGACAATTTAAACAAACAATTAGAAATATAAAGAAAAACCAAAAACAGTTGATGAATAAAATAACTGAGATAAAAAATATACTAGAAGGAATTAACAGTAGATTAGATAATACAAAGGAATGGATCATCAGCTTAGAAGACATAGTAGTAGAAATTCCCAAGCTGAACAGAGAAATGACAAAAGAATTTTAGAAAATGAGGGTAGTTTAAAAGACCTTTATGACAACAGAGAACATATTATTAGTAGCATTCACATTATAGGGGTCCTAGAAGAAGAGAGAAAAGGGAAGATATTTTATCTGAGAAATAATCACTGAAAAACTTCCTAATGAGGGGAAAGAAAAAGATATCAAAGTTCATGAAGCACAGAGAATCCCAAACAAACTGATTCAAAGAGGTCCACATAAAGACACATCATAATTAAAACTGCAAAGGGAGTTCTCTGGTGGTCTAGTGGTTAGGATTCTGGGCTTTCACTGTTGTGGTCTGGGGTTCAGTCTCTGGTCAGGAAACTGAGATCCCACAAGCTGCCCGGTGCAGCCAAAGAAAAAGTTTTTAATTGAAATCACAAAAATGAAAGGTAAAGAGAATTTCAGGAGCAGCATGAGAAAAGCAGTTAGTAAAATACAAAGAAACCTCCATAAGGGAATCAGCTGAATTTTCAGCAACAATTTTGTAGGCCAAAAGGGAGTGTCATGATTTAGTCCAAGTGATAAATGGCAAAAACTTAACAACCAAGAATACCCCACCTGGCAGGCTGTCCCTCGACCTGAAGGAGAGATAAAGAGTTTCAAGGACAAACAAAAGCTAAAATGGTTCAACACCCACGAAACAGGCTATATTTATATGTTACAGGGAATTCTCTGGTAGTCCAGTGGTCAGGGCTCCTTGCTTCCACTACAGGGGGGCATGGATTAGATCCCTGATGAGGGAACTAATATCCCACATGGTGAAACCAGATAAAAAGAAGAAATGTTACAGGGTCTTCTCTAAGTAGGGAAAGGCCACAGCCTGCAAACAGGAAAATTAAGAAAAAACACCCACGGTGAAGGCAAACATGTAGTAAAGCCTGTCGATACACCACTCACAAAATTACTGTACAGGTTAAAAGACAAAAGTACTAAAACACCTATATAGACAACAAGGGAAGAAATATACAAAGCAAAGCAAAAAAGTAAAATACCATGTTAAAAACATTAAACGCTGGGACAGGGGAGTAAGAATATAGAGTAAAAATGCAGACTGGTTGGAATGCATTTGAATTAAAGAGATCATCAACTAAAATAAGCACATAACATATACCATATTAAATGGAAGCTTTGTGGTAACCAGAAACCAAAACCAATAATAGACATACAAGAAGCATAAAGGAATCTAAACATAAAACTAAAGAAAACCATCAATTCACAAGGAAAGAAGACAAAAGAAAAAAAGAAACAAAAAGTAACTACAAAATCAACCAAAAAACAATTAGCAAAATGACAATAAAAACATGTGTATCACTAATTACTTTAAATGTAAATGGACTAAATGTTCCAACCAAAAGACACAGAACAGTTGAATGTTGACTGTTGAAAGGCACAGAACAGAAAAACAAGACCCAAATATGCTGCCAACCAGAGGCTCATTTCAGATCTACAGATACACA